>NC_092716.1:18610488-18910488 GCF_047496885.1 Scyliorhinus torazame | reverse complement strand
GGTGGTGCCGACTTTTTCATCGTAAGTCTAGACATAGCTTCAAAATCGGAAATCCAGTCCTTAACCTCAGGAGTGGAAAATTCCGCTGCCTATATTTTAAAAGGAAAACTTACCGTGGGTTGGATTCCCCGTTCTACCGCACCAGTTTTATGGTGCGACGCGTTCCCGCCGGCAGGAGGATTCTCCGTCACATCAGCAGGCCAATGGGGTTTCCCATTGTGGGTGGCCCCACGGCGTCGGGAAATTTCTGGGCATGCAGGCGCAATGGAGAATCCTGCCAGCGGAGAATCACGCCCACTAGCTTTGCCTCACTTAGTTACAATGTTTACAATTTGTATATGTTCCCCTTTGATCAAAAACAACCCACTTCAAGACTACTTTTTCATTGTGTCAGGTGAGGGCACCTTTAAGACATGAATGTTTAAGCAATGTACCTTTAAGAAAACAGTGATGTCAGAGAGTGGGTGGAGCTGAGGTCAGGTCTGCCATTTTGCAGTTTAGTTTTGCAGTTTGAAAAGAGCTAGGTAGTGTCTGTGTTTGCAGTGAGCTGGATCTCTGCCATGAAAGACTACCTCCGGATCATTAGGGTGATTTAAACTCATAATAGTAAAGCATTTAACCTGATGTGATTCTGTTTAAAGGTGTTAAGTCTCTTGGAAGTTTGAAGGAACATTTTGAGGAATTATTTATTGTTGCAATATTTTTAGAGTTATCTTTGAAGTAATGGGTGTTAAGAGAACCAATGTTTATTCAAGATGTTAAGTTGAGTTCATGGAATAAACAGTGTTTTGTGTTTAAAAACCCACGTGTCCATAATTGTAATCCCACACCTAGGGAACAAGCCGTCTGCTATGAAAAGCAACAAGTACATTAAAGGGAGAGGTTGGTTGAACTCCATGATACATTTTGGGGTTCTGAAAACGCCTCGCCCATAACAATTGCCCTCAGCTAAATTTTTATTGAGGTTTCTCTTGTCTCATCAACATATCAAAACCAGTCTTACAGTCACTCTAGGGATGATTTTCAGCCGGTGTCGTTGTTCTCTCTGATGCGATTCTCCTCTGGCGAGATCAGGTTTCCAGATGTTCCATGCCCCTCACTGCTGACGTCACGGGGTACACACCCACAATGGGCGACAACCCCATTTAATGTTGCAGCCATTATATTTTAATGCCATGAGCGAGCCACCCCATCACATTATTCCCCCCTCATTGAACATTCAAACCTGGCCGACATGACGTTACATCGGCGAGGTTTACAACAGCAATTTCAAAATGTGCATCAGTGAGGGGAATCTCCCTGGGGTGTGAAGCTAAATATAGCCCCTGGGGGCAAGGGGAGGGGGGTTGGTAAAGAGACTTGCCTGGTTGGCAGGTTGGCAGTGCCAGAGTGGTGTTGGGGGCACATTGCCCCTATGTTTGCAAGGGGGGCAGGAGTGAGAGGACTGTCACCCCAAGCCTGTAAAGGGAGTTGGGGGGGGGGGGGCAATGTGCCCCAATGTTGGCATTGTGGGGATGCGGGGGAAGGAGCCGCATTACTTGTGCTGTGGTGGTGGGGTGGGTGGAGCCCCGATGCTTGTGAGGGGGCTCCTAATGTATACGTGGGTGGGGGGGGGGGGGGCTGGGGGGCATTCAGTTTCTGTGCCCTTTAATGGTGGCGCCCCTATCTCTGTAGAGCCAACCTTGCCGGCTCCATCAGGCCGCGCCCAGCCAGGGTGGTGGCGAAAACCCCGCCAGGCCGGTTTTGTTTTCTCAGAGAGGTTCACGGAGTGAAGACTGCTGTGTGAAGCTTGAAAACTACATGGTGGTTTTCTGTCAGAGCCTGACACTTTGAACAAAATATGGTCAGAATCCGCCCTCCGTTTCTTAATCCAATTACAACAATCACAGCCTCATCAGCTTGTTTTCCAGTACATAAGTAATATGACAGCGATATTACCAAAATAAAAATATAATTCCTTGTTCACTTACACATGGGATGTATTGCACTTGAAGTACATGCATGGCAGAGGCTGTCTAGAAGGAGCTTTATCTGCATGGAGCCCATATGCTGACAACAATTGCAGCAAGAATCAGGTGTAACCTAACAGAGGTCTTTAAAGTTATGAACAGTTCTGATAGAGGCTGTATAGAAAGAGTGTTTCCTCTTGTGGAGAAAAACAGAACTAGAGTCCATCAATATAGGATAGTCATCATGAAATTCAATAAGGAATGCAGAAGAAATCTTCAACTGGCAGCACAATAGCATAGCGGTTAGCACTGCTGCCTCATAGCGCCAGGGGCTGGAGTTAGATCCCAGCCTTGGGTCACTGTCTGTGTGGAGTCTGCACTTTCTCCCCGTGTCTGCGTGGGTTTCCTCCGGGTGCTGCAGTTTCCTCCCACAGCCCCAAAAATGTGCAGGTTAGGTGGATTGGCCACGCTAAACTGACCCTTAGTGTCCAAAAATATTCAGGTTAGGTGGGGTTATGGGGAAAGAGGGGTGGGGGGTGGGTGTGGGGGGGGGGCCTAGGTAGGGTGCTCTTTCAAAGGGTCGGTGCAGACCCCATGGGCCGAATGGCCTCCTTCTGCACTCTAGGAATTCTGTGGAATCTGTGTTTCAAAACCTCGAGAGTAGTGAGAATGTGGAAACTGCTACCACAGAGAGTGGTCAAACCAAATAGTATCGATCGATTTAAGGGGGAAGGTGGACAAGCAGATCTGGGAGAGGGAATAGTGGATTACACGTGGTCAATTTCGAAGAGAAACTATGGGAAGAGGCTTGAGTGGAACGCAAACACTCGCATGGACTGATCGGATTGAATAGCTTCAATCCGTATCTTACAGGCAGGATTGTGTGCTCCCCCATCATCACCTCCACCCACCCTCCCGCCCCCTCTCCCAGCCTCTCTACCCCAACACCTACCCCCTCGATTCCCAGCCTGGTCAAGATGATTAATGCCCGCCCCCCCCCCTCCCCTCCACCCCCCCCCCCCCCCCCCGCCCCCCTCCTTCCACCCACCCCACAAAAGGGGCAGCACGGTAGCACTGTTGCTTCACAGCGCCAGGGTCCCAGGTTCGATTCCCGGCTTGGGCCACTCTCTGTGTGGAGTCTGCACGTTCTCCCCGTGTCAGCGTGGGTTTCCTCCGGGTGCTCCGGTTTCCTCCCGCAAGTCCCGAAAGACGTGCAGTTAGGTGAATTGGACATTTTGAATTCTCTCTGTGTACCTGAATAGGCGCCGGAATGTGGTGAGTCGGGTCTTTTCACAGTAACTTCATTGCAGTGTTAATGTAAGCCTACTGGTGACAATAAAGATTATTATTATTATTACCTCACTTATTGCCCTGGCTTGGATTCTCAGTGTTGGGGATTGTTAGGACTGGACACTTACCAGCTGTCATAATATCCACTCATGTGTATAATGAGATGCAGACAGGCAGTGATTGACACACAGGATAACCAATGAACACACACGACACATAACAACCAATCACCAGACAGGATACCACCACTATAAAGCACACGGGGCATTAAGACTCTCCCTCTCACTACAGGACACAGCTACTGAGATAGTAAGAGTGCACAAGCCAGTGAGCACTATCACCATGAGGTAGAGAGTTAGTCTGGTCAAGCCAGTAGGAGGTTATCAGTTAGATTGATAGAGTGTCAACTCGCAGCAAACTATGTACAGCAATCAGCAAGTTCAATAAAACAGTGTTGGACCATCTCCTGTGTCAGAAACTTGTTTCTAATTTCACTGCATCCGGTTGCAGTCAACGTTGAACCAACTTACTTCACACATCACCAGCCATTTGATTGGCTGGAAGCTCTCTGAGGTGGGAGTATTCTATCTCGATGGGGGTGGAAGTCCCATCTTCAACCAATTTGTGTCCCTCGAGTTTGAGAAGCCTGTGGGGCAGAGGGCTGCGGGGGATGCGGGGGGGGGGGGGGGGGGGAGCGGTGGGATGTGGGAGACCTCAGCTCCCTGTTTATTCCAGCCCTATATAAATACTTATTTGCCAAGTATTGACAGCATCATAATAAACAAGAACATGAGGCTTTCTTTTCAATATTGTGGCATTTGATTGCCATATGACAGAAACAATTCCGGTCTTTTACTACTTTTTCTTCTTGATGATACCACGAAACAGGTAGAGAAGAATGTTACAAGAGTGCCTTTTGCAGTCGATTACCAGCACTTCACAGCACAGCACATATACTGCAATAACACATTCTGTCACTGAACAGTAAATCTGCGACCAGCAATGTCTGTCACATTTAATAGGGCATTATGCGTGTTTTTATTACCATGGGACGACAGTGACAGATTGTAATCATTAGTGTTAAAATATTTGTGATTATAAAATTAGGCATTAAATTTTCTAATGGTAGGCACTTTTAATTACTCTTAGATATACTTTGAAATGAGAGTGAGGTGAGGTAATTCCCTACGCTGTGTTATTTTAAAGAGTGAAAGTCATTTATTAGGCGAACCCAAGATTGATGACACATTTCATGTGGCACTTATTGTATGTACAGAGTTTCAACAGTTAAGAGTAATGTTTAGACAAAACGAATGCATGAAGTGACAGCTAAAGAGTTGGGTGTAGATAAAGAGCTAGTGTCAATACTGCAAAGGGGTACAGATTCCTGCTTAGTAGTACCTGCTAAGATTGATTGCAGTGCAGCTATGTGTTTTGATGATATTACTTGTGCCCAGGTGCACACTGCAGCATCAGTATTCCTTGCAGTGAATACAGTGACTGCAGGAAGAAGAGCTTTTGCACCTGATCTTGCTCCAGTGATCTTCTGTTTGAACATAGGAAACTAACAGGCAGGGAATGATCAGCTGATGCATCAAGCCTGTCCCGCACTCATGATGCCTAGAGAATCAGGAACAGACAATGAAAGCCTCCTGATCTCTTAGGAGAGGCCAAGAACAAAACAGGAACCAATGAGAGATTTTAAAAATTGTTGTCTTTTCCCAGCAACAACAACTTGGTTTTATATAAAACCTGGTTTTTATTTCTTTATTTAGCAAATGCCAATCCTCAAAGCCAAGCAATAGCCTCCTCATTTGGCGAGTTTAAAATGATTAGCCTGGACAGCGCTGTTTGTGCCTTTCTACAAGTTCATAAGGGGTTTGTACTGAGGCCCCAGTGGTGGAGATTGGTTGCCCAGGAGCTCCCTGGCGTGTTCAGAACCTGTTTAGCAAGGACCACCCTCGCCATGGGAGTTCAAAGCCTGCCATTCTATAGATGTGCCTTTTCACAAGGAATTTAGAGCACCCAATTCATTTTTTACAATGAAGGGGCAATTTGGCGTGGCTCGCCTGCACATCTTTTGGGTTGTGGGGGTGAGACCCACGCAAACATTGGGAGAATGTGCAAACTCCACACGGACAGTGACCCAGAGGCGGTATTGAACCTGGGATCTCGGCGCCGTGAGGCAGCAGGGCTAACCCACTGCGCCACCGTGCTGCCCTAGCTTGTGAATGTTTAATCAGTCGACGGATGTGTGGGGGAGTGATGTTTGTGAGGACATGGGAGGGGCGTTGAGTGGAGAATCTCAGTTATGATGCACATTGTTGCATTCAGTTGAGTGTAAACAAGTTGTGTGTGTGATGGGCTTTACCAGACGATACACAATACTCTGGTGTGGAGTACGATCGGGCAAGTGCTGAGGTCTGGGGTGTTGTGGCAGCAGCGTCCTAGTAGATCCAGTAAACTTGGTTCGTAGATTGTTTCTCGTTTTGCTGCTGTTTTCTTCAAATGTTCCCGGAAGGACAGAGTCTTATCTAGACTCACTTCAAGTATGTTGGGTTGGGACCATACTTAGCCTCAGACCATCCATATGGATCTGTAATTCATTTTTGGCACTGGTATTGTGGAGGTGGGATAGAGTTGATTTGGTTTTAGAGGGATTCAATGTGAGATTCCGTAAATTGCAGTCCATCAACTTTGAAAATCTCCATGAATGATCTGGTCCAGAGTGCAGAAGGATGGAGCTTGGGTGTAATCAGCAGAAATTAACTTGTGGTCCTTAGTTGTTGTCAAGTGCCTTGAATTATATATTGAATAGAATGGGGGCGAGCACTGAGCCTGGTGGTAGTTTATTGAACTGTCTTCCCTATGCACCTCGCCCTTGCCCAAGGTGGGCTCCAAATCGTCTGTTGTGAAGTAAAGTTTCAACAACTGTCCCAACCCAATTCTGAACAGTAGGCAGGTGTAAGATCCGATGGCACTGTTGCTGTTTTCATGTTCTTTTGGTGCCACTTGCAATGTTGGTGGTCAGTGCCAGAAATTGATCACATATGATACAGAAACAAGCTCGGTCGACGTTAAGGATGTTCAATACTTCTGGATATGTGTGTTGTAAGATATGATGCTCAAAGATCTAAAAGCACACAGAGAATAGTGAAATCAGTCCGATAGTCGATGTGATGATCTGGGAAAACATCCCAATGCACTCCCGAGGAACATTGTCACACTGGAACAAAGAACAAACAAAGAACAAAGAAATGTACAGCACAGGAACAGGCCCTTCGGCCCTCCAAGCCCGTGCCGACCATGCTGCCCGACTAAACTACAATCTTCTACACTTCCTGGGTCCGTATCCCTCTATTCCCATCCTATTCATGTATTTGTCAAGATACCCCTTAAATGTCCCTATCGTCCCTGCTTCCACCACCTCCTCCGGTAGCGAGTTCCAGGCACCCACTACCCATATGAGGTAGAGTTACCCAGGAGATATTAAGGAAGGTGACAAAGTATTTGGTCAAAGAGGGAGGTTTTAAAGAGCATCTTGAAGGAGGAGAGAGAGTTGGACATCCTGAGAGGTTGAGGGAGGGATGTCCAGATTGGGGCAGCTGAACACTCTGCCACTTACGGTGCAGTGATTAAAATTGGCTATCCTCAAGAGGCTAGAAATGGAGGAACACAGATATCTCAGAGGGTTATTGGGCTGGAGGAGCATACAGATATAGGAGATATAGGAGAGGCATGGCAGCACAGTGGTTAGCAGCATTGCTTAACAGCTCCAGGGTCCCATTTTCGATTCCTGGTTTGGGTCACTGTCTCTGCGGAGTCTGCACTTTCTCCCCGTGTCTGTGTGGGTTTCCTCCGGTTTCCTCCCACAGTCCAAAGATGTGCAGGTTAGTGGATTGGTTATGCTAAATTGCCCTTGGTGTCCAATAAGGTTGGGTTGGGTTACGTGGACAGTGTGGAGGTGTCGGCTTAAGTAGGGTGCTCTTTCCAAGGGCCGGTCCAGGCTCGATGGGCCGAATGGACTTCTACCTCACTGTAAATTCTATGATTCTATGATGAAGGGATTTGAAAACAAGGGTGAGAATTTTTAAATGGAGGCATTGCGAAACTGGGTGGGAGCCAATAAATATCTAGCAAGCAGAGGAGTGATTTAGGGCATGGCATTAGAGTTCTGGATGACAACAGGTTTATGGAAGGTGGAACATTGGAGGTCAACCGAGAGAGCATTGGTTTGGTTAGGCCCAGAAGCAACAAAGGCATGGATGAAGGTTTCAGCAATGGATGATGACATGGGCCGGGTATTATCGAGAAAAGAAGCACTTAAACTTTCTATAAAATGTAATCTCAGCCCAGTCAGGAAACAATCACGCTCCGTATTCCTCGGCTACACTTGCATCATCTGGCAATGCAAGGGGTCTGGGTCTCCTGCTGCCAGTAGCCTGTAGTGTACCATTCCTAAAGGGCCACCCGCAATGTCCAAGCAAATGAGTCACCGAACATCAGCGAATCACGATGGAGAGCGTATAACAGCACAAGTGGCCAATGGGGGAACAAAAGTTATGAATGTTACAGGTGCAGAAACAAAAACTACATATCAGCATGTTCAGCAGATAGCTGATGTGATTGAGTCAGCTTGCTGTTTTCATTATATTCCCCTGTGCAAAAGAATTGGGTATGATGAGTATTACTCATAAAATGACTGCTTCCTAACACAGAGGAGATTTGGGACCCTTGACTGGAAGCGGTCCCTACTGAAAACATTTGACTTGTCTTTTCTCTGCTCAGATGCTGCTGGACCCATTTTGTTTCCCCAGCATTTCTCTGTTCCTATTTCAGATTTCCAGTGGTTGCAATCAATTTATTTCCCCCGCCCCGCCAAGTGTATGATTTGCTTGCCGGGAGAGAAAAGATGAGGTTTTAAACTCAGCAGATTTACCAAGCATTCATTTCATATTGGGGATATTGGAGGGTTTCAGCTGCAATTTTCACAGTGATCACACACTCCGAATAGTCGCAAACAATTTTTAAAAAATTAATTCAGGGCAAAGCCAGCATTTTTCTTTTGTCCATTCCTAAGATTCCTTGAGAAGGTAGTGGTGAGGCGCTTGAAAGAATGTGGTCTCCTGCAATCAAAGAATCCCTACAGTGTGGAAGGAGGCCATTTTCCCCATCGAGTCTGCAATGACCCTCCAAAAGAGCACTCTAACCTAGGCCCAATACCCTGCCCGATCCCTGTATCAACATCTACCCGTTTGGACACTGACGGCAATTTAGCATGGCCAATCCGCCTAACCTGCAAATTTTGGACAGTGGGAGGAAACGGGAGCACCCGGAGGAAACCCACGCAGACACGGGGAGAACGTGCAAACTCCGCGCAGTCTCCCGTGGCTGGAATTGGCCATGCTAAATTGCCCCTTAGTGTCCAAGAGGTTAGGTAGGCTCACTGGGTTATAGGGATAGGGTGGTGGCGTGGGCTTAAATAGGGTCAGTGCATACTCAATGGGCCGAATGGCCTCCTACTGCACTGTATGGATTCTATGACTCGATGAAAATATAGTGCAGTGAGAAGCAGCAATCAACAAAGTCGTCAGAGTTGCTGATTAAGAAAACACAGGTACAATTGTGAACCATTCAGTCTTCATCTTCCGACCATTTAAAAGTTGTGTCGCACAGAGACACCTGAGGACTTCAATGCTTCACTGACAATGTAAACCTATGTTGTTTAATCATTCCACTTTGTTGCTCAGGAGTCATTCGATCATTCGATCCGATGACATTACTGATAAATTCAATTACACCCCTTCTATTAAATAATTGCATTAAATAACATCACGCACCAGGCAAGAGAAAGTCTTTTACTTCTTCTACAAAATGGAAAAGATCTGGTGCAGTTTTTCTGGGTTACACGTATAGTGGGCGGGATGCTCTGACCCTGAAGCTACGTGTTGACGCTGTCGCGTTTCACGACGGCGTCAACATGCCCTCAGGAGCAGCGATTCTGACCCCTACAGGGGGCCAGCACGGCACTGGAGCGACCCACGCAGCTCCAGCTGCCGATGCCGGTCTTAAATGGGCACCGCGGGTATGTGCATGCGCAGTGTGGCCAGCGCCAATGTGCGCGTGCGCAGTGGATCCCTTCTTCGCGCCGGCTCCGACGCAACATGGCATAGGGCTACAAGGGCCGGCATGGAGCAAAAGAGCCCCCGAGAGGCTGGCCCGCCAATCGTTAGGCCCCGATCGCGGGCCAGGCCACAGCGGAGGCCCCCCCTGGGGTCAGACCCCCCTCCCCCCCCTTCCCCCCCCCACCAGGCCACCCCCGGGTGCATGCCTGCTGAGGTCCCGCCGGGTAAGACCAGGTTAGAACAGCGCCAACAGGACTTGGGTTTATTTTGCGGCCGCTCGGCCCATCCCGGGCGGAGAATCGGCGGGGAGGCCTCGTATAGTGGCCCCCGACCGATGCAGTGCTGACCGCGCCGGCGCCAATGACGCCGATTCTGCACTCTGGAGACTCTGCGGACCGGCATCGGGGCAGCGTCGCGCGATTCGCGCCCGACCCGGTGATTCTCCGGCCCGGCGTAGACTGTGAGAATCCCGACCAGAATCTTACCGCCAAAAATGAATTTACTGTCACCATGACCAGATGGTGCAAAAGTGCAGAACATTGCAAAGAGGGCTGAAGCAGTCACCAAAATCAGTGTTTGGGTCTGCACAGTGTTACAACTAACCAATGGGATATTTTTCTGGCAAATTCGCAATATTGCCTAATGCTGATAAAGTAAAATTTGTAATCTGTGGTTTATTTTATAGTTATGGTCAGATCGCTCAAAAGATGCACACAAACTAACAATGGGCTGAATTTTTCCATATTTGCTCAGAGTTAAGCTCTAAATGAAATCTGCGGCGAAATTCTCCGGAAACGGCGCGATGTCCGCCGACTGGCGCCCAAAACGGCGCAAATCAGACGGGCATCGCGCCGACTCAAAGGTGCGGAATGCTCCGCATCTTTGGGGGCCGAGCCCCAAACTTGAGGGGCTAGGTCGGCGCCGGACGAATTTCCGCCCCGCCCGCTGGCGGAAAAGGCCTTTGGTGCCCCGAAATGACTTCTCCGGGCGGCGCATGCGCGGGAGCGTCAGCGGCCGCTGACAGCTTCCCACGCATGCGCAGTGGAGGGAGTCTCTTCTGCCGGCGGGACAGGCATTTTAGCGGCGGGACTTTGGCCCGTCCGGGCCGGAGAATCGAGCGGGGGGGCCCGCCAACCGGGGCGGCGCGATTCCCGCCCCCGCCGAATATCCGGTGCCGGAGACTTCAGCAACCGGCGGGAGCGGGATTCACGCCAGCCCCCGGCGATTCTCCGACCCGGCGGGGGGTCGGAGAATCTCGCCCCTGATGTGCAGCTCTCCAGTTGCACAACCGAGTTTTGAGTCCAGATTTTGAGCCTCCCTGAAAACAAAAAATAAGTGGGTGTGTTTTACATCATCACTGGAGAGGGCCTGATAGAGCCATCAAGGCCAGCTACACAGAGAATGGGGCCCCCTCAGCACAGAAACGTCCCACCCCCCCCAGCCCTCAACGACACCCCCACCCACAAACATCAGCATCGGAAGCAACTCCTCCCCCCATCAAACAAAACACGAACCACGCCCCCAATGACTCCCAGAGGGTCCGCCCAGGCACTGCCCTCTGGCACAGGCTTACACTCAGGACTGCCACGTCATGTCCCTCTCCACCCGAGGGCTATGTTGGCACACCCGAGGAATCCCTCGACTGATTCACGTTTCTCAAAGGCTGTTGTAAAGCTCTCCAATGTCAGGTCACATCGGCAAGGTGTGAATATTCAGTGTCAAGGGATCATGTGGCCGGGGGCTCGGTAAATATATTAAAATGTATTTAAATGATATTCACGCCCTTTCTGGCATGAACCTCGTGAGGGCAGCTTGGTAGCATAGTAGTCAGCACAGTTGCTTCACAGCGCCAGGATCCCAGGTTCGATTCCCGGCTTGGGTCACTGTCTGTGCGGAGTCTGCACGTTCTCCCCGTGTGTGCGTGGGTTTCCTCCGGGTGCTCCGGTTTCCTCCCACAGTCCAAAGATATGCGGGTGAGGTGGATTGGCCATGATAAATTGCCCTTCGTGTCCAAAAAGATTGGTGACGTTACTGGGTTACGGGGATGGGGTGTGGGCTTTGGTGGAGTGGTCTTTCCAAGGGCCGATGCAGACTCGATGGGCCGAATGGCCTCTTTCTGCACAGCAAATTCTATGATTCTATGATACGTCACCAGCGAGGGGCATGGAAAATCGGAAAACGCAATCTCACCGCTGTGAATCACATTTTCCGATTCTCACAGGATTGTTGGCCCATGTCGCTGTTTTTGCTGAAGGTTAACGCCCGCTGAAAATCACTCCCACTGCAGGATAACGTTGCTGCTTTTAATAATAATGACCCATGCTGCATGGATATCAGACATGATTTGTAACTAGGTGCCAACAATGGGCATCATCATTGTTGTCTTATCTTTCTATTATTGGTGAATTGGTTTATTAATGTCGAAAAGGGGGAGAACTATCATGCGTGATTGAGGGGGAGGTTTGAGTGGGGGTGGTTTGTGGGGAATAAGGGGCTCAGAGAAAAGAGAAGCACCAGGTCCCGTGATTTCCCTCCCTGCTCCTTTTTTAACAATTAATTCAGGGGATATAAGAACAAAGAACAAAGAAATGTACAGCACAGGAACAGGCCCTTCGGCCCTCCAAGCCCGTGCCGACCATGCTGCCCGACTAAACTACAATCCTCTACACTTCCTGGGTCCGTATCCCTCTATTCCCATCCTATTCATGTATTTGTCAAGATGCCCCTTAAATGTCACTATCGTCCCTGCTTCCACCACCTCCTCCGGTAGCGAGTTCCAGGCACCCACTACCCTCTGCGTAAAAAACTTGCCTCGTACATCTACTCTAAACCTTGCCCCTCTCACGTTAAACCTATGCCCCCTAGTAATTGACCCCTCTACCCTGGGGAAAAGCCTCTGACTATCCACTCTGTCTATGCCCCTCATACTTTTGTAGACCTCTATCAGGTCTCCCCTCAACCTCCTTCGTTCCAGTGAGAACAAACCGAGTTTATTCAACCGCTCCTCATAGCTAATGCCTTCCATACCAGGCAACATTCTGGTAAATCTCTTCTGCACCCTCTCTAAAGCCTCCACATCCTTCTGGTAGTGTGGCGACCAGAATTGAACACTATACTCCAAGTGTGGCCTGACGAAGATTCTACACAGCTGCAACAGGACTTGCCAATTCTTATACTCAATGCCCCGGCCAATGAAGGCAAGCATGCCGTATGCCTTCTTGACTACCTTCTCCACCTGTGTTGCCCCTTTCAATGACCTGTGGACCTGTACTCCTAGATCTCTTTGACTTTCAATACTCTTTCAGGGTTCTACCATTCACTGTATATTCCCTACCTGCATTAGACCTTCCAAAATGCATTACCTCACATTTGTCCGGATTAAACTCCATCTGTCATCTCTCCGCCCAAGTCTCCAAACAATCTAAATCCTGCTGTATCCTCTGACAGTCCTCATCGCTATCCGCAATTCCACCAACCTTTGTGTCGTCTGCAAACTTACTAATCAGACCAGTTACATTTTCCTCCAAATCATTTGTATATACTACAAAGAGCAAAGGTCCCAGCACTGATCCCTGTGGAACACCACTGGTCACAGCCCTCCAATTAGAAAAGCATCCTTCCATTGCTACTCTCTGCCTTCTATGACCTAGCGAGTTCTGTATCCACCTTGCCAGCTCACCCCTGATCCCGTGTGACTTCACCTTTTGCACCAGTCTACCATGAGGGACCTTGTCAAAGGCCTTACTGAAGTCCATATAGACAACATCCACTGCCCTACCTGCATCAATCATCTTCGTGACCTCCTCGAAAAACTCTATCAAGTTAGTGAGACACGACCTTCCCTTCATAAAACTGTGCTGCCTCTCACTAATACGTCCATTTGCTTCCAAATGGGAGTAGATCCTGTCTTGAAGAATTTTCTCCAGTAATTTCCCTACCACTGAAGTAAGGCTCACCATCCTGTAGTTCCCGGGATTATCCTTGCTACCCTTCTTAAACAGAGGAACAACATTGGCTATTCTCCAGTCCTCCGGGACATCCCCTGAAGACAGTGAGGATCCAAAGATTTCTGTCAAGGCCTCAGCAATTTCCTCTCCAGCCTCCTTCAGTATTCTGGGGTAGATCCCATCAGGCCCTGGGGACTTATCTACCTTAATATTTTTTAAGACACCCAACACCTCGTCTTTTTGGATCTCAATGTGACCCAGGCTATCTACACACCCTTCTCCAGACTCAACATCTACCAATTTCTTCTCTTTGGTGAATACTGATGCAAAGTATTCATTTAGTACCTCACCCATTTCCTCTGGCTCCACACATAGATTCCCTTGCCTATCCTTCAGTGGGCCAACCCTTTCCCTGGCTACCCTCTTGCTTTTTATGTACATGTAAAAAGCCTTGGGATTTTCCTTAACCCTATTTGCCAATGACTTTTCGTGACCCCTTCTAGCCCTCCTGACTCCTTGCTTAAGTTCCTTCCTACTTTCCTTATATTCCACGCAGGCTTCGTCTGTTCCCAGCCTTTTAGCCCTGACAAATGCCTCCTTTTTCTTTTTGACGAGGCCTACAATATCTCTCGTTATCCAAGGTTCCTGAAAATTGCCGTATTTATCCTTCTTCCTCACAGGAACATGCCGGTCCTGAATTCCTTTCAACTGACACTTGAAAGCCTCCCACATGTCAGATGTTGATTTGCCCTCAAACATCCGCCCCCAATCTATGTTCTTCAGTTCCCGCCTAATATTGTTATAATTAGCCTTCCCCCAATTTAGCACATTCATCCTAGGACCACTCTTATTCTTGTCCACCAGTACTTTAAAACTTACTGAATTGTGGTCACTGTTACCGAAATGCTCCCCTACTGAAACATCTACCACCTGGCCGGGCTCATTCCCCAATACCAGGTCCAGTACCGCCCCTTCCCTTGTTGGACTGTCTACATATTGTTTTAAGAAGCCCTCCTGGATGCTCCTTACAAACTCCGCCCCGTCTAAGCCCCTGGCACTAAGTGAGTCCCAGTCAATATTGGGGAAGTTGAAGTCTCCCATCACCACAACCCTGTTGTTTTTACTCTTTTCCAAAATCTGTCTACGTATCTGCTCCTCTATCTCCCGCTGGCTGTTGGGAGGCCTGTAGTAAACCCCCAACATTGTGATTGCACCATTCTTATTCCTGATCCCTACCCATATAGCCTCACTACCCTCTGAGGTGTCCTCCCGCAGTACAGCTGTGATATTCTCCCGAACCAGTAGCGCAACTCCGCCTCCCCTTTTACATCCCTTTTGCATTGAGTATAAGAATTGGCAAGTCATGTTGCAGCTGTATAGAACCTTAGTTAGGCCACACTTGGAGTATAGTATTCAATTCTGGTCGCCACACTACCAGAAGGATGTGGAGGCTTTAGAGAGGGTGCAGAAGAGATTTACCAGAATGTTGCCTGGTATGGAGGGCATTAGCTATGAGGAGCGGTTGAATAAACTCGGCTTGTTCTCACTGGAACGAAGGAGGTTGAGGGGAGACCTGATAGAGGTATACAAAATTATGAGGGGCATAGACAGAGTGGATAGTCAGAGGCTTTTCCCCAGGGTAGAGGGGTCAATTACTAGGGGGCATAGGTTTAACGTGAGAGGGGCAAGGTTTAGAGTAGATGTACGAGGCAAGTTTTTTACGCAGAGGGTAGTGGGTGCCTGGAACTCGCTACCGGAGGAGGTAGTGGAAGCAGGGACGATAGGGACATTTAAGAGGCATCTTGACAAATATATGAATAGGATGGGAATAGAAGGATACGGACCCAGGAAGTGTAGAAGATTGTAGTTTAGTCGGGCAGCATGGTCGGCACGGGCTTGGAGGGCCGAAGGGCCTGTTCCTGTGCTGTACATTTCTTTGTTCTTTGTTCTTTGTTCTATCCCCCTGTATCCCGCCTGAAACATCTAAATCCTGGAACGTTTATGGACCTTACCGGCTAGGCTAGCATTCATTGCCCATTCCTAATTGCCCTTGTGAAGGTCACAGTGAGCCCTGTCCTGCATTACAACAGTGATTACACATCAAAAGTGCTTGTAACTCTTTGGAAAGTTCTGTGGAAGTAATAGGTGCTACATAAATGCAGGTCTTTCTGGTTTATAATGCCAGATCATTGATATTATCTGATATTAAACATCTTACAAAGGGTTAATTTAAAGGGATAAATCATGGCTGGAGAGCCCCAAGTCATGATGTGCTCCTCAGGCTCCATGTGGGAAGCCAGGCACATTTCCATTTCCTCGGGTCAGCATGTGTGCAGGAAGTGTCCCTAGCCGCAGCTCCTGGAAACCCAGGTTTTGGAGCTGGAATGGCGCTGGGGACACTGGAACATCTGCGAGGCAAAGAGTTTCACGGGTAGCACTGCACAGCAAGCTCAGACTCTCCAACTAGAAAGGGAATGTGTGAACACCAAGCAGTGCAAGTGGACGAGGCAGGCAGTACAGAATTCTCCAGTGGCCATTCCCCTGCAAAATATATATACTGCCTTGGATACTGTTGAGGGTAATGGAGGCACCACAGTTTTATCTGCTGCAGAGGTCGGAGTAAAAAGCATTGGAATGCAATGGTTATAGGTGAGTAAATTGTAAGGGGAATAAATAGGAATTTCTGTGGCCACAAACAAGCCTCCAGGATGGTATGTTGTCTCCCTGATGCTCGGGTTCAGGATGTCTTGGAGCAGCTACAGGGTATTTTGGAGGGGGAGGGTGGACAGCCAGTGGTCGTGGAACACAATTGTATAAATGACATGGGTAAAAAAAGGCATGAGGTCTTAGAAGCAGAATATATGGAGCTAGGAAGTAAGTTGTAAAGTAGGACCTCAAAGGATTATTTGAGATCCACGTGCTCATCAGAGTAGAAACAGCAGGATATATCGAATGAATATGTGGCTGAAGAGTTTCTTGGCAAGGGCGAAGGTTTCTGATACCTGGGGCATTGGGACCAGTTCTGGGGGAGGTGGGACCAGCACAAACTGGATAGGTTACACCTGGTCAGGACTGAGACTGATGTCCTGGGGCGAGTAGTTGCTCGAGTGGTTGGGGAGGGTTTAGACTAGAATGGCAGGGGGATGGGAACCTAAGCAGGATGAGAAGGGAAAGAGAGACAAGGGCAGTAACAAAATAAATAACAGCAAAATGCAAAAATGGTAGACAGGATAATCAAGGGTGAGAGGCAAATTGGGTCACAGTACAAGGAAAAGTAAGGATGATTGTAAATGGCAAAAGGCTTTGTATCTTAATGTGTGAAGCATTTGAAGTAAGGTAGACAAACTGACTGAGCAAATCGAGATAAATGGATCTGACCTCGTAGCCATTACGAAAACATGGGCCGGGATCCTCCCCTACCCGGCGGGGCAGGGGGTCCCGGCGGGATGGAATGGTGTGAACCACCCAGCGTCGGGCCGCCCCAAAGATGCGGATTTCTACGCACCTTTAGGGGCCAAGTACTCACCGTAACCACGCCGGAGTGGTTTCCGCTCCACCCGCTGGCGTGGAAGGCCTTTGGCGCCATGCCAGCCGGGGCCGAAAGGACTTCGCCAGGCCGATCATGGGCCAGGCCATCGTGGGGGCACCCCCCGGGGCCAGATCTACCCGCGCCCCACCGGAGCCCGCCCGCGCCGCCTAGTCCCGCTGGTAAGAGAGGTGGTTTGATTCTCGCCGGCGGGACAGGCATGACAGCAGTGGGACTTCGGCCACTGTATTCTCCCCCTTTGCTTCCTTTGGGGCGGCGCGATGCCAGACTGATTTGCGACGTTTTTGGCACCGGTCGGTTGACATCGCGCCGATGCCGGAGAATTTCACCCAAGGTGATGAAAACAGTACTGGGCGAGATTCTCCGACCCCCCGCCGGGTCGGAGAATCGGCGGGGGCTGGCGTGAATCCCGCCCCCGCTGGTTGCCGAATTCTCCACCACCGGATATTCGGCGGGGGCGGGAATCACTCCGCGCGGTTGGCGGGCCCCCCCCCCGTGATTCTCTGGCCCGGATGGTCCGAAGTCCCGCTGCTAAAATGCCTGTCCCTCCGGCGTAGATTAAACCACCTCTCTTACCGGCGGGACAAGGCGGCGTGGGCGGACTCCGGGGTCCTGGGGGGGTGCGGGGCGATCTGGCCCCTGGGGGTGCCGCCACAGTGGCCTGGCCCGCGATCGGGGCTCACCGATCCGCGGGCGGGCCTGTGCCGTGGGGGCATTCTTTTCCTTCCGCCTTCGCCATGGTCTCCACCATGGCAATGTCATTTCCGCGCCAGCTGGCGGGGCACCAAAGGCCTTTCCCGCCAGCTGGCGGGGCGGAACTCAGTCCGGCGCAGGCCTAGCCCCTCAAGGTTAGGGCTTGGCCCCCCAAGATGCAGAGAATTCCGCACCTTTGGGGCGGCGCAATGCCAGACTGATTTGCGCCGTTTGGGCGCCAGTCGGCGGACATCGCGCCGTTTCCGGAGAGTTTCGCCCCTGATTCTTACCGGCTTCATGCTGTGTAAGCAAAGGGGGAGAATACAGGAGCTAGAAGAATCCAGCTTCAAACCGCCCCAACATATTTACACGGCTATTATAATATGATAATCTGATTCGCACTCGGTGAGGGCATGACCCAGATTACATCAACTGCGGTGGACTGGGAGCATCACGCTCAGGATGAACCCCATTTAGGGACATTCCTGCTATTCTCCCAACATAGCGGGATGTGGGCCGGGACACAGCCAGAGAATTGCCCCAATATGTTGAGGAAGAATATCGAGGCCGTGAAGAGAATGGTACCAGGGATTAGGAAGGTCAGTTCTATGGAAGACTAGAGAGGTTGTGATAGTTCATCTGAGAACAGAATAGTTTAAGGGAGGATTTAATAGGTATGTTCAAAATTATGAAAGGTTTTGATAGAAGCAATAGAAGGAAACTGTTTTCGCAGCAATAGGGTTAATAATAATTCAGGCGGAAATAGATTCAAGAGTAACTGTCAACAGACTACTTAATTATTAGAATCCCAGACGAGAACCAAACTATTTACAATTTGTAAGGAAACTTTCCTGCGCCACGGGACTGATAACACTGACCAATTGGTACCATTTTATCAAAACAAACTGTAATTTAATCACAGAATTAACTACATTAGCAACAAAGAAATAGCTTTACAGTTAACAGTAACAACAGCTCTAAAAGAAAAGAGAAAACCTTAACTTACTTCCTAAAACTGCCACTGTATTCCAATTAAGCAAACCAATATATTTCAAATGCTACTCATGATAAAGTTAACAACCAGGGACGCGATTCTCCGCAAACCGTCGGGGCGGGACACTCCGGCGCCGAGGAGTGGCGTGAACTACTCCGGCGGCGGGCCGCCCCGAAGGTGCGGACTCCTCCGCACCTTCAGGGGCTAGGCTGGCGCCAGAGTGTTTGGCGCCGCGCTAGCCAGCGTGGAAGGGCTTGGTGCCACGCCAACCGGCGCAATGTGAGTTGGTGCATGCGCGGGAGCGCCAGCGTGTGCTGGCATCATCCCAGCGCATGCGCAGGGGGTTCTTCCCCGTATCATCCATGGCGGAGGTTGACAGCGGCCTGTGCAGAGGGAAAGAGTGCCCCCACGGCACAGGCCTGCCCGCGGATCGGTGGGCCCCGATCGCGGGCCAGGCCACCGTGGGGGCAACCCCCGGGGCCAGATCCCCCCGCGCCCCCGACTCTGCAGGCCGCCCGTGGAGCCAGGTCTCGCCGGTTAGGACCTGTTGTGATTTACGCCGGCGGGACCCGCCGAAAATGGGTGGCCACTCGGCCCATTGCGGCCTGCAGAATCTCGGGAGGGGGGGGGGGCCGCCAGCAGCCGCCGACCAGCACGCCGCGATTCCCGCCCCCGCCAAAACCCCGACACTGGAGAAATCGGCAGCCGGCAGGGGTGGGATTCACGCCACCCCCCGGTGATTCTCCGACCCGGCGGGGGGTTGGAGAATCCCGCCCCAGGTTCCTACTGGCTTTTCTCTGTGCAGAATCTTTGGAGAGAGAACCTTTCAGACCAAACTGAAACACCTCTGTTCAGGGGTGACAGTTCTCAGATCAATTGCTTTTTCAGGCAGGCCTGGCCCCTCCCATAAACTACATCATCTGTACCCAAAACACAAGATATTATTTTGACCCTTCTTACAAGATGTCCCTTGACTTGCTTAGCCAGGACCAAACACAATATCCCTCATAAATTATCTACACCCCAGGTACTTCAAACATTAACAATATTCCATTAGCTAGCTAACTGTAAACAAGGAAATGGTTCTCAATATCTAGAGCAGAAGACTGTCTGTAAATCAATGATTACCTCACTTTTATGACATATTAATCACAACTCCAGCAGTCACATGTCTGTATGCATCTTAATCCAGATTTCACTAACATTCCTTCAAAAAATATAAAATATGACAATTCCTTACCTGCATCACATTCTTGAAAAGGTAAAGCATTTAAGGCTATGGGAATATAGCAGTGGAGTGGAACTAATTGGGTAGCTCTTTCAAAGAGGAAGCACAGGCAGAATGGGCCGCGTGACCTTTGTGTTGCCAAATTCTATGGTTCGATATTTTCTGTAATTGATTTCTATAGAAATCCTATGCAAAAATATTTAACGTGTTAGTTAATAACTTTTAATTTAGCCAAACACGGACATGGTGACAAGCTTTTGTTGTTTCCTTCCATCACTTTGGGTGGTGCAATTCAAAGACTGCAGCAACTGAAAGTACGACCAGTACATAAAAACAGAGATATGCCTCAGCTAGTCAGTCCATGAGTGTCGTGCAGATAAAAGGAGGCACACAATATCAAATCTCTCATGAAATCTGAAGCCCGTGTTCAGACTTTAGAAAGTCATCTTGTTGAACCTAGCCAATTACAGTTGAGTAATTTTAATTATTATGATAGATTTGTCGTGGAGTTTTATCACAATGGCTTTTCAAAGAAGCGATAGTGTCAGGTGTCGGAGGGAAATTTCAGGGATTATCGTTCTTGTTAGAGGTTTAAACTGTGATGACTAGTTTCTCTCCAGTCATTAATTCGAAAAGAATGTCCACTAAATGTCAGTTTATATTTTAGGGCATTCGTGCTGGGGGTTGTGGAGCACATGTGGCTTGCAAAGCCTCGATTATTTGGTACACAAGTCTCTGACTTAATTCTGTGGTTAGATCTGGTCTGCCTCACATTGTTTGAGATTTTGAAACGGCATTCTTCTCATTGGTGGTTTATTGTTGGAAAAATCCTAAAATAGATATAAATGTCCACAATTTAACGGGAACACAAATCTAAATTTTATATTTGCACTCACTGCTGCATGGGGCACGCCTAACTTTCTAAGACCATGACTCAATAAAATCAGTGAGCTTGATCAGCTAATTGCTCTTTCTCACTCATTCCGTGTTCCTGGCCGAAATATTCCGTCCTCGTTCGTTCGCGCCTGGCATTTGCCGGTGCTGCTGAAAGTGAATGGAGCTTTGGGTGGAAAGCCCAATTTTCCGTTCTCGCTCGTAACGGGTCCCGCCACGGATGGGCCCGGATAATATCACCCCTTGTGTTTAGTTTATACCTAGTGTTTAATTGGATTCCGAAAGTATAACAATAGTCAATTGTAAGTCAACACATTCATGAAGTGCATAGCGCTGGGATCGCTCTAAGTAATCTGTCAAGGGTGGTAAAAGTACTTTTGGGTCAATTTTCATTGTGTGATATTTACGCTTCTCATATATTATATCTCCGGGCCCAACCCATGGATCTATTTCTCATATCTGAGATCTCTGTGCTCCTCCAAATCCGGCCGCTGGTGCACTTCCAATTCCCATTGTCCCACCATTGTGTCAGCTGCCTAAGCCCAAAGTTCTGGAATTTGCTCCCTATCGAGTGCCTATAGGGAGCAGTGTGGCGCAGCGGAAGCGTGCTGGGCCCATAACCCAGGGGCCAATGGATCGAAACCATTCTCTGCGAGTTATGGGCAGCATGGTAACATAGTGGTTAGCACAGTTGCTTCACAGCTCCAGGGTCCCAGGTTTGATTCCCGGCTTGGGTCACTGTCTGTGCAGAGTCTACACGTTCTCCCCGTGTGTGCGTGGGTTTTCTCCGGATGCTCCGGTTTCCTTCCACAGTCCAAAGATGTGCGGGTTAGGTGGATTGGCCATGCAAAAAGTGCCCTTAGTGCCCCCCAAAAAAGGTTAAATGGGGGTTATGGGGATAGGGTAGAGACGTGGGCTTGAGTAGCATGCTCTTTGTAAGGGCCAGTGCAGACTCAATGGGCCGAATGGCTTCCTTCTGCACTGTAAATTCTATGATTCTATGATATCACTCCTCCTCTCATTCCTCATTTTAGAAAGCTCTTTAATGCACCTCTGTACACTTGACCATATACTTTTGATCACCTGTCAATTCTCTTTATGTGGCTCAGTGTCAGATTTCAGCTTAACAACTCTCCAGGAAGTGCCTTGGGATGTTTTACTGTATTAAAAGGTATTAAATAAATGCAAACTGATGATTTGTGGGAATAATAATTCAGAACAGAAAAAAATGAGGCATTATAATACGGTTTTCTCGCCAACAACAGAAGATGGACAACTTCAGTTGTCAGGAAATGTTACTCCTTTCCTTCCCCTCCCAAACTGTTAATAAATTTTGTTCTGTGGAATTATTGATGAGTAAAATCTACTTTTCAAAAAAAGCTCCTTTAATAAAACATTAAAGAGAAGTTGTTCAGTGTTTTGTCACTCCGGAGCTATGCCAAATCAGGGAACAATGGTACACTCCTACTCCCTGCAGCCAGTTCCCATATCCCTGACGTTGCACATTGTCGGGACAGATGTGATAGGATCATCCCGACATTCCTCACTGTACGCGACCCTGAGTGACTGCAGATGCAAGCAAGAGTGACAGGGTTGTCAACTTACAGAAAAGGACAAACAAGATCGGCTCAGAGTGCAACATTAACCAGTCATATGACCATCACCTGCTATTTTAAGGTTTGTTTTTCGAAACAACAGATTTCAGTGTTAGTCATGAGTAACAGGACATGAACCAGCAAATGTACTTGTACAGCACTTCAAAAAACTGTCATTGAAAGCTTTTCACAGAGGCATAGGGCTGGATTCTCTGTAGCCCGACGCCGAAATTGTGATCGCCGATCGGGCGGAGAATGGATTTCCATGCTGAAATCGGGGCCGCCGCCGGTTTGCCGCCGGTCCGCCATGCTCCGCCCCCTTCAAACTGCCGTCTTTGTGACGCACCATTCCAACGGCGTTGGCACACCATCGGCTGGCCCACCCGTGATGCCATGCCCCCGATGGGCCGAGTTCCCGATGGCGCTGGCCACGTGTGGTCCCAGAGGTCAGGGAACCCGGCGTGCCGGCTGGCGGACTGTGTCCAGTGTCGCCACACTCGGCCGGGATCTGTGCCTCTGGCTGTGGGGGCTTTTGCTAGAGCTGGGGGGACTGGGTGGGGGGTGGCCAGGGGGTGGGCTGTGGGGGTCACGGATGGGGGTTTGGGTTCGCGCACGGCCGGCTCCATGTTGTATGGTGCGACCGGTGTTGGTCGTCGGCCGTGCACAAGCGTGACCCGGGACCCGGCCATTGTCGGGCCGTTTTCGGTGTGGGCGGCGGGGGTGTCAGTCGCCGCCGGTGTTAGTCCCTCACCGGTACTGGAATCGGTGAGGATTCACGCCGAGCTGTCGGTCATGAAAAGCTACACATGCTCAGCACTTAATCCCCCAAATGGAGAATCCACCCCATGATTTTTAAAATATGGGGTGTTGGGTGAAGGAGGGAGATGTTGGGAGGGAGAAAAGAAATTGGCTTGAAGGACCGTCGTGAAGGAGGCGACGACTGTGGACAGGCAGATCGAGTAAAGGATGTAACTCAAAACGTGAGGTGGCTCAAAGCATGGTTGTCAATGACAACTAGGGGGGCGAGGGGAGGGTGAAGGAGAAGCTCAAGAGGCCAGAGTCAGAGGAGGGGGTAGGATGTAATGTTGGAGGAAGTTAAAAGGCTGGTATCAGGGAAGATTTTGAGAAGAAGAGAATATAAAACGATGAGAGTTTTATGACTCAAGATCTAAATCAGTTGAGTAAGGACAAGGAGACGAAGTAAACAGATGGTGTGGGCAGAATATAGGATTTGGATTTTGAATAAGCTGAGGTTTATGAAGGGCTGACAACAGATGCATTGGAATAGTCGGGTATGGAGGTTACGTGGATTGGGCTTTCTCAGGCAGCCATGGGCTAAGTTGGGTCAAGTACGTGGCCTTTGCGACCGAGAAGACATGGGCCAAATATCGTACACATGCTGAAAGCAGTGTTCCAATGAAGCTCAACACAAACTTGAGGAACGACATCTCATCTCACGGCTCATTACTCTACAGCCTGCTGAACTCAACACTGAGTTCAACAACTTTAGCTTAACCTCTGCCTCCATCTTGTTTGTGTATTTTCTTTTCGCTGGTTTGGTTTTTCTCCTGTTTCTTTCTTAATTCTTTTATTTTGCATTTGGATGGCTTCTTAATCAGTCATTCACTTCATCTAGGCCTACCCTCTGTTTATTTACTTTACCCATTCCTTTAGGCTCTTGAACCACAAAATCGGTTGTCATCAAATTTTCTCCTGCCTTCTTCCCTGTCACGGATCTTACCCGTTCTTCTTCTTGCCCTTTCACTTTCTCCAAGCCCATTACCTTTCTAAATTTCCTCTGTTCTGATGAATGACCACAGTCCTGAAATGGTGGGCAGAATTTAGTCGAGCCAGCCCAACCTGACCCCACCCACCCCCGAGAAAGGTTCAGAGGAAGGGGGTGCCATGTGCTCAGCTAGGAAGGTGTGAAGTGAGTTCCCATTGCCTTTGGGTTAGGAAGGCTCGAGCACAACCTTCCAGTCCAGAGGCTGGTTGACGCCCTTAAGTGTCTTTGTAAGGGGCTCATCCTGCTGCTGATTCTGATTTTTAACTAGTGGCAGCTATGCCATGCACAACACTGGCAAGTAAGCCTGGCACCTGTCCATGTGGGGAGGGAGTTTCTTTCTTTCTGGATACTCTGTGCCCAATGGAGGCACCCATTGGCAGGAACAGAGGGACCCAGGGTAAGACCACCGTCCCCCCGTCCCCCCCGCCCAACCCAGTCTAACTTTAAGTTCATCTCCCCTTCCCCACTCCTCACTGGGGAATCCCTTTGGTTTCCTTGGGCTCCAGTGCCAATCTCTGGTGTGGGCCTCGCTGCTGCACCAGCAGTGGCTTCCGACACCGGAAAGCGCCGGTTTGACGCCGGTTCGCGATGCTCCGCTCCCCCCCGAATCGCCATTATCGGGACGTGCGCTCCGTGCAGCCGCAAGACCGTTGGCGCATCATCCGTCGGCCCACCCGCAATGCTCCGCCCCCGATGGGCTGAGTTCCCAAAGGTCACGGGCCATGTGTGGTTCCAGAGGTCAGGAACCGGATGTGCCGGGTGCGGACAGTGTCCAACGCCGCTACACTCGGCCGGTTTCCCTGCCGCTGGCCGGGGGTGGGGGGGGGCTTCTGTTAGGGCTGGGGGGACTGGGGAGGCTGGCCAGGGGCATGGGCTGTGGGGTCGGGGTGGGCGGGTACACAGTCCAGCACGGCCAGCGCCATGTTTCCCGGCCAACCGGTGGGGGTGTAGCGTACGCGACTGCATCTTGTCAGCTCTGCGCATGCACGGATCCGGTGATCCTCCGGCCATTCTCCGCATGATTCGTGGGTGTTCCACGCGGCGCCGGTGTTAGCCCCTCACCAGTACAGGGATCGGTGAGGGTTTTGCGTCGATTTCCTCGTTTTCAGCACCATGCATTCGCTGTTGGCGTTGGCACTCAGCCACAGCAACTGAGAATCCAGCCCCTGCTGCCTGACTGACAGAGTATTTTCAGGATTTTGTGGGGGTTTTTTTTCAGGTTTTCTGTCTCTGCCATGCTTTGCTTTAGTGAGCGTGTTTAGTTTAGTGGCTGGGGAGTGGGAAGGAAGGGATTCTCCCCTACCTGGCGGGCCGGGGGGTCCCGGTGGGATGGAGTGGCGGGAACCATTCCGGCGTCGGGCCGCCCCAAAGGTGTGGATTTCTCCGCACCTTTCGAGGTCAAGCCCTCACCTTGAGGGGCTAGGCCCGCCCCGGAGTGGTTGGCTGGCCGCCGGCCGGCGGGAAAGGCCTTTGGCGCCACGCCAGTCGGGCCGAAAGGACTTTGCCGCCGGCGGAATTCCGCGCATGCGCGGGAGCGTCAGCGGCTACTGACGTCATCCCCACGCATGCGCAGGGGGGTGGGGGGGGGGGGGGTGGTGGAGGGCTCACCGACCAGCGCGGCACGATTCCCGCCCCTGATGAATATCCAGTGCCGGAGAATTCGGCAACCGGCGGGGGCGGGATTCACGCCAGCCCCCGGCGATTCTCCGAACCGGCGGGTGGTCGGAGAATCCCGCCCCAGTAATGAGCTTTTGAAGATTGCCGTAAGTGCCAGCAATCAAAGTCTTTAGTTTCCCCATTGTTTAACTAGAGGAAATGCAGGATAAATCATTGGTGTTAATTCACAACCTGTACATTATTGGAACTGTTCATGCATTGTGCTGGTGTATCTTTCCCACATTCTGCATAGTTATACATGTGCTGAATGTGAACTGTTGACAGGAATAAATTCTTCGAGCCATTGAAACTATTTCCAATGCCCTGCCAGTTAGATCACATTATAAAGTGCCGTACAGCATTAACATTCTAATTACATACCAAGCTATTTTAATTTTCCAATGTTTTTCCATCAGACCTGTTGAAGCCTATTTGTAAGCAACCATAAACATGACGAGCATTTATTGACCTTTGTCCTGTCCTGTCTAGATATTTTTTGATTAAAATAATCAATACAAATTAAAAACACATGAACCATTATCTATCTGGCTTACTTACTGTGCTCAACATCTCTCACTCTGCTGGTTGCACTCCGGTGTGTATCATTAATATTGTTAGACGTCTTAAAGGGGATTGTCTGCGCACTGCCCTGATTCCAATCCCCAATTTCCATCTGTGTTTGTTTTAAACAACCACAGCAGCCGGCATGAGGTTCAGATCGCAGAACAGATGGTGCGTAGCCTCTGAGAATATGAAGGTCCGTTCTGTCACTTATTTGCTACTTCTCTGAGTAGGGAAGAATTGAAAGAAGCCTTCAACTTTTGCCAACCAATGTCAAACCAAGTACCCCCAAGTCAAGCATGTCGCAAAGTGAAGCTAACTTTATTCTGTGCCCACCCCACTCTGTCAGGCTACACCTGTAGCTATTGTGCAGCCTTCCCACTTCATTTATCGTCACGACCTCTCTTGAATGACACCACAAACGAGGCGCACGCCTACACTGAATTATGGACAGTTTTACACTGCAGGACCCAAGGAACTCGGATTGATCAAACAAACTAACCCTCTGTTCTGGTAAGGCCACTGCAACTGAAGAGAGTTTACACTTTCATTTTCACACTGCAGCCAATTGAATTCCAAACCAGATGTGAAAAGCTGGTGTGTTAACTGATTGGACCAATTTATCACTTTCATGTAATTTGAAATCAAACATCCTCTGGTTTAAAATTGTGGTTTTTGGTTTAAAAATACCAATTAAGTTGCACTTCCAGACAAGTCAGTCTTGTAATTTAGAAGGCTTCAAAACCTTTTGTGGCTGTCGGGAACATGTGTATATAGTTTGAGAGTCATGGATCACAAGTGAGGGATTAAATCATATGTCTTCCCCGATAGAGTGGGTTTTGAGTGATTATAAGAAAGGCCCTTTGAAACACAAACCTTTTACAATCTCTTCTATTGCTCCATCAGAGTCCCTGGACAGAAGGAAAAAGAACTCATCATCTTCTCTCTTACTAGGGAGAAGCAGGATGAGTGGACAGGTGGCTTAGCCGAACAATAATGCAGGGGAGTGAATGACTGCATACATGTGGTAATGTGAGCTCCATACATCAATGGGGAGATGTTCTGAAATCACAAGGACAACCATGCCTCGAAGGTCCCTGTCAGTGAATGGCAGTATCCTGGGAGCAGGCAAGACACATTCATCCTGCTGGGTGACAAGTGACACTCACTCTACATCTAGCTTATGAGTGCCCTCTGCAGCCCTAACAGGTGTGAATACAGCAGCAATGAGGGTCATGCTGCAATTCAGACCGTGGGGGAGCAAACCATTGAGGCGCTGAAACAATCCACTGCCTGGAGTGTTGGGGTAGTTGTTTGGCACTCATTGGACTGTCTCTAAGCTCATGTTGGCCTGCCCCACGATCTGATTATGGTATGGGGGCAGCCTTGCGATCAGACCTTCATAGGGCCTGAGGAGGAGGAGGAAGAGGGAGAAGAGGGGGAAAGAGGAGGTATCTGGGAAACCTTTGTTCCTGAAAGAATGCCCATGAAATTCCAGTCCAGACTCAGACTCCAATTCCCCTGAGAAAGGGCCCATGTCACAGCTGCTTCACCATTCCTCACCTTTCTATCGCACTGCGATGGGCCATCACCGCGTCATCGTGGCCGAAGCAGGGAAATACAAACCTCAGGTTAAACAACCATTCCATAACAAATTTATCAACACCAAATTCAATAATCCATACAAAACGGAACTAGTTAAAATGCTCCAACCCAGGTATAATTCCTGGTGCATCTCCTCTGCACCCGCTCCAGTGCAATCACATCCTTCCTACAGTGAGATGGCCAGAATGGCACACAATGCTCCAGCTGTGGCCACACCAACATAAAAATGAATGAAATGAAAATTGCTTATTGTCACGAGTAGGCTTGAAATGAAGTTACTGTGAAAAGCCCCTAGTCGCCACATTCCGGCGCCTGTTTGGGGAGGCTGGTATGGGAATTGAACCATGCTGCTGACCTGCTTTGGTCTGCTTTCAAAGCCAGCGATTTAGCCCTGTGCTAAACAGCCCCTCAACCTCCCTGCTTTGGTAATCTGTGCCATGAGTGATAACAGAAAGTGTCCCATGTGCCTTTTTAACTACTCTATTAACCTGTCCAACCGCTTTCAGGAATCTGTGGACAAGCACCCCAACATCCCTCTGTTCCTTTGAGATTCTTAGTGTCCTGCCATTCTTTGAGTACTCACTTGTCTTGTTACTCCTTCCAAAGTGCATCACGTCGCACTTTTCAGGGTTAAATCCCATCTGCCACTAATCTGCTCATCTGACCAACCAATCTATAACTTCCTGCAACCAAAGACCTTCTTCCTCACTGTTAATCACGCTGTCAATCTTCATGTCATCCGCAAACTTACTTTTCATCCCCTCGATAGTTGCATCTATTTTATTTATATATATCACAAACAATAAGGACATAGCACTAATTACTGCGGTATGCCAGTGGAGATTGGCCTCCAGTCATAATAACAGTTTTCTACCACTGCCCTCTATCTCCAGCCACTAAGCCAGTTTATGATCCAATTTGCCAAGTTACTCTGGATCCCATGTGCTTTTAACTGCCTTTTCAGTCTCCCATATGGGACCCTGTCAAAGGCTTTGCTGAAATCCATATAAACTACATCAACTGCACTACCCTCATCTACACAACCATTCACCTCCTCGAAAAATTAAATCAAATTCGTTAGGCATGACTTCCCTCTGACAAAGCCGCGCTGACTATCCCTGATCAAATCTTGCCTCTCCAAGTGGAGATTAATTATTTTTTCTTCAGAATTTTCTCCAATAGTTTCCCTACCACTGATGCGACACCCGCTAGCCTGTAATTCCCTGGTTTATCTCTAATAAGAATCTTTATTATTGTCACAAGTAGGCTTACATTAGCACTGCAATGAAGTTACTGTGAAAATCCCCTAGTCGCCACACTCCGGCACCTGTTCGGGTACACAGAGGGAGAATTCAGAATGTCCAATTCACCTAACAAGCACGTATTTCGGGACTTATGGAAGGAAACCGGAGCACCCGGAGGAAACCCACGCAGACATGGGGAGAATGTGCAGACTCCACACAGACAGTGACCCATGCCGGGAATTGAACCTGGGACCCTGGAGCTGTGAAGCAACAGTGCTAACCACTGTGCTACCGTGCCACCCACCCTTCTACCACACTTCTTGAAAAGTGGAACCACATTAGTTGTCCTTCAACCCTCTGACACCCCCCTTGTGGTCAGAGGGGAATTAAAAATTTGGGTCAGAGCCCCTGTAATTTCCTCCCTTGCCTCCCACAGCAGCCTGGGATACAACTCATCTGGATCTTAGCAAGCAGCACACCTCGTGCTGGGGTGCACAATCAACAATGTTGATGAGCAGGAAGCACTTTGTTTGTATGGTGCCTACCCATTGGGCCTAATTGAATTTTTCTCCCATGTCCTCAATGGCGTGAGACCAAAAACATTGTGGATACATAAAACTTTTAATGATCCAGCACACAAATCACTAAAACATCATCAAAACAGATAAAGGAGTAATGCCTTTTATCATATGTGGGCTGGAACGCAAAGGTGTGAAAGTTATTTATCAGGATGTAGATAACCTTGGTCAGACACCATCCATAATATTGTCCGAGGATCAGACCTCAGGAAGCAGATATTGACCTTGAAAGGCCAAAGAGAATTGATCCACCATAATAATAACAGGGCATGAAGAGTTAAATTGTGAGGATAGATTGCATAAGCCTTACTCGTGTGCCCTTGAGTCTAGAAGGTTGTCCAGTCAAGATATTTAAATAATAAAACAATTCCATTGGATAAATGCAGATAAATAATTCCAATAAGTAGCTCAACTCTTAAAATGAGAGGTTGACCATTAGAATTGCTATCAGGAAGAACTTGGAGATGGTGGAAAGTTGGAATTCTCTCTCCTGCTTGGTTCTGGATGCTAGGGGTTAATTAATACTTTCAAAACCGGATCAACAGATTTATATTAGTGTTGAGCATAATTTGATGTGAATCAAACATATGTAAGCTGTTTTACAATCTTTATTGTCCCAAGTAGGCTTACATCAACACTGCAATAAAGTTACTGTGAAAAGCATCTAGTCGCCACATTCCGGCACCTGTTCGGGTGCACTGGGGGAGAATTCAGAATGTCCAATTCACCTAACAAGCACATCTTTCGGGGCTTGTGGGAAGAAACCGGAGCACCCGGAGTAAACCCACGCAGACATGGGGAGAATGTGCAGACTCTACACAGGCAGTGATCCAAGCCGGAAATCAAACCTGGGACCCTGGCGCTGTGAAGCAACAGTGCTAACCACTGTGCTGCCGTGCCGCCCAGCACTGGGGTAATCAAGCATTGGTAAACCCCATGGATCACTAATCCATCATTAACTGTAAAAATCATCCTTGTGATAACTTTGCCAATACGTGTCTTCCATCATCTAACCTCTTCATTGCGATAACGAGCCCATGGGGAGATCTATTCATGTTCCCAAGTATCCTCTGTGGCCACCATAATATTCATCACCCCTCAAATCTGTTTCTCCTTCAGTGTTCCTCCGATGAGGGGGGTCACTTCTGCCACTTTGCAATCAGTCTGAGGTCCATCGAGGGTAGGGCTGATCTGGAAGGATGAAACAAATTGGAGATCTTCGCTTCCAGATGGTGTATCGAAGAGTAGCTAACATGGGCTCCTCCTTGGTATCTGCTTCAGTCGGAATGCCAGCTTCCTCTACTTTGATCTTGGAACTTGTGTTCTCATTATCAGAGGAGATGGACGCAGAGTTCGCTTCGGGTTGTTGCCCTGTACTAGTGGCTTGTACCTACTTCTGAAGTGGTCCAGTTATTTTCTCAAGACCTTATCCTGGACCTCACTTGGTAGGATACTGGTCCCATTTTCTCCAATATGACTCGAGGGTCCCAGCTGGAACCATCTTGGAAGTTCCTCACAAAGGCCAGATCACATGTTTGAATTTTCTTTCAGTTCTTGTGGAGTCTGACTTCTTTTCTGATTGTCTTGTTGGGACTCCACCCTCCCTGCCATGTTTGGGATGAGTAGGCTTAATCTCGTACGAAGCCTCCATCGCACTTACAGTTCTGCTGGGACGATTCTTGTTGTTGTGTGAGGAGTGATCCTATAATCAAATAAAAACGATGCCAATTTGGCCTCTATGGATGCTGTTGGTTGTTTTTTCTTACCGATTTTAAAGGTCTGCATCATCTGTTCTGCCAGCAGATCAATGACCTGTGATAGATGCTGGACTGATGTGTCTAATCTCAACCTTGTCGCCAATGTGAAACTTTCTCAAGACCAGTCTTCCATCACTAAATCTCTTTATTACAATCCCGAAAAAGGCAGCTGCCGTGGCTTATAATACACACATCCAAGCCTGGGGACCTATGGAGATACCCATCTGGATTGGAATAGCGGGTTTTAAGCTCCCACCATACATTCGCTATTGGGCGAGTTCCCACTTGTTTAATAGAGAAATTCATGTTCCACAAAGCCCAGGGGGAAGTCTATTGACAGTCACACAGATGACCTCCTAACATCTCGACCCTCCCATTGGAACGGCGCTCCCCAGATTCTGCCCAGGTTTCCAATTAGATCCAGGATTAAACTAGCTGCCTCCAATCTTTCTCGATGGAGCATCACAGCTTCAACATTCAGTAAAAAAACACTGCAAAATATCCCTTCAGTTTTGTTGAAATGCGCTCTCCCTGGGTAATAACCCATCTCCCATTAGGCCTGAACTTGCCCAGCATCTCCAACATGACCGGATCAAAGACATTACCCATCAATCACACTCCCCACGAGCACATGGAAAAGAAAACATATAAATCGCAGCAAAAAAACTATAAAATCAACTAACCTTTTATCAACACAACATAAATTGAAAAATCTAAGTATAAAACAAACCATTCATCCAGTTCTATGCTTCTGTTATCTCTGATGTTTTCCCGCGTGTATTTCAAACATTAACGTATGTTCAACTTGCAAAGGGTAGCACTCTCTCTAAAGTACATCAAGGTAAACTGGCTCTGCTAAATCTAGCAATTTCCACAGCAACACTAGCTCTGGTCTAATTATGTAATTGATCCTGCTGCTGTGTAACAATATTAGGTTATTTTCCATTTGAAATGGTTAAACACTGAAGGGAAATGGTCATCATTGCATTTTGTTGGTTTTAAGCCAATATACAAATAATATTCCATTGTTATATTCAATGCAAAGGCAGGACAGCCCAAAATCTCAGCCGGTAGTGCGACTTCCTCTGGCTTCATCCATTACGGATCAGCTCGTTCATTCATTCCTTATTAATGTCAGGGAACAACACTCTGAACTGGACAGTCAAGCTGTGCTGGGGAGGAGTGCTCCACATATGAAGCCTTAGCTTGTAATCACTTAATCCCATTGACTGGTTCACATAAATTGAACAAAGAGTGAAGTATGTTGAATTAAGTCCATCGAGCCAGCATTTGTGAAGGATAACACCATATCTCACTCCCTTGTAAAACACTGCTTTGTGCCGATGCATATTTAGTCAAAGAAAAATGTAATAAGGGTCTCCTGCCAACTCCATATTTGAGAGTACAAGAAATGTGTTTAACCCTTTCCAGCTGAATTTTTTCACTGGATTCTGAAACATTCTGGGCTTCTTCCAGGGCAAAGGCAATACGCGGTTTAGAATTGGGGCAAATAGATCTGAAGATTCCTGACTTGTGCTGTTTGGTCGACTTCAAGAGGGCAGCGAAAACCCACAGACCTCCTGGGGCAAAGCTCAATGGGCATCCAGGAGAGATTTATCTAACGGTAGCACGGTAGCACAAGTGGATAGCACTGTTGCTTCACAGCACCAGCGTCCCAGGTTCGATTCCCCGCTGGGTCACTGTCTGTGCGGAGTCTGCACGTTCTCCCCGTGTCTGCGTGGGTTTCCTCCGGGTGCTCCGGTTTCCTCCCACAGTCCAAAGACGAGCAGGTTAGAAGGATTGGCCATGATAAATTGCCCTTTGTGACGAAAAAAGGTTAGGAGGGGATAGGGTGGAGGTGAAGGCTTAAGTGAGGGTCAGTGCAGACTCGATGGGCCGAATGGCCTCCTTCTGCACTGCATGTTCTACGTTCTATGTAATGCCTTTCACAACCTCAAGACTTCTCAAAGTGTTGTGAAAATAATGAAGTACTTTTGAAGTGTAGCCATTGCTGTAATGTAGGAATCAAGGCAGTTAATTTATAAGTGATCTATTTTAGTGATCTTGGCTGAGGGGTAAATATTGAGATCTCCCCTGCTCTTTGAAATAATACAATGGGTTCTTTTGCATCTATCTGGGAGGGCAGGTAGGGTCTTGGCTTACCATCCTATCTGGTTGGCAGCACTTGTGACAGTCCAGTGTTCCCTCAGCATTGCACTGAAGTGTCAACTTGGATGACCTCCTCAAGTCTCTGGAGTGGGATTTACGAGCCGGAATTCTGCAGCTGTTCGGATTCTCTTTTCCCGCTAGAGAGCGCACCCCCGCGTGCGGGTTTCCAGGCGACGTGAGGTGGCATCAATGAGAAAACCCATTGATAAGCGGCAGGAAGGTAGAATTCCGCCACCAGCCAAGCAGCACGCCACCGAGAAGCACGCAGCTGGGGGCCCGGAGAATTCCGCTCATGCCCCTCAGCATCCAAAAGGTTAGGTGGGGTTACTGCGTTACGGAGACAGGGTGGAGGTGTGGGCTCAGGTAGGCTGCTCTTTCCAAGGGCCAGTGCAGTCTCGATGGGCCGAATGGCCTCTTTCGGCACTGTAAATTCTATGATTCTATGATTTTTATTCCATAATCCAAACTGGAAAGTGCCTGTTAGAAATTCAATAAGTAAAACCTACCCTTTCAATTTATCCCCTTTGCTCAAATATCAGTGATATATTTTCATGATGGTAGGTTGTGTGAAATGAGGATCAAATAAAATCTAGGTCAGCAATGTGACTTCCTCTGGGACGGCACGGTAGCACAGAGGTTAGCACTGTTGTTTCACAGTACCAGGGACCCGGGTTCGATTCCCGGCTTGGGACACTGTGTGGATTCTGAACATTCTCCCCATGTCTGCGTGGGTTTCCTCCGGGTGCTCCGGTTTCCTCCCACAAGTCCCGAAAGATGTGCTTGTTAGGTGAATTGGGCATTCTGAATTCTCCCTCTGTGTACCCGAACAGGCGCCGGAATGTGGCGACTAGGGGCTTTTCACAGTAACTTCATTGCAGTGTTAATGTGAGCCTGCTTGTGACACTAATCAAGGTTATTATTATTAATTTAAGTCTTTGTTAATCAGCCGATCTCCTCATTGTTCATTTGGAGGAGCAGCTGGGCCAGGATTTTACACCCCCCCCAACACCCGCACCCCACCCCTGCAACCCCCCACCCCACCCCCCCAACACCCCCACCCCAACCCCCCAACACCCCAACCCCACCCCCCCAACGCCCCCACCCCATCCCCCCCAACACCCCCACCCCACCCCTCAACACCCCCACCCCACCCCCCAACACCCCCACCCCACCCCCCCACCGCAACATGTCATCTCTTTGGTCGCTGCAGGAAGCCATTTAAATCTCCATTCAGTATGGTGGAACTGTAATATCAAAGAACAAAGAACAAAGAAATGTACAGCACAGGAACAGGCCCTTCGGCCCTCCAAGCTTGTGCCGACCATGCTGCCCGTCTAAACTAAAATCTTCTACACTTCCTGGGTCCGTATGCCTCTATTCCCTTCCTATTCATGTATTTGTCAAGATGCCCCTTAAATGTCACTATCGTCCCTGATTCCACCACCTCCTCTGGCAGCGAGTTCCAAGCACCCACTACCCTCTGTGTAAAAAACTTGCCTCGTACATCTCCTCTAAACCTTGCCCCTCGCACCTTAAACCTATGCCCCCTAGTAATAGACCCCTCTACCCTGGGGAAAACCTCTGACTATCTACTCTGTCTATGCCCCTCATAATTTTGTCGACCTCTATCAGGTCGACCCTCAACCTCCGTCGTTCCAGTGAGAACAAACCGAGTTTATTCAACCGCTATATCCCACCCGGCGGGGAGCTGAGGGTTAAAATCCTCACCCCAAAAACAGGACTGTCACAGCGGTGACATCCGATGGTAGTCACGTCTCAAACTCTTTCAAGCGTTTTGTGGGGAAGGCTGGCTGTAACCAAATGTAGAACTAGGCTGGACAGGCCAAAAGTTTAAGCTTTGAGTTGAGTTACCAAAACTCAATGTGGTAGTCTGTGTTAGGAGGATTACGGTACCTGGTAATGCCGGAATACCATTGGTGGAGAATGTACTTGTTCCAATTGATTAAGCTTGTATGTTAGCTCCGCCCTGCAAGACGGGGTATAAGAGCCCGTGCCGCCCCAGCAGCTTTCTTCTGTATCTGCGCTGCTGGGGGAAACATCTAGCGTATTAAAGCCTTCAATTGTCTCCAATCCCACTTCTGGGGTTATTGATCGTGCATCAATTTAATACGCTAGTTTCTAAAGAATGGAGCTCTGAATCAAGCCGGAGTGTCTGCAACTCAGCCCCCATGCCGCAAACTCAGCGGCAACCTTCAAGCACTGGCTGGCGTGCTTCAACGGATATCTCGGAACGGCCGAAAACACGCCCACAGGAGAACAGAAACTACAATTCTGCACTCGAGGGTGAGCCCAGAAAGCTGCACCCTCATCGAGGACGCGGACGATTTTGATGCAGCAATGGAGCTGCTGAAAGCACATTATATTCACCCTGTAAACCAGGTCTACACCCGACATCTACTAGCGACGAGGCGACAAATGCCTGGGGAATCACTGGAAGAATTCTACCGTGAGCTTCTGGTGTTGGGGATAAACTGCAGCTGCCCGCAGGTTTCGGCGAGCGACCACACAGAACTTTTGATCCGGGACACTTTTCCAGTGATTGCTGGAGAAAGAGACACTCGGCCTCAAGGAGGCACGGCCCTTGCCGGCTCCCTGGATGTGGCCGCCCGAAACGCCCGCGCTTACGTCCCCGACTGCGCGGCAGTCCCCTGGGCAACGTGAAACCCCCCCCGTGGCCGACCCCGAGGCATCTCCCATCCCCCCACAAGCTTGTGCTGCGAGACAGCCCGGCAACCCCGGGGGGGCCCCGCTGCTATTTTTGCGGGCAAGCCAAGTACCGCCGACAGCGCTGTCAGGCCCGTTCATCCCTCTTCAAGGGATGCGGCAAAAAGGGCCACTTCGTGGCGAGTTGCCAGGCCCGGGTGGTTGCTGTGGTCTCCGGAGGCGAATACGGACCGCCACCACAACCCTCTCCACGGTCCCCGTGCAGCCAGCGGGCGCCGCCATTTTCCTCCTCCAGGGCCACGTGCGGCCTCCGGGCACCGCCATCTTGTTCCGCAGACGTCACGTGCGATGGATGGGCGCCGTCATTTTGTGCACCCCCAGCCATGTGTGACCAATGGGCGGCGCCATCTTGGATGGACTCCCAGGACCCCAGTTTGGCTGACCACACACCGCCCGAAGAGAACACTTAATTGCTGCCACGAGTAGCCGCGGTGACCCTGGACCAGTCTCGGCCCCGAACACGCTCGACTGCTACAACAACGGTCAATGGGCATGAAACGACCTGCCTAATCGACTCTGGGAGCACAGAGAGCTTCATACACCCCGACACGGTAAGACGCTGTTCTTTTCCCGTCCACCCCGTCAAACAAAAAATCTCCCTGGCCTCCGGATCTCACTCAGTAGAGATCAAGGGGTTTTGTGTAGCTAACCTCACGGTCCAGGGAAGGGAGTTCAAAAACTACCGACTCTACGTCCTTCCCCACCTCTGTGCGGCCACACTCCTAGGGTTGGACTTTCAATGCAACCTCCAAAGTCTAACTTTCAAATTCGGCAGCCCTATACCCCCCCTCACTGTCTGCAGCTTCGCGACCCTCAAGGTCAATCCGCCTTCCCTGTTTGCAAACCTCACCCAGGATTGCAAACCCGTCGCCACCAGGAGCAGACGGTATAGTGCCCAGGATCGGATCTTTATTAGGTCAGAGGTCCAACGGTTACTGAGGGAAGGTGTCATTGAGGCTAGCAACAGCCCCTGGAGAGCTCAAGTAGTGGTTGTAAAGACCGGTGAGAAGCATAGGATGGTCACCGACTACAGTCAGTCCATCAACAGGTTTACGCAGCTGGACACGTACCCCCTCCCCCGCATCTCTGTCCTGGTCAACAGGATCGCGCAATACAAGGTCTTCTCCACGGTGGATCTTAAGTCTGCCTACCACCAGCTCCCCATCCACACGAGTGACCGCAAATACACTGCCTTCGAAGCAGATGGGCGGCTCTACCACTTCTTAAGGGTTCTCTTCAGTGTCACTAATGGGGTCTCGGTCTTCCAACGAGAGATGGACCAAATAGTTGACCGGAACGGTTTACGGGCCACATTCCCGGACCTCGATAATGTCACCATCTGTGGCCACGACCAGTAGAGGGCAGTAGAGCGGAGCTGCTGATTGGTGTTGCAAGGGAAATTTGCATACCTCCATCGTGGTCACCCTAACTTGAAGGTGTACCTGAGCTAGAGACCCTAGCTGTTCGATTGAAGACAAGCATCCAGCAGAGGGCAGTAGAGCGGAGCTGCTGATTTGTGTTGCAAGGGAAGTTTGCATACCTCCATCATGGTCACCCTAACTTGAAGGTAGTTTGTGGAGGAGCTGTTGTCAAATGACACTTAAACCCGAACCACTTCTTCAGCGTTTCCCTCCCTACCCCCTCCTCTTACCCAAAATAAAACAACGGCTGTAAAGATCAAGGAAGGATCGAGATCAGGTAGGAGTAGAAAGAAGTTGAACCGTGACGCCACAGCCTGCAGGTAAGGGATTGGCTGGTGACTGGTAAGTAGTTTTTGTTTTATTTTCCCTCAGGTGTTATCATGCAGGGCGCAGAGGTTGCTGAGTGAGTGCTTGCTGAGAAGGGGAGTGAATAACAGGTAAGCTGTTTCGGTGAAGAGTGGGAGAAGGTGCTTTTTCCCTACTGTTTTGTTCTCTCTCTTTCTTCTGGCCTAATTTTGGGAGCCGTTCGTCGGAGGAGGAGCAGTCTCTGTGAGTATAAAAACCTAATGGTAACTTCCTGCTTTCCAGTTTTTTTCCCAAAAGTGACGTCAGAGGGAAGCTGTGATCTGATTGGTTCATAGCAAATCTGCCCCAAATTTTAAAAAAGCACAGCTAAACTCGTAACCTTAAATTAAACTAATTAATTAATTAGAGATGGCTGGTCAGGTGATGTGCTTGAGCTGCTTGATGTGGGAGCTGGCAGATCCCATTGCGAGCTGCAGCGACCACATCTGCAGTAAGTGTTGGCTGCTCGAAGAGCTCCGGCTCAGAGTTGATGAGCTGGAGTCTGAGCATCAAACACTGAGGCACATCCGGGAGGGGGAGACTTACCTGGACACTGTTTCAGGAGGCAGTCACACCTGTCAGAGTAAGTAGTTTAAATCCTGCCAGTGGCCAGTGACAGCAGGGTGTGACTGCAAGTCAGGCAGGTAAAGGGAACCAGCAGTCAGGAACTCAGGAGCCTCAGCCCTTGACCCTGTCCAACAGGTATGAGGCACTTGCTCCCTGTGTGGATGGCGAACAGGGCTGCAGGAAGGATGCGTCAGCTGACCAAGGCACCATGGTTCAGCAGGCCATTCAAGGGGAGGGAGTAAATAGGCAAGTTGTAGTTGTAGGGGATTCTATTATCAGGGGGATAGATAGTATCCTTTGTGAGCAGGATAAAGAGTCCCGCATGGTATGTTGCCTGCCCGGTGCTAGGGTGCGGGACATCTCTCACCGGCTTGAAAGGATACTGGAGAGGGAGGGGGAGGACCCAGTTGTTGTGGTCCGTGTCGGTACCAACAACATAGGCAAGTCTAGGAAAGAGGACCTGTTTAGAGATTATAAAGAGCTAGGATTCAAATTAAAAAACATGTCCTCAAGGGTCATAATCTCCGGATTACTGCCCGAGCCACGTGCAAATTGGCAGAGGTAGGCAAGAATAAGGGAAGTTAATGGCTGAAAGAGTGGTGTGGGAAAGAGGGGTTTCTTTTCATGGGAAAGGGGGGATCTATACCGTTGGGATGGTCTCCACCTGAACCGAGCTGGGACCAGTGTTCTGGCGAAAAGAGTAAATAGGGTGGTCAATAGGACTTTAAACTAGAGATTGGGGGGGGAAGGGAAAGTCAGGGAACCAAGAGGTGAAGTAATCAGTGGGAAACGTAGCTGCTTAGGAATACAAAAAAGCACGAAAAGACAGAACTCAGGAAGGGTTACGATAGTCCCCATCCCACAAAATATGACACAGTGTCTGGAAAGGCTCAGTAAACCAAGGTCCACCACGCTAAGAAAACAAAAAGGGACGGTCAATAGAGAATTAAAGGTGCTATATTTAAATGCGCGCAGTGTACGGAACAAGGTAGATGATCTTGTGGCCCAGATTGTGACTGGCAGGTATGATGTGGTAGGCATCACAGAGACGTGGTTGCAGGGGGTTCAGGACTGGCATTTAAACATCCACGGATTCATAACCTATCGAAAAGGCAGAGAGGTAGGCAGAGGGGGCGGGGTTTCCTTGTTAATTAGGAATGAAATTAAATCAATAGCACTAAACGACATAGGGTCAGATGATGTGGAGTCTGTGTGGGTAGAGTTGAGGAACCACAAAAGCAAAAAAACCATAATGGGAGTGATGTACAGGCCTCCTAACAGTGAACAAGAACAAAGAACAAAGAAATGTACAGCACAGGAACAGGCCCTTCGGCCCTCCAAGCCCGTGCCGACCATGCTGCCCGACTAAACTACAATCCTCTACACTTCCTGGGTCCGTATCCCTCTATTCCCATCCTATTCATGTATTTGTCAAGGTGCCCCTTAAATGTCATTATCGTCCCTGCTTCCACCACCTCCTCCGGTAGTGAGTTCCAGGCACCCACCACCCTCTGCGTAAAAAACTTGCCTCGTACATCTACTCTAAACCTTGCCCCTCTCACCTTAAACCTATGCCCCCTAGTAATTGACCCCTCTACCCCGGGGAAAAACCTCTGACTATCCACTCTGTCTATGCCCCTCATAATTTTGTAGACCTCTATCAGGTCGCCCCTCAACCTCCTTTGTTCCAGTGAGAACAAACCGAGTTTATTCAACCGCTCCTCATAGCTAATGCCCTCCATACCAGGCAACATTCTGGTAAATCTCTTCTGCACCCTCTCTAAAGCCTCCACATCCTTCTGGTAGTGTGGCGACCAGAATTGAACACTATACTCCAAGTGTGGCCTAACCAAGGTTCTATACAGCTGCAACATGACTTGCCAATTCTTATACTCAATGCCCCGGCCAATGAAGGCAAGCATGCCGTATGCCTTCTTGACTACCTTCTCCACCTGTGTTGCCCCTTTCAGTGACCTGTGGACCTGTACTCCTAGATCTCTTTGACTTTCAATACTCTTGAGGGTTCTACCATTCACTGTATATTCCCTACCTGCATTAGACCTTCCAAAATGCATTACCTCACATTTGTCCGGATTAAACTCCATCTGCCATCTCTCCGCCCAAGTCTCCAAACAATCTAAATCCTGCTGTATCCTCTGACAGTCCTCATCGCTATCCGCAATTCCACCAACCTTTGTGTCGTCTGCAAACTTACTAATCAGACCAGTTACATTTTCCTCCAAATCATTTATATATACTACAAAGAGCAAAGGTCCCAGCACTGATCCCTGTGGAACACCACTGGTCACAGCCCTCCAATTAGAAAAGCATCCTTCCATTGCTACTCTCTGCCTTCTATGACCTAGCCAGTTCTGTATCCACCTTGCCAGCTCACCCCTGATCCCGTGTGACTTCACCTTTTGTACTAGTCTACCATGAGGGACCTTGTCAAAGGCCTTACTGAAGTCCATATAGACAACATCAACTGCCCGAGCTGCATCAATCATCTTAGTGACCTCCTCGAAAAACTCTATCAAGTTAGTGAGACACGACCTCCCCTTCACAAAACCATGCTGCCTCTCACTCATACGTCCATTTGCTTCCAAATGGGAGTAGATCCTGTCTCGAAGAATTCTCTCCAGTAATTTCCCTACCACTGAAGTAAGGCTCACCGGCCTGTAGTTCCCGGGATTATCCTTGCTACCCTTCTTAAACAGAGGAACAACATTGGCTATTCTCCAGTCCTCCGGGACATCCCCTGAAGACAGTGAGGATCCAAAGATTTCTGTCAAGGCCTCAGCAATTTCCTCTCCAGCCTCCTTCAGTATTCTGGGGTAGATCCCATCAGGCCATTGGGACTTATCTACCTTAATATTTTTTGAGACACCCAACACCTCGTCTTTTTGGATCTCAATGTGACCCAGGCTATCTACACACCCTTCTCCAGACTCAACATCTACCAATTTCTTCTCTTTGGTGAATACTGATGCAAAGTATTCATTTAGTACCTCGCCCATTTCCTCTGGCTCCACACATAGATTCCCTTGCCTATCCTTCAGTGGGCCAACCCTTTCCCTGGCTACCCTCTTGCTTTTTAATGTACGTGTAAAAAGCCTTGGGATTTTCCTTAACCCTATTTGCCAATTACTTTTCGTGACCCCTTCTAGCCCTCCTGACTCCTTGCTTAAGTTCCTTCCTACTTTCCTTATATTCCACGCAGGCTTTGTCTGTTCCCAACCTTTTAGCCCTGACAAATGCCTCCTTTTTCTTTTTGACGAGGCCTACAATATCTGTCGTTATCCAAGGTTCCCGAAAATTGCCGTATTTATCCTTCTTCCTCACAGGAACATGCCGGTCCTGAATTCCTTTCAACTGACACTTGAAAGCCTCCCACATGTCAGATGTTGATTTGCCCTCAAACATCCGCCCCCAATCTATGTTCATCAGTTCCCGCCTGATAATTAGCCTTCCCTCAATTTAGCACATTCATCCTAGGACCACTCTTATCCTTGTCCACCAGTACTTTAAAACTTACTGAATTGTGGTCACTGTTACCGAAATGCTCCCCTACTGAAACATCTACCACCTGGCTGGGTTCATTCCTCAATACCAGGTCCAGTACCGCCCCTTCCCTAGTTGGACTGTCTACATATTGTTTTAAGAAGCCCTCCTGGATGCTCCTGACAAACTTCGCCCCCTCTAAGCCCCTGGCACTAAGTGAGTCCCAGTCAATATTGGGGAAGTTGAAGTCTCCCATCACCACAACCCTGTTGTTTTTACTCTTTTCCAAAATCTGTCTACTTATCTGCTCCTCTATCTCCCGCTGGCTGTTGGGAGGCCTGTAGTAAACCCCCAACATTGTGACTGCATCCTTCTTATTCCTGATCTCTCCCCATATAGCCTCACTGCCCTCTGAGGTGTCCTCCCGCAGTACAGCTGTGATATTCTCCCTAACCAGTAGCGCAACTCCGCCTCCCCTTTTACATCCCCCTCTATCCCGCCTGAAACATCAAAATCCTGGAACGTTTAGCTGCCAATCCTGCCCTTCCCTCAACCAGGTCTCTGTAATGGCAACAACATCATAGTTCCAAGTACTAATCCAAGCTCTAAGTTCATCTGCCTTACCCGTAATACTTCTTGCATTAAAACATATGCACTTCAGGCCACCAGACCCGCTGTGTTCAGCAACTTCTCCCTGTCTGCTCTGCCTCAGAGCCCAACTGTCCCTATTCCCTAGTTCTCCCTCAATGCTCTCACCTTCTGACCGATTGCTCCCGTGCCCACCCCCCTGCCATACTAGTGGTCAGGACCAGGGGCACAAAATGCACCACAAAATAGAAAGTGCATGTCAGAAAGGCAAGGTCACAGTGATCATGGGGGACTTCAATATGCAGGTGGACTGGGTAAATAATGCTGCCAGTGGACCCAAGGAAAGGGAATTCATTGAATGTTTACAGGAGGGCTTTTTGGAACAGCTTGTGATGGAGCCCACAAGGGAACAGGCCATTCAGTCTTAGTGTTATGTAATGAGCCAGACTTGATTAAAGATCTTAAAGAAAGGGAACATTTAGGAGGCAGTGATCATAATATGGTAGAATTCAATCTCCAATTTAAAAGAAAGAAGGTAGAATCAGATGTAAAGGTGTTACAGTTAAATAAAGGTAACTACAGGGGCATGAGGGAGGAACTGATGAAAATCGACTGGGAGCAGAGCCTCGTGGAAAAGACAGCAGAACAGCAATGGCAGGAGTTTCTGGGAGTAATTGAGGACACAGTACAGAGGTTCAAGGAAGTTAGGGAATGCATCAAAGCAAAAGAGAAAGCCTAAAATGTGGCAAAGAGCAGTGGGAAGTCAGAAGATTGGGAAGGCTACAAAAACAAACAGAGGATAACAAAGAGAGAAATAAGGGAAGAGAGGATCAAATATGAAGGTAGGCTAGCCAGTAACATTAGGAATGATAATAAAAGTTTATTTCAATACATTAAAAACAAACGGGAGGCAAAAGTAGACATTGGGCCACTCCACAATGACGCTGGTAATCTAGTGATGGGAGACAAGGAAATAGCTGAGGAACTAAATAAGTACTTTGCGTTAGTCTTCACAGTAGAAGACATGAGTAATATCCCAACAATTCAGGAGAGTCAGGGGGCAGAGTTGAATATGGTAGCCATCACGAAGGAGAAAGTGCTGGAGAAACTAAGAGGTCTAAAAATTGATAAATCTCCGGGCCCAGATGGGCTACATCCTAGAGTTCCAAAGGAGATAGCTGAAGAAATAGTGGAGGCGTTAGTTATGATCTTTCAAAAGTCACTGGAGTCAGGGAAAGTCCAGAGGATTGGAAAATCGCTGTTGTAACCCCCCTGTTCAAGAAGGGAACAAGGAAAAAGATGGAAAATTATAGGCCAATTAGCCTAACCTCGGTTGTTGGCAAGATTCTAGAATCCATTGTTAAGGATGAGATTTCTAAATTCTTGGAAGTGCAGGGTCTAATTAGGACAAGTCAGCATGGATTTAGTAAGGGGAGGTCATGCCTGACAAACCTGTTAGAGTTCTTTGAAGGGATAACAAATAGGTTAGATCAAGGAGAGCCAATGGATGTTATCTATCTTGACTTCCAAAAGGCCTTTGATAAGGTGCCTCACGGGAGACTGCTGAGTAAAATAAGGGCCCATGGTATTCGAGGCAAGGAACTAACATGGATTGACGATTGGCTGTCAGGCAGAAGGCAGAGAGTTGGGATAAAAGGTTCTTTTTCGGAATGGCAACCGGTGACGTGTGGTGTCCCGCAGGGTTCAGTGTTGGGACCACAGCTGTTCTCTTTATATATTAACGATCTAGATGACGGGACTGGGGGCATTCTGGCTAAGTTTGCCGATGATACAAAGATAGGTGGAGGGGCAGGTAGTATGGAGGAGGTGGGGAGGCTGCAGAAAGATTTAGACAGTTTAGGAGAATGGTCCAAGAAATGGCTGATGAAATTCAATGTGGGCAAGTGCGAGGTCTTGCACTTTGGAAAAAGGAATAGAGGCATGGACTATTTTCTAAACGGTGACAAAATTCATAATGCTGAAGTGCAAAGGGACTTGGGAGTCCTAGTCCAGGATTCTCTAAAGGTAAACTTGCAGGTTGAGTCCGTAATTAAGAAAGCAAATGCAATGTTGTCATTTATCTCAAGAGGCTTGGAATATAAAAGCAGGGATGTACTTCTGAAGCTTTATAAAGCATTAGTTAGGCCCCATTTAGAATACTGCGAGCAATTTTGGCCCCCGCACCTCAGGAAGGACATACTGGCACTCTAGCGGGTCCAGCGGAGATTCACACGGATGATCCCAGGAATGGTCGGCCTAACATACAATGAACGTCTGAGGATCCTGGGATTATATTCATTAGAGTTTAGGAGGTTGAGGGGAGATCTAATAGAAACTTACAAGATAATGAATGGCTTAGATAGGGTGGACGTAGGGAAGTTGTTTCCATTAGCAGGGGAGACTAGGACCCGGGGGCACAGCCTTAGAATAAAAGGGAGTCACTTTAGAACAGAGATGAGGAGAAATTTCTTCAGCCAGAGACTGGTGGGTCTGTGGAATTCATTGCCACAGAGGGCGGTGGAGGCCGGGACGTTGAGTGTCTTTAAGACAGAAGTTGATAAATTCTTGATTTCTCGAGGAATTAAGGGCTATGGAGAGAGAGCGGGTAAATGGAGTTGAAATCAGCCATGATTGAATGGTGGAGTGGACTCGATGGGCCGAATGGCCTTACTTCCGTTCCTATGTCTTATGGTCTTATGGACCATGACACCAACCTCCAAAAATTCCTCCAGGCCACAGAAATCCTTAATCTCATGTATAACAAGGATAAATGCGTGATCAGCACCGACCGCCTAGCCATCCTCGGCTACGTAGTGCGTAATGGAGTTATAGGCCCCGACCCTGAACGCATGCGCCCCCTTATGGAGTTTCCCCCTCCTGCACTGCTCCAAGGCTCAGAAGCGCTGCCTAGGTTTTTTTTCCTACTATGCCCAGTTGGTCCCCAACTATGCGGACAAGGCCCGTCCCCTGATCCAATCCACAGTTTTTCTCCTGTCGATAGAGGCCCGCCAGACCTTCAGCCGCATCAAAGCAGACATTGCAAAGGCCATGATGCACACCATCGATGAGTCCCTCCCCTTCCAGGTCGAGAGCGACGCGTCCGATGCAGCTCTGGCGGCCACCCTCAACCAAGCGGGCAGACCCGTGGCCTTCTTCTCACGCACCATCCACGCCTCCGAAATCTGCCATTCCTCAGTCGAAAAGGAGGCCTAGGCCATAGTAGCAACTGTGCGACTTTGGAGGCATTACCTGGCCGGCAGGAGATTCACTCTCCTCACTGACCAACGGTCGGTTGCTTTCATGTTCGATAATGCACAGCGGGGCAAGATACAAAACCGACAAGATCTTACGGTGGAGGATCGAACTCTCCACCTGCAACTATGAGATCTTGTATCGTCCCGGGAAGCTAAACAAGCCTCTTGATGCCCTATCCCACATGTGCCAACGCACAAGTGGACCGCCTCCGAGCCCTCCACGAGGTCCTCTGCTACCCGGGGGTCTTCATCAAGACCCCCAACCTGCCCTACTCCATCGAGGAGGTCAGGATAGCCACCAGGAATTGCCAAATCTGCGCAGAGTGCAAGCCGCACTTCTACAGGCCAGAGAAAGCGCACCTGATAAAGGCTTCCCATCCCTTTGAACGCCTCAGTATGGATTTCAAAGGCCCCCTCCACTCCACTGACCGTAACACGTACATTCCTGAATTGACGAGTACTCCCGGTTCCCATTCGCCATCCCCTGCCCCGACATGACCGCAACCACCGTCATAAAAGCCCTCCATAGTAGCTTTACGCTGTTCGGTTTCCCCGCCTACATACACAGTGATAGGGTCCTCGCTTATGAGCGACGAACTGCGTCAATTCCTGCTCAGCAAGGGCACTGCCTCGAGCAGGACGATCAGGTACAACCCCCGGGGAAATGGACAGGTAGAGAGGGAGAACGGAACGGTCTGGAAGACGGTCCTACTGACCCTGCGGTCCAGGAATCTCCCAGTCTCCCGCTGGCAGTAAGTCCTCCCGGATGCCGTCCACTCCATCCGGTCGCTGCTCTGTACCACGACCAACCAAACACCTCATGAACATCTCCTTGTCTTCCCCAGGGAGTCCTCCTCTGGGACCTTGCTCCCGACCTGGCTGGCAGCTCCCAGACCCGTCCTGCTCCGAAAACATGTTCGGGCGCACAAATCGGACCCATTGGTCGAGAGGGTCCATCTCCTCCATGCTAACCCTCAGTACGCCTACGTGGCGTACCCCGACGGCCGACAGGATACGCTCTCCCTACGGGACCTGCCGTCCGCTGGATCCTCACACACACCCCCGCCACCAGTTCCACCCTCCCTCCCACCGGCGCACCCCACAGCCGCCCCCTTGCCAGGTGGATCGGTTCTTCCACTGGCCCCGTCTAGGCTCTACCCACTGGCACACCCCACAGCCGCCCCCTTCCAAGGTCAGTCGGTTCTTCCACCGGCCCCGTCTAGGGGTGATGAAGCTGCCACAGAAGCCGAAACCATGCTCCCGGAGTCACAGACGCCCGAACCTCCACCGGCATCACCACCAAAGCTACGACGATCGCAGAGGACGACCAGGGCCCCTGATCGACTAATTGCTTCATTTTGAAATGTACATTACTGTTGTAAATAGTTAAGATGTAATGAGGCAAAATGCTGTACGGAGGTATTACCGTACCTTCATAACTGTAACTTCTACCACTTTTACCACGTTGTAATACGAAGCCACCACCACCGCCGGACTCTTTTTTAACAGGGGGTGAATGTGGGAAGATTATGGTACTTGGTAATGCCGGAATACCATTGGTGGAGAATGTACTTGTTCCCATTGGTTAAGCTTGTATGTTAGCTCCGCCCTGCAAGGTTGGATATAAGAGCCCGTGCCGCCCCAGCAGCTTTCTTCTGTACCTGCGCTGCTGGGGGGAAACATCTGGCGTATTGAAGCCTTCAATTGTCTCCAATCTCGCTTCTGGGGTTATTGATCGTGCATCACTCATCATTTAGCGACGGCTGTCTTGAGAGATGCGTTTCAAGATCTGAGACGAAATCTTTGGACATGTGTTCAAGATATGCAGCAATGCCTATTTGAAGTCAGCTTAGATGCTGACACAGGCTTCGGTCAGAAACATCCAGCAATTTTCTTTATGGGAAAGAAGATGTGCTGAAACTTTTGTAGGGCGGGGGCCTGCGAGGCGGGGGGAGAATTTATGTCCTTTCAGTCCCCCCAGTGATTTCTGAGGTTAGTGCTGGCGAACAAACCCTCGCATTTTGCACAAGTAAAGTGTGTGTGTGTGGGGGGGGGGGGGGGGGGGGGGGGGGGGTGGGGGGTGGGGGGGGGGGGGGTAGACAAAAAACAAAGTTCCGGTGATGTCGACCTCCCGCCCCTACTCTCACTGGGGACTGAGCTTTGAATTGAATTGCGGATGCTCACTCACAAATTATTCCAAAATCTAAGCAACTTATAAAACAAGACATTCTTCCCCGAGTCATCACTTTGATATTCCTTTTCACCCCCCACCTCACTGTGAAACAACTGAGCTGGTCAGGCAGCGGGAGCTCTGTCCCACTGCTGTGCGATGTGTCTGTTTTGCTCTCTGTATTTCTGTGGTGACATTCCCTGATCCTGCACCATGGAGGACCTTCTCCAGAATAAAACCTCAGCTTCGCCCTCTGAGATCTCCCATGAAAGGAATACCTGAGCTGTTTTCCCAGCAGTCAGCCTCGGCCATATGCAACATTAAAAACATGCCCTCCACCACGATGTCTATTCATTGGCTCAGAGTTGTGCATGTGGATCAGGCATCCGAAAAATTACAGATTTGTCGTCGGAATGTTTGATTTGAAAAATTTCCACGAGGGTTTTTTGTTTTATTTGCAAATGGTTAACAGGCAGGACCAGACTCATTAGGAAGTGTTGCTGAAGTCTTCATCATTACAGAGTAATGTGAGTCAGAACTACATGTAGTGTATACTGACTGCCCATAGTTCCTTGAGCATTGATGTTTGCTTTCCTTGAAAAGTTTCAAATGCACTCTTTTCTCCTCAGTTTCTATTCGATGAAAGTCTTCTCAGAGTTTATATTACAGAGTACAGGAACAAGAGTCGACCATTCAGTCTCTCAACTCTGTTCTGTTGTTAACTTTGACATGCCTGATCTGTCTTTTAATTCGGTTCCCTAACCCTCAATATCCTTGTCTAATAAAATATTATAAATATCAGTTTTAGCATTTTCGATCGACACACAGACTCATCAGCTTTTTGCAACAGTGCATTCTAGATTTTAACTATCTTTTGTACGAAGAAATGCCTCGTTACGCCATCCCTGGTAAGCTTAGCTCTCATTTTAAGATTATTTCCCCTTGTTCTGGACTCCCCCAACAGAGAAAATAGCTTCTCTCTCTCTCTCTCCTTACCCTATCAAATCCTTTAATCATCTTAAACACTTCAATGGAATCACCCTTAATCTTCTGTACTCAAGGGAACATGAGCCTTGCTCATACACCCTGTCCTTATCATTGATCACTTTTAACCCCAGTATCGTTCTGTTGAATCTGCACTGCACCACTTCCAGAGCCAATATTCCTTCCCGAAATGCAGTGACCAGAATTGAATGCTTGACACCCTCTGGTCAGGTGAGGGCTTGTATAAGACTAACATAACCTGGCATTCTGGCAGCTCAGCGGAGGGCTATCTGAAAAGACCACCATCCCTTCCAGCAAAATATACATAATAATAGAAAGATATGGACGACAGTACATGCATCTGAAAAGAAAGCCAACAATTGTTCAAAATAAACATGGTACCCTCTGCCACTTCAGCACAGATACAGCTTATTTTAAGTCCAGTTGAAACAACATTACCCTGATCTAAAAAAGCCAATAAATTGGTGCTTGGGCCCAGTTTAAACGTGCTTGCACAGTCTTCTTGAAGCTTCATATTTTGTGTGGGATGTTTCTTTCCAGAAAAGAAATTGGCCAGAAAACAACAGGGACGAGCACTGGGCGAGTTTCAGGCCTTGGACTATTGAACTCAACTCCTCCACTTGGTCCCTGTCTCCCAGTCCCACGGTCCTTGCCTGCACCGCTGGTCACACAACATCCTTAATGATCGTCAGTGGATTTGACAGGAACGTTCGCACAGGTATTACAATTTAATAATTTCAGCAGCATTCAGATGCCTGTGAGCAAAGGTCTCTACATGCATTGACTAACAGCATGGAGATCAATGGTGAGGCCCACTCTGGAGTATATTATGCAGATTTGTTACGCTGTCTGACAAAGAATGTTGATGAATTAGGAAGGGAACGGCCAGGCTAATTTCAGGTCCGTTGGGAATAAATTGCAAAATACACTTATTTTCTCTGGAAGAAGACAATGACAGTCCATTAAAATGATGGAAGGTAGATTTAAGGTTTAAATCAGAAAGCAGTGCATCTTGGACAATGAACTGAGAACTCACACCAACTACAGTGATCACAAATCTCAAGTAAGATTGGAATTAGAAAAAGAAACACTGTCGGTCCCAATTGGCATGAAAAACAGACTTCTAGGGAAATAAGTTGATGCAGATTGAATCGACTCACAACATGGCAGAGGCATGTTGCTCTTTAGATAGGGGGGATGGATTCTTCGCAGCCCCGCGCCGAAATCGCATTCGGCGCAGGGGCGGAGAATCCAATTTCATGCTGAAATCGGGCGTTGGTCCCGCGATTCTCTGGGACCCGAGAATCAACGTGTTCGTGGAGGTCATTGAATCAGCTCATCTTTTCTGCAGGAAACTCCAGAGTAAAACTCCAGCTTTTTTATGCTGGCATGGGGACAGAGTCCCATTTTGGGAGAATCAGCCCAGGGAATTGTGGGTTGACAGTGCTGCTTGATTTTCCTTTTCACAACAGGCGGGGCTGGTAAATGGAATTCTCTGACCCCCCCACCGGGTCGGAGAATCGCCGGGGGGCGGCGTCAATCCCGCCCCCGCCGGCCGCCGAATTCTCCGGCACCGAAAATTTGGCGGGGGCGGGAATCACGCCGGCTGGCGGGACCCCCCCCCCCCCGGCGATTCTCCTGCCCACGATGGGCCGAAGTCCCGCTGCTGTCATGCCAGTCCAGCCGGCGTGAATCAAACCACCTACCTTACTGGCGGGACTGGCGGCGCGGGCCGGCTCCGGGGTCCAGGTGGCCCACCGATCCGCGGGCGGGCCTGTGCCGTGGGGGCACTCGTTTCCTTCCACCTCGGTCATAGCCTCTGCGATGGCCGATTCGAAAGTGACCACCCCCTGCTGCTCCCGCGCATGCGCGGACTTCCGCCGGCCTGCGGAATCCCTTCGGCTCCGGCTGGCGTGGAGCCAAAGGCCTTTACCACCGGCTGGCGGCGCGCCAACCACTCCGGCGCGGGCCTAGACCCTCAAGGTGAGGGCTTGGCCCCGAAAGGTGCGGAGAAATCCGCACCTTTGGGGTGGCCCGACACCGGAATGGTTCCCGCCACTCCATCCCGCCGGGACCCCCGCCCCGCCGGGTAGGGGAGAATCCCGACCCAGATATCTGAATATAAGGCAGAGCAAAAATTCAAGCAACAAAATGGCCTCCTCCTGTTCCTTCAGTAAGAACAAATCAACATGTGGTGGTCAATCTGGCAACAAGAACTGGCCATTTCTAATTTCACCCAATCTTTTTCAGATTGAATGCATGTAACTCTTCTCTGCAATGACCATAGAGTGATTCCCCCCCCCCCCCCCCCCCCCCTCCTTGCAACATGAATCATGGCAGCAGAGGCAGCTCACAGTGGCCAACGATGGGATCTTCTGGTCTGGTTATTGTCAACGGGGTTTCCTGTTGAACGCACCCCTCACCGCTGCGAATCGCATGGCCAGGCAAGGGTGGGACCGGTAAGATGAATAGCTGTTCACGCCCGGCTGAAACAGGCAGAAAATGGTGCTATTCTGTATTTTCTCTATTACGTATTTTCTTTTGGTCCCTTGTCTTCTCACGTACTGAATGATCTGTTGAGCTGCTGGCAGAAAAATACTTTTCACTGTACCTCGGTACACGTGACAATAAACAAATCCAATCCAATCCAAATCCCACCCCGCCCCAGCCATTCTCGCCAGCGGGACCTTCCCGGCCCACCGACGGTGAACCCGCGGCGTGGATTTCCCGGCGGCGGCGTAGGTTTATTGGGAAAACCCATTGACAGCGGTGGGACCAGAAGGTCCCATCTCTGGCCAATGGTGGACCAGCTGCAGCCAATGGGAAACGCACCCCGGGGCGTGCAGGAAATCCACCCCCAGTACAAACCCTCGGAACTGCAGACTCACAGGAGGCGGTTTTCAGCCTCTCTCTCCGTCTGTGAGAAGGTTGGTGCAGGCTCAAAATCCTGAGCAAAGCAAAAAAATTGATTCTGTCCAGTGTGATTGGCATTTGGAATCTTAAACCACCCCCCCCGGCCCCCTGCCACTGGAGCACCGCCCCAGCCCAGGAACATCGGCGAGCACTCTCAAGAGAATAGTCTCCTGCGCCGACGTGATATCAAACCGGCATCATTTACAACGGCTCTACACAACCGTGAACCTGGTGGTCTCACCTCCCAGGGGTATGTCGGAGGTAAGCGTTCAGGCAGCCATGACTCCCCAGGCTCCTCACTGCTCAGAGTGAACTGGAGAGGATGCGGGAGACACACGTAATTCAACTCGGGACCGGCGCTGGGGGTCAGTCTCTTAATCCCAGGGGAGGGGTTGCTAACAGGCCTTACATTCCACTCACTTTGGGGCAACCCTTGCTTTAAAGGGGGTCTGGAGGCTGTGGCATCACTTCCCATGTCCTCCTTACTGGGCTTCTGCTCAAATCACCATTGAGGCAGTGCCTGGCCTTGTTGGGAGCCGGAAAGTAGATGGGAGGAGGTGAATACTGAGGATCACCACTGTGGGGGGGGGGGGGGGGGGGGGGGGCGACTCTGAGGAATCTGGGTGGGGTCCCATGAGAGGCCAGGCATCAAGGACAGAGTCGGCGACTAAGGAATGGCGTGCTACCCTGCCTTATGAGGAATGAAAACTCTCTCACTTGGGGGATGCACAACTGGACTGTGAGTGCAATCCCACACTCAGGCACAATTCTGCTTATCAAGGGGCTGAGCTCTATTGACTACCAATTACACTTATTTAGGAAGCTTGTCTCTCCGGAATAAGTGAAGTGGGAAAATATGGGTGCCCTCTAGCTGAGTTCATGTCATGGTCATCAGCTTTGCCTCGTCTGTCACAGCACGTATTCAATTGATTGGAATGCAATTTCACTCTTCATTGGCAACTCAACATTGCCAATGAAATATGCCAAGATAAAGAGAAATGCCACTGATTTCAGGCCAAACCAATGAGCCCCAATGCTCAATCAAGTGTTTACATCACACCAGATACACTGACGTCACCCCCAAGGCACGGATATAATCATTCACCCTGTCACATGTCATCTTTAAGGTGGCCTTGATGTGGGTCCCATGCATCCATCCAATGGACCTGTCACCCAACACGGGGCGTTGGCCTTGTGCTTCGGGTTGGGGAATGACCGTGAGACAAGAGCTATGGAGACTCTCGAGTGTCCAAGGCACATTCTCCTGGCAGACCTAAGAAGGACAGGTGTGGGAACATGCCAGTGTGAGAGTCCCCAGCCAGTTCACTGACTCTCTCCTCATACGGGGTCAGGTTTCTAAGCTCCCACATGATTCCAGGTGGTTGCACCATCTTATGCCGGCTGTGCTCCAGTTTGTCCTGCGAAGACACAGATGGGGGCATTTTAGGCGGCACGCCTGCCAGTCTAAATGATTGGGTGGTGGCATGTGTGGGACTGGAGCGGGAGCAGGGATGTGAGGAGGAAACCTGAGGTGGGGGAGGGGCACTATGGGATGTGTTGGGGTTGTATCATGGGTATGGGATGGCACTGTAGGAGTGAGGTGGCACCAAGGGGATGGGGACCACTAATGGGAGTGGGAAGGCACACTGGAGGAGTGGGGTGGGGTGGGTGAAGAAACAGATTCGTAATAGGTGGATAGCCCATGAGGTCAATGAGTGAGAGGTCACCTTTGATGGGCAAGTGGTGGGTGAGTGGGCACAGTGAGATATTGGAGGTGGCAGATTCAGTGACCCCATTGGGCCCATACGGATCCGGGGGCAACAGGTGATTCGCATGCGAGTCCCAAATCAGACGCCGGGAAGATCACGGGTCACATGACTCACTGCACCCAGCGGATCTGGATCTCACCCTCACTGGGCAAGGCCCAGCACTGCCAGGGTGCAAGGTGCTGCCAGGGTTCCAGGCTGGCAGTGCCCATGGGGGGGGGGCTTTCCAGGTAGAGGGTGGTGATGAAGGAGTGGCAGATGTACCATGGCTGCGCGAAGAAGGTCATACATTTTCTTCCTGTACTGCTGCCCCGTCCTCTTCTGCAGTGTGCTGGCACTGACCAAAGCAGCCATTGCCTCCCAGGCAGAGGTGGTGACCCTGCTCGTGGGCTGTCTCCCAGATTGCTTCACCCCTAGCCAGGAGTTTGGTCAGGGGTCCATCAGTAAACTGTGGAGCTGGCTTCCGCGCTGCCATCCTCCTCGATTGGATCTGGAACAAGTGCTGGGGAATGCCGGGGTGGCCATTCAATGGAGCGCCTCATTCTCCAGGGTGAGTGAATGAGCGGGAGGGTGCCAAGAGCGCTCGTGGGAGAAAAACATTTCTTAAAGTGATGTAAGATTCCATGAGAACTTAATTCACTCCGGTTTTCTCTCTGGAACTGACACTTAGCCGTTTTTTTGGTAAGATTTCACCCACAGTGGAAGGACTGATCTCAGATAGCATCTGCAGTATAACTGCAGCTTAAGGCTATCAATCGCTGCATGATCTGTTACAAATGCACTGTGAGGACTTGGCTGAATGTAAGAAGCCTGTTACATACTCAGCCAGAGGAATATTATGGTCTGGTAAACAAGCTGTCTAACCCAGAGTGGAGTTGATGCTTGTTCAAATATGATCATTTGACACATAAATAAAATATGGCAACATGTAATTTTAAATAACTCCGGACCTAATACACTGATTTTTCTCCATTCCTTGCCCTAAGGAGCTCATTATTGTGGGCAAATGCAGGTTTGAATACATCGAGGCAACTGAACCATACGTTGCTGTTCAAAAGCGAAGAGGAACATTTCAAACAAGTGCTCCATTGTATTGCGGCCGAGAGTACAGGGAGAAGTAGAACAGATTGTCCAACTCCGGGATGGAGCGACTATTCTGAGGAAGCTTCATGGGCGAAATTCTCCCCCAACGGCGGGATGCCCGCCGACTGGCGCCAAAGCCGGCGCAAATCAGACGGGCATCGCGCCGGCAAAAAGGTGCGGAAGTCTCCGCATCTTTGGCGGCCTAGCCCCAACATTGAGGGGCTAGGCCGACGTCGGAGGGATTTCCGCCCCGCCAGCTGGCGGAAATGGCGTTTGTTGCCCCGCCAGCTGGCGCGGAAATGCGGCGCATGCGCGGGAGCGTCAGCGGCCGCTGTCAGTTTCCCAGCGCATGCGCGGGAGCGTCAGCGGCCGCTGTCAGTTTCCCGCGCATGCGCAGTGGGGAGAGTCACTTCCGCCTCCACCATGGTGGAGGCCGTGGCGGAGGCGGAAGGGAAATAGTGCCCCCCACGGCACAGGCCCGCCCGCGGATCGGTGGGCCCCGATCGCGGGCCAGGCCACCGTGGGGGCACCCCCCGGGGTCAGATCGCCCCGCGCCCCCCCCCAGGACCCCGGAGCCCGCCCACGCCGCCTGGTCCCGCCGGTAAATACCAGGTTTGATTTACGCCGGCGGGACAGGCAATTCCTGGGCGGGACTTCGTCCCATCCGGGCCGGAGAATCCAGCGGGGGGTCCCGCCAACCGGCGCGGCCGGATTCCCGCCCCCGCCCAATCTCCGGGAGCGGAGACTTCGGCGGGGGCGGGGGCGGGATTCACGGCGGCCAACGGCCATTCTCCGACCCGGCGGGGGGTCGGAGAATGACGCCCCATGTCTCCAACTGAGATGTTTAGAACCATGAAAGGATTTGTTGGGGCAGAAATATAAAAACCGATCTCCTCTGGTGGGGAGTCCAGAACAAAAGGGTGCAATCTTTAAAATGAGAGGTCTGCCAGTTAAGAGTGTGTCAGAACGGTAGCACAGTGGTTAGCACTATGACTTCGCAGCGCCAGGGTCCCTGGTTCGATTCCCGGCTTGGATCACTGTCTGTGTGGATGTCTGCCTGTTCTCCCCGTGTCTGCTTGGGTTTCCTCCGGGTGCTCCGGTTTCCTCCCACAAGTCCCGAAAGACGTGCTGTTAGGTCATTTGGACATTCTGAATTCTCCCTCCGTGTACCCGAACAGGCGCCGGAATGTGGCGACTAGGGGCTTTTCACAGTAACTTCATTGCAGTGTTAATGTAAGCCTACTTGTGACAATAAAGATTATTATTATTAGAAAGTACCTCTTCATGCAAAGGGGAGTGGAAATTGAGAATGCCTTCCCTCCAAGGCTGTGGAGCTGGAGGTCAATGAAACAATTCTAAAACACGATGGATTTTTTCCTGTCGAGGGATGGGGAACTGAGGTGAATAGCTGGAGATAATATGACCCCATTGAACGGAGGGCGTGACCTAAGGAGCTGAGTGGCTTCATCTTTTCACTATGTTCTTTAATAAGGAATAATATAGGGAGGAAACATCCTGGTCGGAATTCTCCGGTCATCGGGATTCTCTTTTCCCATCGGCAGCGCACCCCCTTACGCGGGTTTCCCGGCGGCGTAGTACGGCTTCAATGGGAAATCCCATTGACAAGCGATGGGAAAACAGAATCCTTCTGCCAGCGAACGGTGTGTCGGCGTGAAACATGCGGCTGGGAGACTGGAGAATCTCACCCCTCGAATCAGGGCAAGGGCTGTGACACTTGACTGTCCACCACAACTGGTTAGCATTGCAGCAATTGCTCGCCCAATGACCAGTGCCTTTTGTTTTAAGGATGTTCTTGCAGTGTAATGTGGACCCTCATTGAAAAAGTGGATTTAAATGTACAAATCATGGACTAAATCTTGAAGACCTTTTGCAGAAACTAGCTCTGAACAGTCATGTGTTTTGAAACTCCGCAACACAGGACCTAGACAGAAGTGTTCCTATTCGTGGTAAGTACTTAGCTTCCTAAAACTGTAAAGGGAAAGGAGTTTTGAACCTAAGTGACCACATACAGCTGCATGAAGGAATGCATTCTGAAATAAAAAGCAAATTGTCAATCACTTTAGAAACATTTTAAGATAATTCATGAGCAGAACATAAGCTTTCTGCTGAGGAATTAGGAAAATCCATTCCTGTCCCTGGCAACTTATGTGTTGCCTCTTGGCCTGAGGTGACGTCTGACCACATATTCACACAATTGCTTATTTCTACCTTCATAACATCGCTCGATATTGGTTGTACCTGAGTTCATCTGCTGTTGAAAGCCTCACTCATTCCTCTGTTACCTCTAAACTTGGCTATTTCATTGTCGTCCTCACAGGTCTTTCATCTTCCATAAACCTGATTTCATCCAGAACTCTGCTGCCCACATCCTAACTTGCACCAAGTCCATTTCTCCTATTACCTCTAGTGCTTGCTGGCCCACGTTGGCTCCGCATTGCTTCAAGTTGAAATTTCTCATCCTTATTTTCATATCCCTCATGACATCTTCCAGCTCATCCATATCTCTTAACATCCTCCAGCTTGACAGCGCTCTGACATCTCTGCTTCTCCAATTCTGGCTTTTTAAAAAAATCATTTACGGAATGAGGGCTTCGCTGGCTGAGCCAGCAATTATGTCCCATCCCTAGTTGCCCTTGAGAAGGTGGGTGAACTGTCTTCTCGAACCACTGAAGTCCCTGAGGTGTAGGTAAACCCACAGTGCTGTTAGGGTAAGAATTCCAGGATTTTTGACTCAGTAACAGTGAAGGAACGGCGACATATTTCCAAATCTAGATGGTGAGGGACTTAGAGGACAACCTCCAGGTGGTGGTGTTCCCATGCATCTGCTGCTCTTGTCTTTCTCAATGCTAATGGTTGTGGGTACAGAAGGTGCTGCCTAAGGAACCTTGGTGAGTTGCTGCAGTGCATCTTGTAGATGGTTTGCACGGCTGCCACAGTTCGTTGGTGGTGGAGGGAGTGAATGTTGTGGAAGGGGGAGCAATCAAGTGGGCTGCTTGGTCCTTGATGGTGTTGAGCTTCTTGAGTGTTGTTGGAGCTGTACTCATCCAGGCAAGTGGAGAGTATTCCATCACACTCCTGACTTGTGCCTTCTAGATGGTGAACAGGCTTTGGGGGGGGGGGTCAGGAGGTGAGTCAGTTACCGTAGGATTCTTAATCTTTGACCTGCTCTTGTAGTCCAGTCCAGTTTCTGGTCAATGGTAAAACCTAGGATGCTGATAATAATAATCTTTATTAGTGTCACAAGTAGGCTTACATTAACACAGCAATGAAGTTGCTTTTCAGGTGTGGTATTTTAGTTTAAGTGGGGAGTGTGTTGTGGACAATGGCTCTTTCAGAGGCTCAGAAGTTTTTGGGGGTGGAGACGGTCACACGCAGTACCTTACGGACAGAGACTAAAAGCAGACTGTTAGATTTGGTAGAAACATTGCAGTTAACATTACCAGACAAAATGCGAAAAGATGGGGTAATTATGGTGGTGGCTAAGCTTTTAAAGTTGCCTGAGATACAGTCTGATTCATTGGAAATGGCAAAAATTCAGTTGCAAATTAAACAAATGGAACATGAGAAAGAGTTAAAACAGCTTGAATATGAAAGAGGTAGAGAGGAAAAAGAAAGAGAGAGAGAGGAAAAAGAAAAGGAGAGAGAAGAAAGGAGAAAAGAAAGAATAGCCCTAGCAGAACAAAAAGAAAAAGAAAGGGAGATACAAATCAGGGAAATAGATAAAGAGAGAGAGTTTGAACTTCAGAAAATGGTCATGAAACATGACAGTCAGTTAAAATTGGCAGATGTAAAGGGAAACATACAGTTGGATGATAGTGTGGTGGGAATCTATTTAAATATGTCCAAGCATTGCCAAGGTTTGACGAGAAGGAGGTAAAAGCCTTTTTCATTTGATTTGAGAAGGTAGGTAAACAAATGAAATGGCCACAGACATGTGGGTATTACTGATTCAAACAAAGCCGGTAGGTAGAGCTACTGAAGTCTTTGAATCACTACCGGAGGAGGTATCTGGAACGTATGAGGAGGTGATAAAATCCATCTTAGGTGCATGTGAACTAGTGGCTGAAGCCTACAGACAAAGGTTTAGAAATTTAAGGAAAGAATTTGGTCAAACATACATGGAGTTTGAAAGGCTCAAACAGAGTAATTTTGATAGGTGGATAAGGGCTTTCAAAATAGATCAAACGTATGAAGCTCTGAGAGAAATTATACTTTTGGAGGAGTTTAAAAATTCAATTCCTGATGTAGTGAGAACTCATGTGGATGATAGTGTGGTGGGAATCTATTTAAATATGTCCAAGCATTGCCAAGGTTTGACGAGAAGGAGGTAGAAGCCAGTTAAAACTGCGTGGTTAGCAGCAGAAATGGCAGATGATTATGAATTAGTTCATAAATCAAAGCTTGGTTTCCGACATCAGTTTCAGCCTGTGAGGGATAGAAACTGGGGACATGAGAAATACTCAAGTGGTAAAGGTAAAGGTGATCTGATGGGAGATAATAAGGAGAGTGTACCTCAGATTTTTTTTAAATCCAGGAGGGTGGAAGAGAAATGAAAAGTTTCAAATATTTTCACTGTAATAAACAAGACCATGTAAAGTCACAGTGTTGGTGGTTGAAGAAAAGCACTGGGAAGGTGATGTGGTAAAACAGGATAAGACAGTGGGGTTTGTTAGAGTAGTAAAGGAAAGCCCAAGTGAAGCGAAGGAGGTGCAAAGGATTGTGCAGCCTGATCAAGAGGTGATTGATAAGCAGGTGCCAGATCTCTTTAAAGAATTTACTTGTGTGGGTAAAGTTTACTCATGTGTATCAGGAGGAGCAGGTAAAGAAGTCACAATTTTAAGAGATACAGGGGCTAGTCAATTTTTAATGGTAAGAAATGAGGAATTATGTAGTTTGGGAAGAATGTTGCCAGAAAAAGTGGTAATATGTGGAATTCAGGGTGAGAGGAGTAGCGTTCCATTATATAAGGTAATGTTGGAAAGTCCAGTGAAGAGTGGTGAAGTGGTAGTAGGAGTAATAGAGAAACTATCTTGTCCAGGAATACAGTTTATCTTGGGTAATGATATAGCTGGATCGCAGGTGGGAGTGATGCCTACTGTGGTTGATAAGCCAGTGGAAAATCAGACAACTGAAGTGTTGAAGGACGAATATCCTGGGATTTTTCCGGATTGTGTAGTAACAAGGTCGCAAAGTCACAGGTTAAGACACGAGGAGAAATCAAAGAGTGAAGATGAAGTTGAAGTGCAATTATCAGAAACGATATTTGATCAGATGGTGGAAAAAGAACAAGAACAGGTGGAGGATGAGGCGGATATTTTTAGTTCAGGAAAATTGGTGGAGTTACAACAGAAAGCTGTAGAAATAAAACGGATATATCAGAAAGCATATACGGAAGAGGAATCTGAGAGTATACCGGAGTGTTATTATCGTAAAAGTGATGTCTTGATGAGAAAATGGAGACCTGTACTTATGCAGGCGGATGAAAAGTGGGCAGAAGTTCATCAAGTAGTATTGCCGATAGGGTATAGAAAGGAGGTGTTGCGAGTGGCACATGAGGTGCCAGTGGGAGGTCATTTGGGGATAAGGAAAACTCAAGCTAAAATCCAGAAACATTTTTATTGGCCTGGACTACATAAAGATGGAGTTAAATTTTGTCAATCAGGTCACACATGTCAAGTGATAGGGAAACCTCAAGCAGTGATAAAACCAGCGCCCTTAATACCCATTCCAGCATTTGAGGAACCTTTTACAAGGGTCCTAATTGATTGTGTAGGACCGCTTCCTAAAACAGAAAGTGGGAATCAATATCTTTTGACTATAATGGATGTGTCTACTAGGTTTCCAGGGGCCATTCCAGTACATAATATTACAGCTAAAAAGATTGTGGAGGAGTAACTTAATTTTTTTTACTAGATAAGGACTACCCACAGAAATACAATCGGATCAAGGATCAAATTTTACCTCAAAGTTATTCAAAGACGTTATGGATAGTTTAGGAATAAAACAATTTAAATCAACTGCGTATCATCCAGAATCGCAGGGGGCGTTAGAAAGGTGGCATCAGACATTAAAGACAATGTTGAGGGCTTATTGTCAAGATTATCCAGAGGATTGGGATAATGGAATTCCATTCGTACTGTTTGCAATGAGGGATGCACGTAATGAGTCAACCAAATTTAATCCTTTTGAATTAATTTTTGGTCATGAGGTAAGAGGACCACTTAAATTGATTAAAGAAAAATTGGTGGGTGAGAAATCAGAAGTTACACTATTGGATTAAGTGTCAAATTTTAGGGAACGATTAAATAGAGCAGGTGAATTGGCTAGACAACATTTGAAAGTTGCACAAAATGTGATGAAACGGGTCGTGACAATAAATCCAAAGTTCGTAGTTTTGCCAATGGAGATAACGTTTTTGTGTTGTTACCAGTGGTAGGTGAACCTTTAAAAGCTAGGTTTTGTGGACCGTATCCGATTGAAAGGAAATTATGTGAGGTGAATTATGTGGTAAAAATACCAGATAGAAGGAAGACTCACCGAGTGTGTCATGTGAATATGCTTAAAAGGTACTTTGAAAGGGAAGGAGAGAAAAAGGATGACTGTGAATTTGACATACCTCAAATTAAATTGGAAAATGAGGATGTGCTTAAAAATTGGGATAAATTGTTGAGTTATCTTCCAGAGGAAAAACGAACTGACCTGAAAGAGTTATTGATATCACATGGGCAAGTTTGTGGAGATAAATTGTGAAGTACTAAAATGGCTATACCTGATGTAGATGTGGGAAATGCTGTTCCAATCAAACAACATCCATATCGACTTAACCCTTTAAAATTGGCACAGGTTAACAAAGAGATTGAGAGTATGCTTAAAAATGGCATAATTGAAGTAGGTTGCAGCCAATGGAGCTCACCCATCGTGATGGTACCTAAACCAGACGGTACTCAACGGTTGTGTGTGGACTGTAGAAAGGTGAATGCAGTTACAAGAATGGACTCTTATCCTATCCCACGTTTGGAGGATTGCATTGAGAAAGTGGGACAATCCACTTTTATTTGCAATTTGGATTTACTTAAAGGTTACTGGCAGGTACCTTTATCCGAAAGGGCGAAGGAGATTTCAGCTTTTGTAATTCCATATGGTATATACCAATCCAAAGTTATGCCATTTGGCATGAAAAATGCCCCAGCCACATTTCAACGGTTAACTAATACAGTCGTTTCAGGATTACCCAATTGTGCGGTATACATCGACGATCTGGTAGTTTTCAGCCAGACATGGAAAGAACATTTACATCATCTGATTGAGTTATTCGATCAACTTCAGGAGGCGGGTTTGGTGATAAACCTAGCCAAAAGTGAATTTGGAAAAGCCCAAGTCACTTTCCTTGAGGAATTTTCGATCCCCTCAAGACGAAGGGAAATGATGCGATTTCTTGGCATGACTGGATTTGATCGAACCTTTGTGCAAAAGGTTTGTAGCGTGGTTGCTCCACTGATGGACTTGCTGATGAAACGTCAAAAATTTCAATGGACAGCGGACTTTCAACAGGCATTTGACTGCCTGAAAACTGTGATAACCGATACTCCTGTATTGGAGAATTGCAAGGGACTCTGTGATCATCTTGAACTGAAGTATCTAACTTTAAAGAGAAATGCCGAGGTGTAGAGGAACGGATGGATCGTGCAGAGACTTTCTTGTTCAAAGAGACTGTCAATCGAGAAGGATATCGGTTGGAGGAAGAAGAACGAAGAAAAAAAAATGGTCTATATTATTATCCCTGTTTGTGTGTGTTGTTTCTTTTGAACCGGTAATGTGTTTTTACTGTGTGCATTTCTTAATTGATGGTGCAAAGGTGAAAAATTAAACCATCTTGAAGTTGATGATTTATTTTTTTTCTTGGGGAGAGGTGTCATGTGAGAGTACCTTTAAGAAATGGATGTTTGAGCAATGTACCTTTGAGAAATGGGGCTTATCACATTACTGAAGTGATGTCAAAGGGTGGGGGGAGCTGAGCTCACTTCTGCTTTTGGTTTCCGTTTGAGGAGAAAGCTGGGAGTGTGTGTGTGTTTTGCTGAGAGCTGCAGGAAGAAACAGAGCTGGTCTGTTGATGTCGGCAAATCCAAAGACTATAAATATATTGAATGTAACCTCATGTCTGTTGTTGAAGGTGTGAAGTCTTTTGGATGTTTAAAGGAACAGTTTGAAGGATTATTTAGTGTTGATGTCTTTTGGGGTTATCTTTGAAGTAATGGGTGTTAAGATATTCAATGTTTGTTTTTAAAAAGTTAAATTGAGTTCATAGAATAAACATTGTTTTGTTTTAAAAACCATTTGCCCATAATTGCTGTATCACACCTGGAGAGTACGCCGTGTGCTTCCCACACCACAATCTATTAAACGTTGTGGGTCGGTTGAACTCCATGAAACACTTTGGGGTTCTGTAAACCCGGACCCATAACAGAATCCTCGCTGACGAGCAGAGTGCCTGGAGACAAACAGCCAGGAAGGATGTGGAAAAAAGCAGAAGACAAAATATATGACCAGATAGAAGTAAAGAAAGCCTATTGGAAGGAAAAATAACCAATTGACTCAGGTCAACTCCATCTGTGCCATCTGCAGAAGGGATTACTCCTCACAAATCCACCTCTACTGTCACAACAGATGATGGACTGATGCCACACAGCGGCAGGGTCCAGGTTCGATTCCCGGTTCGATTGAGTCACTGTCTGTGCAGAGTCTGAACGTTCTCCCTGTGTCTGCGTGGGTTTCCTCCGGGTGCTCCGGTTTCCTCCCACAAGTCCTGAAAGACGTGCTTGTTCGGTGAACTGGACATTCTGGACTCTCCCTCTGTGTACAAAAACAGGCGCCGTGGTGTGACAACCAGGGAATTTTCACAGTAACTTCATTGCAGTGTTAATGTCAGCCTACTTGTGACAATAATAAAGTTTATTATTATGTGATATTTAACCAGAATTCAGTCCAGCATCTCCTTAGACAGACAAATGCCCTTATCATCATAAATGAGTGACCTTCAATGGCATTCCATGTCACAAGACAAAGGACGCATTGCTGTTATAAGGAGAGGACATTACAGTATACTAAAGCGAGTTCTTTAAATGAATGGTGGATTCACTTAAGGTTGCAGGTGAGAATTGGGGCTTTGTTTGATTGGCAGGTCAATTAAGTTGTTGGGAGATAATGTGGAACCAATATGTTTTTGGAGAGAAGGAGCTGAAAGTCAGGGCATATTTAGAACAATTTGCATCAGCGCAGGCCCAGTGCCAGAGGTAGAAAGTGCAAATTATCCTAATTGTAAGAATATATTATTGCAAATGTCTAAACTTTCCCAACATTTTTACTTAGCTTGGAGCGCTTCAGTTTCCCTTAATTTGTGTTAAATTGCTTGTCCATAATCAGCGATAGCTCTTGGAAAAATGGGAGGAGAAGAGTAAGAGTCAGTCACGTGAGATAAACTCGCCAATCAAGTTTGTACGAATATATCTGCCACGGGCGCAACTTTTTTGTTTTTGTCACATTGCTGAGCGATTGATTTTTCTTTCTTATCTTCTCACTGATTCAGAAGATGTATAAGAAAACGGAATTAGTGGATTTTTAAAAAAGAACTTGTTCACACGAATGCATTTTTGCAGCGTTGAGGATTGTGCGGCAAACTTTGAGTTGCTCCGGAAAATTCACACTTCTTTTAAAATAAGGAAGAAGAGGGAAGCAGAGTCAATAACCTGCGTTCATATGTAGCCAGAATGTCCCAAAGTCCTTCACAGCATTATGAAGAGAAAATCCGGCACTGCAATGCATTGGGAGGTAGCGGGTCAGGAAGCCAAAAGCTTGTTCCAACAGGTAGATTCAAAAGAGGAGAGAGAAGTTTGACTTAGAGATGGAATTGTCGATATTCGGTCATGGGGTGCTGAATAACTCACTCACCTGATGAAGGACGCTCCGAAATCTAGTGATTCCAAATCAACCTATTGGACTTTAACCTGGTGTTGTAAGACTTCTTACTGTGCCCACCCCAGTCCAATGCCGGCATCGCCACATCAAGGGGAGCTGAAGTCACATCTGTCAATGGTGGATAAAAGCAAATTACTGCGGATGCTGGAATGTGAAACGAAAGAGAAAATGCTGGAAAATCTCAGCAGGTCTGGCAGCATCTGTAGGGAGAGAAAAGAGCTAATGTTTCGAGTCACATGACTCTTTGTCCAAGCTTTGACAAAGAGTCATTGGACTCGAAACGTTAGCTCTTTTCTCTCCCTACAGATGCTGCCAGACATGCTGAGAATTTCCAGCATTTTCTCTTTAATTTCTGTCAATGGTGGCGCGATTAAAATCAGTGTTGTGCAGAGAAGGGCTGACAAGTGGTAAATAACATTTCTGCTCCACAAATGCCAGGCAAAGACCATCTCCAACAAGAGGGAATCTAACCAGTGACCCTTGACATTCAATAGCATTATCATCACTGAATCCCCACAGTAACACAGTGGGGCGGCACGGTAACACAGTGGTTAGCACTGTTGCTTCACAGCCGCAGGGACCTGGGTTCGATTCCCGGCTTGGGTCACTGTCTGAGCCGAGTCTGCACGTTCTCCCTGTGCCTGCGTGGATTTTCTCCGGTTTCCTCCTACAAGTCCCGAAAGTCGTGCTTGTTTGGTGAATTGGACATTCTGAATTCTCCCTCAGTGTACCAGAATAGGCGCCGGAGTGTGGTGACTAAGGGACTAATGCTCACCCCTCACTGTCTTTAAGTTCAATAAGCCAATCCAATAGATAGACTTTTATCCTGGACAAGCCCCCAATTGTTATGTGTCAGGGTTTACAGAACCCCAAAGTTTTTCATGGAGTTCAACCGACCCACAACGTTTAATAACTTTGTGGTGTGGGAAGCACACGGCGTACTCTTCAGGTGTGATACAGCAATGATGGACAAATGGTTTTTAAAACAAAACAATGTTTATTCTATGAACTCAATTTAACCTTTTAAAAACAAACGTTGAATATCTTAACACCCATTACTTCAAAGATAACCCCAAAAGACTACAACACTAAATAATCCTTCAAACTGTTCCTTTAAACATCCAAAAGACTTCACACCTTCAACAACAGACATGAGGTTACATTCAATATATTTATAGTCTTTGGATTTGCAGACATCAACAGACCAGCTCTGTTTCTTCCTGCATCTCTCAGCAAAACACACAGACACTCCTAGCTTTCTCCTCAAACTGGAACCAAAAGCAGAAGTGAGCTCAGCTCCCCTCACCCTCTGACATCACTTCAGTAATATGATCAGCTCCATTTCTTAAAGGTACATTGCTTAAACATCCATTTCTTAAAGGTACTCTCAAATGACAATTCCCATGCACCAACTCTGAAATCAGTCAACTTGAGGACTCACTTGGGGATACCCTTATATTGCAGATGTGGCCGACCGATTCTTCTCATGCCAATCTCACTGTATGTCTATGGGGATGTGACCATCATCCATTTGGCTCACATAACTCAGCCAACAGTCACCGCTGACTCAAGAGGGGAAACAGCTGCGGATCCATGGTGTACTACCATATTTGACACTCATGCCGAGATTTTACGAGCATCCCCAAGACAGGTTTTTGGGTGGCAGAGGCGGCTCGCTATTGGCCACTGGCAGCACCTTCCAGTCCCGCCTTGCTCACTGGCTCTGCCACCGGGTAACCTACTGCAGGAGTATCACCTTCAGCGATTCCAGCCTCTGTCCTGCCAGGAGACGGTGAATATTCGTCTAAGGCCAGGGAAGGGGAAGTGGCTCAGCTGCTTTCATTGACTTACATAAATTCCATGCTACTGTAATGGATTGTGCTGAGACCACAAGCCTGGCACACACGGAAATTTGTATTTTTGGTTAATTTGTTGTTGGTCTGCCCTTGACCTCTCCACTTTGACATGGCAGCTGTGGCCTTGGCAATCCTGGCATCATTTAACTCTGTTGTTAATTTAACTCCCGCCCGCTGGTGGGTTCAATAACTCCACAATGAGCAGGCTGCGCACAAATGCAACTGAGCTTGACGCAATTAATTGCTCTTAAAAAGATGTTGGATAAATTTTGCTTGGTCATGGCCTTTATGGGATTGAGGGAAAGTAAGATGACAAAAGGCTCCAGAGGATCAATTGGCTCCTGTTCCCTTAGAGAAGGAGGTGTGTTATCTGGAGGACTGCAGACCAGATTAGATAGCGGAGATCCATGACTGCGTGGTGTTTAAGAACATAGAACATACTGTGCAGAATGAGGCCATTCGGCCCATCAAGTCAGCACCGCCCACTTAAGACCTCACTTCCACCCGATCCCCGTAATCCAATAACTCCTCCCACCCTTTTTGGACACTAAAGGCAATTTATCATCGCCAATCCACCTAACCTGCACATCTTTAGACTGTGGGAGGAAACCAGAGCACCCGGAGGAAACCCACGCAGACACGGGGAGAACGTGCAGACTCCTCACAGACAGTGACCCAGCGGGGAATCGAACCTGGGACCCTGGCGCTGTGAAGCCACAGTGCTAGCTACTTGTGCTACCGTGCTGCTCAACCTCGTTGAACGTCATTAAGGGATGTCAAGGAGCTACAGAGAAGCTGTGGAAACCTTTATACATCACTGATTAGAACTTACCTCGTATAATGTGACACTTTGAAGCACCACACTTTAGATAAGAATTTCAAGGTCTTAGAGGGGATGCAGAGGAGATTTAGAAATAAGGAAATTTAGCGCCTGACTCTCAAGCCTTCCAGCCACGTGTTCCCTGGAGGTAGGAGCCGGGGCACCATCCGCTGATAGTGGGATTATCTGCTCCCACCACCGTCAATGGGAATTCCTATTCATTTTCTTTGATATAGATTTATTGTCAAGTGTACCGAGGTACAGTGAAAAGTATTGTTCTGTGTACAGTGCAGACAGATTGCTCCATACATGGAAAACATAGGACATATGATTAGTACACTATGTAAATACATAAACATAGACAGCGGGTGAAGCATACAGGAGTGTAGTGCTACTCAATAGAGAAGATACATGGAGAGACAAGTTCAGCCCATTAGAGGGTCACTCAGGAGTCTGGTAACAGCAGGGAAGAAGTTGTTTTTGAATCTGTTAGTGCGTCTTCTCAGACTTTTGTAACTCCTGCCCGATGGAAGAGGTTGCAAGAGGAAATAACCCATTGGGAGGGGTCTTTTCCCAAGGCAGTGGGAGGTGTAGACAGAGTCAATGGATTGGAGGCGGGTTTATGTGATGGATTGGTTCACAACTCTCTAGTTTCTTATGGTCTTGGGCCGAGCAGTTGCCATACCAGGCTGTGATGCAGCCAGATAGGATGTTTTCTAAGGTGCATCTATGAAAATTGGTCAGAGTGAATGTGGACATGCCGAAGTTCATTAGTTTCCTGATGAAGTACAGGCGCTGTTGTGCTTTCTTGGTCGTAGCGTCAACGTGTGTGGACAGAACAGATTGTTGGAGATGTGCACACCTAGGAATTTGAAGCTGTCAATCATCTCCACCTCGGCACCATTGATGCAGACAGGGGTATGTATGGTACTCGCTTCCTAAAGTTTCTCTGTCATTGAGGGAGAGATTGTTGTCATTGCGCCATGGCACTAAGTTCTGATGCATGCTAACTCATCATTGTTTGAGATCCGACACACTAGGGTCATGTCATCAGCAAACTTGTAGATGGAGTTGGAAACAAATTTTTCCAGGCAGGCGTATGTGTACAGGGAGTCTGGTAGGGGGTTAAGTACGCAGCCTTGCGGAGCCCAGGTATTGAGGACCATCGTGGAGAAGATGCCGTTGTTTATCCTTATTGATTGTGGTCTGTGGGTCAGGAAGCCGAGGATCCAGTTGCCGAGAGAGGAGCCAAGTCCTAGGTTTTAGAGTTTTGATTTGAGCTTGGCTGGGATTATGGTGTTGAAGGCAGAGCTGAAGTCAATAAAGAGGAGTCTGACGTAGGAGTCCGAGTTGTCGAGATGCTCCAGGGATGAGTGTAGGGCCAGGGATATAGCGTCTGCTGTGGACCGGTTGTGCGGTATGCGAATTGCAGTGGATGAAGCCGCCCCACGCTGCCGGGAAACTCACGAACGGGAAAGCGCTGCTGGTGGACCGGAGAATCCCACCGTCAACCTATGGCCGGAGAGTTCCGGAATTAGTCTTGTGGAGTGACTGGAGAAGATGGGAATGTACTCCTTACAGAAGATGAAGTGGAGATTTAATAGAAGTGTTCAAAATTATGAGCGGTCTGCACAGAGATGATCGGGAGAAATTATTCACACTGACAGAACACACATTTGATAATTGCCAAATAATTAAGAGGAGAGATGAGTTAAAGGCTTTTGCTCAGTAATTGTTCTGGATTTGGATTTTGTTTATTGTCATATGTACCAAGGTACAGTGAAAAGTATTTTTCTGCGAGCAGCTCAACAGATCATTAAGTACATGAAATAAAAGGAAATAAAAGAAAATACATAATAGGGCAACACAAGGTACACAATGTAACTACATAACACCGGCAAGGGTGAAGCGTACAGGGGTGTAGTATTAATGAGGTCAGTCCATAAATGGGTCGTTTAGGAGTCTGGTAACAGCAGGGAACAAGCTGTTTTTGAGTCTGTTCGTGCGTGTTCTCAGACTTCTGTATCTCCTGCCCGATGGAAGAAGTTGGAAGAGTGAGTAAGCCGGGTGGGAGGGATCTTTGATTATGCTGCCCGCTTTCCCCAGGCAGCGGGAGGTGTAGACAGAGTCAATGGATGGGAGGCAGGTTTGTGTGATGGACTGGGCTGTGTTCACGACTCTCTGAAGTTTCTTGCGGTCTTGTTTTCTTGCGGTCTTGGCGGTCTTGGTCTTCTGCCCCTAAGAGGTGCGGAAGCAGATTGAAATGTAGCTTTCAAAACTGTATTGGATATATTCTTACAAAGGAAACGAAAGGGCAGTTGTTGGATTCAACAGTTACAGAGGGGGGGTCCTTTAAAATATTAACTAAAATGATTCTTGAAAATTACTGAATTTGTAGAAATATGAGTAAATTATAATTGTTTGAATACTGTCCATGACTGTCTCAAATGTTACGAATAATGTAGTACAAGTTCTGATATGAAAGGTACATTCGACAAGCTTGAAACAATATCGCAACTGAGACCAAACGTGATGTAGGGAGTTTGAACATGGGTCAAAAGTCATGGGACAGGTAATTATGGTCTGGTTTAGCTCGGGGCTAAATAGCTGGCTTTTAAAGCAGACCAAGGCAGGTCAGCAGCGCGGGTTCAATTCCCGTACCAGCCTCCCCGAACAGGCGCCGGAATGTGGCGACTCGGGGCTTTTCACAGTAACTTCATTTGAAGCCTACTTGTGACAATAAGTGATTTTCATTTCATTTCATTTTCATTTCATTAATTTGGAGTAATTGATTAATGTCCAATTAACCAATCGCCTGTTAAGTGACTGACACTTTCCTGAACGAATCTCGGGGGTCTCAACTGAAAATTAGAACCAAGTAAGAGGCTAAACCAAGATAAGGATTCCCTTAAGAATGTGATCCGCCTAACTGATTAGCAGAGAAATTATAGCCATCGGAGAATAAACATTACTTTTAAAGGCCTTTGTTGAAATTACTTTTAATTTTGTAAATCTTAAGTCACTTTATCTTGAAGTTTTTGCTTTCACTTGTTGGTGCTTCAAGGACATTTCGAGAGACTGGGAAAAAGTATTTTCCAGTTAATTTCGCGTGAATGTACCAAAATGTGTTCTTAAGAAATAAACTTTGCTTTACATTCATTCAGCTGGACTGACTCACCGATGAGCGAAAGATAAAACAAATCTTACTGGAGTAAAAATAACTATTTTAGAAAACCAGCTCAGCAATGATGGGCTGAATGGCCTCCTTCTGTGCTGTAAGATTCTTTAATGTATATCTAAAAGTTTCTTTCTGGAGATTGAAGGGATAAAAAAGTGTGGCTTTATTTATTGTGGAGTCTGCTAGAAGGGAATGTAAATGGATATGACTTCATTGGAATGTTGATTGGTCAATTAATAATTTATGTTCAAACCAGAGCACATGTTACAAAATAATTTTAGTTGTGAGTGGCTAGTAAACAAGATCAGTTACATTGTATTTTTTAAACTAACCAATCACAAAATTAAGTGATGGATCAAAGTGAATACAGCTTTACAGAGACAGATCTCTCCCTTTTCTTGTCCCACTTTTTCGTGTGGTAATTATATTTATTGGCTGAAATCTTCCATCCTCGTTCACGGCGGGATTTTCCGGTGCAGTTGACAGTGAATGGGGTTTTGGCTGGAATGCCAAATTTTCCGTTCTCGCTCGCAGCGGATCGCACCATGGACAAGATGAGAGAATCCTGCCCACTGTATTGGTTTGAAATTTGCGAAACGGCCCAGTTAGTGGGATATACGTAATCTTTTCACAGTAAATCATTTCTTGATTGAGAAATGGGGAGGGTGGTGGCGGCACAGTGTTAATGTCACTGGGCTTGTAATCTAGAGGCCCAGGGCCCACTGCTCTTGGAGCACGGTTTCAAATCCTACCACGGCAGCTGGTGGAATCCACGTTCAATGAGTGAATATCTAATTTATAGCTAGTCTCTGTCATGATGACCATTGCAACTACCATTCATTGTCCTGAAAACCCATCTGGTTCACTAGTGGCCTTTGGAAAAGGAAAGCTGCCGTCCTTACCTGGCCTGGTCTACACGCCACTACAAACCCTCAGTAATGGCATGGCAAAACTCACAGTCACTCAGTTAATTCGGGATGGGCAACAAATGTTGACCTTGCCAGTGACGCCCAGATGCTATGAAAGAATAAAGCAAAATCTGCTCAATGCAACCAGCATGGACCTGTTGGGCAGAATGGCCTGTTTCTGTACTGTATATGCCACCCAATGCAAACAGAACAGTGCAATAAATGTCCGCCTCTGAGTAGCTCCATCTCTAAAGATATACACTTGGTGCCATTAGGGTCATATGCAAAGAAGGAATCAGCCAAAATTCAATTATTGGCCACAATTACAAACTGCATAAACTAAAGCTCAACTGAATAGTTGCATTCCTCCATATTTCAGACTGCCCCTTCCTGACCCTCAGAAACAATTCACAGCTTGCTCTGATATTTCATTCAAATTATGTTGTTAAAATATTCAATGTGATCCCGTTCACCACTGCCATAACTCACCAAGTCCAGCATAAATCCAGCTGGTATGTTGCTTACTTACTCGTAGCACCCATGTCTCCTGGTCACAAATTATTTCAGAAACATTGAGGATGTTAGCTGTCAACATTCTAACTGTAGTTTACTGCATGGCCGAGATCCATTGAATTTTGTATCCATGAAAGTTTTGTTGCGATAACTGATGGCTCCAGGAGGCTATGGGTTTGATCGTGGGTAGGCTTGACACAATCATAAATTCTCAAACATGTTACCTGTGCAGGCCATTTCTTTTTTTTTTTAAATTTAGAGTACCCAATTAAATTTTTTTTCCAATTAAGGGGCAATTTAGCGTGGGTTTCGCCGCACATCTTTTGGCGGCGAAACCCACGCAAACACGGGGAGAATGTGCAAACTCCACACATACAGTGACCCAGAGCCGGGATCGAAACTGGGACCTCGGTGCCATGAGGCCGCAGTGCTAACTACTGCGCCACCGTGCAGGCCATTTCTCATACCTGCCCAGCTTTAAGCCTTTGACAATGCACACTAAACTCTTAGAACTAATGTAAGTACTGTGACCGAAAGCCAGTTTCTGGGTTGTGGCTATTGGCTACTCCTTGGGGAGACTTCCTCATGAGCTTTCTCAGCACTGAGCTGGGATGCCTGTGATAATTGATAAATGAATTATCCTTATTGTCACAAATAGGCTTACATTAACACTGCAATGTTACACAACACTGTGAAAAGCCCCTAGGCACCACATGCCGGCGCCTGTTCGGGTACACAGAGGGAGAATTCAGAATTCTAAGTTGGTACGGGAATTGAACCCGCGCTGCTGGTCTTGTTCTGTATCGCAAACCGGCGGTCTAGCCCACTGAGCTAAACCAGTTCAACGTCCCCTAGCTTTGCACATTGGGAGCCAAGACCAAAAGAGATCTGGCACTTAAAAGTCACCTTCCATGATCAAAAGACATCCCAAATTGCTTTCCAGTCAAAGAAGAATTTTTTTGTAATGCAGTCATTGTTGTAATGCAGGAAACAACAGCCAATTTATGCTCATCAAATTCCCACAAACAGGAATGCGATAAAACATATTGGAGCAGGAGTAGGTCCTATGGTTCATCGAGCCTGCTCTGCCATCCAATACAATTATGGATGGTCTTAACTGGGTTTCAACTCCACTTCCCTGCCTGCTCCCCATATCCCTTGATTCCCTGTGCGACCAAAGATCTGTCTATCCCAACCTTAACTATATTCAACGATGGAGCGTCCACAACCCTCTGGGTTGGAGACTTCAAAAGATCTTTGAGTGGAGAAATGTCCCCTCTTCTCAGTCCTAAATGATTGACCCTTTATCCTGAAACTGTGGCCATGTGTTTTAGATTCCCCGACCAGCGAAAACAATCTCTCAGCGTCATCCCCATCAAGCCTCTTCAGAATCTGATACATTTCACTGAGATCGCCTTTCATTCTTCTAAACTCGAGTGAAAATAAACCCCATTTGCACAGTTTCTCATCATAAGACAACCCCCTCATCCAAGGGAACAATTTAGTGAGCTTTCAATGTACCACGTCATCCTGTAGGGAGGCTCCGGATGGCCTCCAGCGCTCACTCCGGTCAGAGGATCGTAGGGCCCTAGGGGTCACCTCGGGCTGGAGGGGCATTTGGATTGAGGCCAGAGGCCCCGGCATTATGTGGCTCTGCCAGCCCTGCTGGATCCCTATTGTCCACACCATGGCGTCAACGCCCTCAGCGATACCCCTCTGTGACTGGAACATGCTCTGCAGTGCCTCACCAATGTCCTCAGCGACCAGGACATGCTCTGGAGGGCCTTGGCAATGCTCAGCTGAGACTGTGACATGTCCCCCAGTGACCAGAACATCTCCGTCCCCCTTGGCAGTGCCCACCTGAGACCGAGTCGTGCTCCGCAGCGTCTTGGCAAAGTTCACCGGCATCAGGGACACATTACCCCAGTGGCTGGGACATGATATTGAGGCCCTCAGCACGGCCGTCACTGAGCCAGGCCTTGGACATCACCACTCATGGTGCTGTCCTCGTGCTCCAGGCATTCCACGGTGCCACTGTGGCAGTATAGACTGCCGTGCCACGCATTGCCAGCGCTTTCTCCTGCACCCGTAGCTTTTGGGACTCATTCAATTGGCTGTGGACCTGCTGGAGAGTCACAAACATCCCCCCTCTGAATGTCAAGACCACATCCTGGCGTCTGCATCTGCTCCGGGATAACCTGCTCCAGAGGCTCGATATCTGACTGGGACCCAGCTTGTTCCTGGAATCCAGCAGACCTCCGCCTGCTGTTTCCCCTGGACATTCCTGCCTCCACCCGATCATCTGCAACTGTGTGGTGCTCATCAGCTGGTGCTCAGAAGCATATCCACTACTTTCGCCCACCGAGGTGTGTTTCTCTGCTGGTCGAGAGTGGGGATGACAGCTGTGAAGCATCGATGGTGGCATCCTTGGAATTCTGCTCCGAAGTATTCTCCTGGAAGGCCGGGGAAGGGACCACCCGGATGGGTCGGCACCACCGGCTGGAGTTCCTGTGGGTGAATGGACATGTGGTCAGTGAGAAGGAAGGGTCATCATGCTGGCATGTACAACACAGGTGTGACAGGTCATCTGGGTCGGCGCCAGTGGGTACCCACCTCTGCAGCACAGGCCAAGCTTGATGTTGGTGCCTGATTGGTGCTCTGTCACCCCCTCAAACTCCAGTGCCCATTCCATAAGACCATAAGACATAGGAGCAGAATTAGGCCACTCGGCCCATCGAGTCTGCTCCTCCATTCAATCATGGCTGATATTTTCTCATCCCCATTCTCCTGCCTTCTCCCCATAACCCCTGATCCCCTTATTAATCAAGAACCCATCTATCTCTGTCTTAAAGACACTCAGGGATTTGGCCTCCACAGCCTTCTGCGGCAAAGAATTCCACAGATTCACCACCCTCTGGCTGAAGAAATTCCTCCTCATCTCTGTTTTAAAGGATCGTCCCTTTAGTCTGAGATGGTGTCCTCTGGTTCTAGTTTTTCCTACAAGTGGAAACATCCTCTCCACGTCCACTCTATCCAGGCCTCGCAGTTTCCTATAAGGTTCAATAAGATCCCCCCTCATCCTACTAAACTCCAACGAGTACAGACCCAGAGTCCTCAACTGTTCCTCATAGGAAAAGCTCTTCATTCCAGGGAACATTCTTGTGAACCTCCTCTGGACCCTTTCCAAGGCCAGAACGTCCTTCCTTAGATACGGGGCCCAAAACTGCTCACAATACTCCAAATGGGGTCTGACCAGAGCCTTATACAACCTCAGAAGTACATCCCTGGTCTTGTATTCTAACCCTCTTGACATGAATTCCTTGTATCGGGTGAGGATTCTGATGTCCGGCATCCCACCGCCAGTCTGTGCTCTGTGCCATCTGTTACCGGTCAACCTCTCCTGCGGGGACAGAGGGCATTATCAGCTACACCCTTCATGTACTGCAGGGCGGAGGGGGCATGGCGGAGCACAGGCATGGGCATCATTGCTGAGCATGGGTGGGATGTACTTGTGGATGCCAAGGTGTGCTACAGCATGGGCGTGGTATTGTGCTAAAGGGGGCAGTGCCAACCACACTCAAGGTCATCGAGGTGGGGTGTCCAGAGGAGGTGGACGGGACTGGTGCCAGGGGCCCGATGCCAACTCACTCGTGTGGCCCAGTGGAGATCATTTAGCTTCTTGTGCACTGGGTGGCAGTGTCCCTGGTTACACTCCCCACTCTGACGGCTGCCAACATTCCTCTCGGGCGGCACTGGCTGCCCTATGGCTGACCCTCTGAGCCCCTCAGGGGAACAGGCTATCCCGTCTGGATTCCACCACGTCCATCAGCCTGGCTAGAATGGCATCCCCCGAATCTTGGAGCTGATCTGCGCGTTGGAATGTCTGCGTGCTGTCTGGGGTTTGCTCTGTGGGATCGGTTAGCGGGCAGCTGCCAGGCGCAGCCCCAGCGAATCAGCTGGCGCAATAATCGTTTGCGAAATGAAGCCTGTGGGACATTAGATACCGGTGGCAGTCTGACTGGGTCAGCCATTGGGAAACACTCGGCAATTCCTGCTCGCTACCACACTTAGAAACTGTTCCCAGAGTTGGGCAGGAAAGGTGGCAAAACATCAAACAGGGTGCAGAAGGCCAGAAAAAATGGAGGAATTCAGCTTTTATTAGTGAACCTAAGTGTGATGATATGCATAAGCAATCATGTATACAGTGATAGACAAACCTCCAACCTGCAGGTGGCAGTAGAGAATAACCACGTGATACTGTTAGCTCAGGGAGTTGGTAGAGGGTCTTCTTCTGGATAAGGCCCCAGGTTTGATCCCGGCTCCGGGTCACTGTCCATGTGGAGTTTGCACATTCTCCCCGTGTTTGCGTAGGTTTCGCCTCACACAACCGAAAGGTGTGCAGGCTAGTTGGATTGGCCACGCTAAATTCCCCCCTAATTGGAAAAAATGAATTGGGCACTCTAAATTTATTTTTAAAAACGGATTGAAGATCTAACAAGATATCAGGATTGGTTTTAAAGATCGGAAGACAAGGTAACCAGAGAAGAAAGAAAAATAATTTCCACCAACCACGTAGAGTACTGACGAATATCACCCAACGCACTGCAAGGCATCAAAGTCCATTATGTAGGGTCTGAAGACACCACACCAGCTTCAGATCACTGGTAATGTAGATGCGAATTGGTACACTTTTAAACAACAATTCACACCCTACGTAGCAGCTCCAGGGCTGCAGGCACAGCCTGATGAATGGAGAATAATGGTGCTGCTCACTGTAGCAGGTTCACAAGCTATAGAAATCTTCAACACCTTCGCTTTCCATAACAAAGCGGATAAAAATAACTTTGATGAAGCCGTAAAAATATTTGATCAGCACTGCGCACCCAAGACAAAAAAAGACGTTTGAGCGCTATGTTTTTCACACACATATACAGCAGGCAGGTAAGTCGTTCGATTGCATTTTAACGGACTTGAGATTGAAGGCGCAGGCCTGTAATTTTGAAACTCCCCAATCTGCGATCAAATCGTGTTCAGGATTAACAATGACAAGGTTTGGGAGAGATTGTTGAGGGAGGATGAAATCCAGCTTGATGATGCCATTAAAATTTGCCACGCCAAAGAGCTAGCTGCACAGCAGATTAGCACTCTAAGCCTGAAGAATTTTGGCGGGAAGTTCAGAGATGCAGCCGACGCCATTAGTGTTGTGACACAGGACTTCCGGGTGCGGCTATGCAGAGCTAGGTCGCATATTCGGCAGCTCCCGCTTGGAACGGACTTTTGGGCCCCTTTACAGGGCCCCCACGGCATTTGTTTGACATTTCCCGGTGTGGCAAGAAGACTGCAGCATTCCCCTGACGGTGTCCCCCAGGAATGTTGTGTCTTTTGGCTGCCAGACCCGGCAGAAACAGTGAAGGATTTGGCTCTTCAGCATGCAGGCGGGGGAAGGACAAGCTTAAAGCTGCAATCTGACTTGACTCTATCAAAGGTGAATTCTAGCAGCAGAGGGAACAACTGTGAAAGGATCTACCAAGGCCATTGAAGAGGCGGGGACGAGGCTTCTGGTGGCGGCCATGGAGGAGTAGGTCACGCATTCGGCAGCTCCCGTCTGGAACCGACTCTCAGACCTTTTTCAGGAGTTTCCATAGACTTTTTGGGGCAGACTGGTGAAGCAAACACTGCTAACTTCTATGAAACGGACCAGAAGTGTAACGGCCAAAGGAGCGGCACTTGAGCAACGGGAGAAGCGAGGGAAAGAAAACAAAATGGCGGCGGCCAGGGACAAAGGGGAGCTGCAGGAGTTCATCAAGCGCTGCTTCGAGGAGCAGCGCGAGGAGATGCGCAAAGAGATGTTGGCGCCTATGCTTTCGGCAATTGAAGGACTTGGGATCACGCAGAAGGCCCACGAAGCTAAGATCGAGGAGGTACAGAAAAGAGTCAGTCAGAACGAGGATGAGCTCGTGGGCCTGGCGGTGAGAGTGGAGCAGAACGAGGTGCTACACAAGAGGTGGGCGGGAAGACTCGAAGACCTGGAGAACAGGTCGAGGAGAAAGAATCTGCGAATCCTGGGTCTCCCTGAGGGAGTGGAGGGGGCTGATGCCGGGGCATACGCGAGCACGATGCTCGAGACGATGATGGGCACGAAGGCTCCTTCGAGGCCGCTGGAGTTGGACGGGGCACATCGGGTACTGGCAAAGAAGCCCCAGGCAAATGAGCTGCCAAGGGCGATGGTGGTGAGGTTCCACCGGTTCACGGACAGAGAGTGGGTCCTGAGATGGGCCAAGAAGGAGCGGAGCAGTAAGTGGGACAATGCAGAGATCCGAATATACCCGGACTGGAGCACAGAGGTTGCAAAGCGGAGAGCGGGTTTCAACCGGGCCAAAGCGGCGTTGTACCGGAAAGAAGTGAAATTCGGAATGCTGCAGCCAGCGCGACTGTGGGTCACATACAAGGGCCAACACTATTACTTTGAAACGCCTGAGGAGGCGTGGACCTTTGTACAAGCCGAAAAGTTGGACTCTAACTGAGGGTTTGTGAGGGTGGGGGGGATGTTTTGGGGTTTGATGTGTGATCGTGGTTGTATATAGGGGGTCAATCACGCGCAGGAAATGTTACATGGGCTGGGGGAGAGAGACAAGGCCGCGACAGGAGCTGCGCCAGAGGGGGCGGAGCGGGCTTTGGAAAGCACGGGGTTTTTTCCCGCGCGCGGGAAGAAAGGCGGGAAGGGGAACGAAGGAATGCATATGGATTGGGAGACTCCTACGCGGGGAGGTCAATGGGACGGCGGGGGAAGCCGGGGTCAGCAGGCGTCAGCAGGCGTCAGCTGACTTACGGGAGTGACATGGGGGGAGCAAAAAAGCTAGACAGGGGTCTAGCGGGGGGAGGGGAGGGGGGGAAGGGGGGGAAAAAAGGGTTGTTGCTGCACTGGCCGAAAGGGAATGGGACACAGAAGAGGTGGTCGGGACGGGGGTCCCCCCTCTGGGGAACTGGAGGGTGAGGGAGGCGTGGACACGGGACTGGCCCAGAAAAGGAGATGGCTAGTCGGCGGGGCGTGGGGGGGGGTGCCCCTCCAATCCGGCTGATAACGTGGAATGTGAGGGGCCTGAATGGGCCGGTGAAGAGGGCTCAAGTGTTCGCGCACTTAAAGGGACTGAAGGCGGACGTGGCCATGCTCCAAGAGACACATCTGAAGGTGGCGGACCAGGTCAGGTTAAGAAAGGGATGGGTAGGACAGGTATTCCACTCGGGACTGGACGCGAAGAATAGAGGGGTGGCAATATTGGTGGGAAAGCAGGTGTCATTTGAGACCAAGACTATTGTAGCGGACAATGGAGGGCGATATGTTATGGTGAGTGGTAGGCTGCAAGGGACGTGGGTCGTGTTGGTAAACGTATACGCCCCGAACTGGGATGATGCAGGATTAATGAAGCGCATGTTGGGGCGCATTCCGGACCTGGAGATAGGAGGCCTGATAATGGGAGGGGACTTCAATACAGTGTTGGATCCAGCACTGGACCGCTCCAAATCAAGGACTGGAAAGAGGCCGGCGGCGGCCAAGGTACTTAGGGGGTTTATGGATCAGATGGGGGGAGTGGACCCATGGCGGTTTGCAAGGCCGCAGGCCAGGGAATTTTCTTTCTTCTCCCATGTACACAAAGCCTACTCCCGGATAGATTTCTTTGTTCTGGGTAGGGCGCTCACCCCGAGGGTGGAGGGGATGGAATATTCGGCTATAGCCGTTTCGGACCATGCCCCGCACTGGGTGGAACTGGAGCTGGGAGAGGAGAGGGACCAACGCCCGTTGTGGCGGCTGGATGTGGGACTGCTGGCGGACGAGGTGGTGTGTGGGAAGGTGAGGGGGTGTATCGAAAGGTACTTGGAGGCCAACGACAACGGGGAGGTGCGGGTGGGGGTGGTATGGGAGGTGTTGAAGGCGGTGATCAGGGGAGTGCTAATTTCCATTAGGGCTCATAGGGAGAAGATAGAGGGTATGGAAAGGGAGAGGTTAGTGGGGGAGATTTTGAGAGTGGACAGGTGATACGCAGAGGCCCCGGAGGAAAGATTACTTGGGGAAAGACGACGGCTCCAGGCGGAGTTTGACCTGTTGACCACAGGGAAGGCGGAGGCACAGTGGAGGAAAGCGCAGGGGGCAACCTACGAGTATGGGGAAAAGGCTAGTCGGATGCTGGCACACCAGCTCCGTAAGAGGATGGCATCGAGGGAAATAGGGGGAGTCAAAGATGGAAGGGGAGCCACGGTTCGGAGTGTGACGAAAATAAACAAGGTATTCAAGGCCTTTTATGAAGAGCTGTACAGATCCCAGCCCCCAGCGGGGGAAGAGGGGATGAGACGATTCCTAGATCAGCTGAGATTCCCGAGGGTGGGGGAGCAAGAGGTGGCTGGTTTGGGGGCACCAATTGGGTTGGAGGAGCTGAGCATGGGTTTGGGGAGCATGCAGGCGGGGAAGGCCCCGGGACCGGACGGATTCCCGGTGGAGTTCTACAGGAAGTACGCAGACCTGTTGGCCCCGCTACTGGTGAGGACCTTTAATGAGGCAAGAGAGGAGGGGACCCTGCCCCCGACAATGTCGGAAGCGACAATTTCTTTGATCCTAAAGCGGGACAAGGACCCACTGCAATGTGGATCGTACTGGCCGATCTCGCTCCTCAATGTGGATGCAAAGTTGCTGGCAAAAGTGCTGGCCATGAGGATCGAGGACTGTGTCCCGGGGGTAATCCACGAGGACCAGACGGGATTTGTAAAGGGCAGGCAACTAAACACCAATGTGCGGCGGCTCGTAAACGTGATAATGATGCCATCGGAGGAGGGAGAGGCGGAGATAGTGGCAGCTATGGACGCGGAGAAGGCCTTTGACCGAGTAGAGTGGAAGTACCTCTGGGAGGTGCTGCGTAGGTTTGCGTTCGGGGTAGGGTTTATCAATTGGGTTAAGCTCCTTTACAGAGCCCCGATGGCGAGTGTAGTGACGAACCGGCGGAGGTCGGAGTACTTTCGGCTGTACCGAGGAACGAGGCAGGGGTGCCCCCTGTCCCCCCTGTTGTTCGCATTGGCGATCGACCCATTGGCCATGTCATTGAGGGAGTCTAATAAATGGAGGGGGGTCATCCGAGGGGGGAGAAGAGCATCGGGTGTCGCTATATGCGGCTGACCTGTTGCTGTACGTGGCGGATCCAATGGAGGGGATGGTGGAGGTCATGCAGACTCTAAGGGAGTTTGGGGAGTTTTCGGGCTATAAGCTCAATGTAGGGAAGAGTGAGCTCTTTGTATTACAGGCGGGGGACCAAGAAAGAGGGATAGGGGACCTACCGCTGAGGAGGGCGGAGGGGAGCTTTCGGTATCTGGGGATCCAGATAGCCAGGAGTTGGGGGATCCTACATAAACTGAATCTGACGAGGTTGGTGGAGCAAATGGAGGAGGATTTCAAAAGATGGGACATGTTACCGCTCTCGCTGGCGGGTAGAGTGCAGTCAGTCAAAATGGTGGTCCTTCCGAGGTTTCTGTTTGTGTTTCAGTGCCTTTCCATCGTGATCACTAAGGCTTTTTTTAAGAGAGTAGGCAGGAGTATTATGGGGTTTGTGTGGGCGAATAAGACCCCGAGAGTAAGGAGAGGGTTCTTGGAACGCAGTAGGGACCGAGGAGGGTTGGCGCTGCCAAACCTGGGGAGCTACTACTGGGCAGCAAATGTGGTGATGATCCACAAGTGGGTTTTGGAGGGAGAGGGGGCGGCATGGAAGAGGATGGAGATGGCGTCCTGTAAAGGAACGAGCCTGGGGGCGTTGGTGACGGCACCGCTGCCGCTCTCGCCGACAAAATATACCACGAGCCCGGTGGTGGCGGCAACGCTAAGGATCTGGGGCCAGTGGAGACGGCACCGGGGTGCAATGGGAGCATCGGTGTGGTCCCCGATCAGGGGTAACCACCGGTTTGTCCCGGGGAAGATGGACGGAGGGTTCCAGAGCTGGCATCGGGCGGGGATTGGAAGAATGGAGGACCTGTTCATCGACGGGACGTTTGCGAGCCTAGGGGCACTGGAGGAGAAGTTCGAGTTACCCCCGGGAAATGCCTTTAGATATATGCAGGTGAGGGCTTTTGTGAGGCGACAGGTGAGGGAATTCCCATTGCTCCCGGCACAAGAAGTTCAAGATAGGGTGATCTCGGGTGTATGGGTCGGGGAGGGCAAGGTGTCAGAAATACACCAGGAGTTGAAAGAAGAGGGGGAAGCGCTGGTAGAAGAGTTGAAGGGTAAATGGGAGGAGGAGCTGGGGGAGGAGATCGAGGAAGGTCTGTGGGCTGATGCCCTAGGTCGGGTTAATTCCTCCTCCTCATGTGCCAGGCTCAGCCTGATACAATTTAAGGTGGTTCACAGAGCACACTTGATGGGGGCGAGGTTGAGTAGGTTCTTTGGGGTAGAGGACAGATGTGGAAGGTGCTCAGGGAGCCCGACGAACCATGTCCATATGTTTTGGTCATGCCCGGCACTGGAGGGGTTCTGGAGAGGAGTGGCGGGAGCAATATCTCAGGTGGTGAAAGTCCGGGTCAAGCCAAGCTGGGGGCTAGCAATATTTGGAGTAGTGGACGAACCGGGAGTGCAGGAGGCGAAAGAGACCGGCATTCTGGCCTTTGCGTCCCTAGTAGCCCGGCGAAGGATCTTGCTAATGTGGGAGGAGGCAAAGCCCCCCAGCCTGGAGGCCTGGATAAATGATATGGCTGGGTTCATAAAGTTGGAGAGGATTAAGTTCGCCTTGAGCGGGTCTGCGCAGGGGTTCTACAGGCAGTGGCAACCGTTCCTAGACTATCTCGCGGAGCGTTAGAGGAAGGTCGGTCAGCAGCAGCAGCAACCTTGGGGGGGGAGGGGGGGAGGAGGGGACGTCCTGGGAGGGGGGGGGGGGAGGGGGGGAAAGGGGGGACTGCCTGGGAGGGTGGATGAGCAAGAGATAACATGAAGGGTTGGGGAAACTGGCACGTACGGGTGAGGGCCAGTGTACAAAGCTGTGTAAATATATCATTTTGCCATGTATATATCTTGCTCTGCGCGATTTCTCATTTTTTTTTTGTTACGGGTGGGGGGGGGGGGGGGTTATTGTTTGTAAGGGAGAAAAATTGTGTTAAAAAACTTTAATATAAATATATATTTTTTAAAAGTGTTGTGACACAGCCTAAGGCAAAACGTGGTCCCAGCAGCGGAAGCCATTTTAAGCGAGTATTCAAAACCACCATTTGATGCATACAATGTGGCAACAAACATTTGCAAAGGCAATGTTCAGCATTTGAAAAAATCTGTTCTAAATGTAAAGGCAAAAATCATTATTATTATTATTATTATTAATAATGACAAATGTTGAATTCTTTACCCGTCAGTCTGGCCTCAATAAAACTCGAGATGGATTTGTAGGCATAGTATTATTTATTTTTAACCAACTTGCAAGTCTGACTCGCTTCTCAGGGACACAGAACACAGAACCAGTCTCCTGGACCCCTTGGAAACGAATGAGGAAGGAGACAAAGGGGTCTCTGCAAATACATTCAAATGGCATCAGGTTTCACATACACGATTCCCATAGGTCATCCTATACCCCTCCTGACCTGGCCATATATCCTAATTGGCTCACTTCTCATTCCTTAACCCTGGCCTCTTGTTACCCAGCATCCTTTTCTCCTCCTCTACCAGACACCCCTCCCACCTTCCTTGCCATGCTTTCTGAAATCCATTGTCTGTGAACTCACTAGAATTAGACCGGCCTACATCTACATTACTGTAACTAATATATTTAAACTAACTATTTTATATCACATTCGTCATTCCCTCCTTTTATCATTTCATGATAACCTATCTATTCAATCCGTAACTACGGCCCCTCATCTAAAAAATTTGTCCCTGCATTTCCAATTCCTGCTGCACCCTCGTGGATCTTACCAGCCAAGATTCTAGGGGCGTCTATCTGTTCCAGTGCACTCCGCATTCTATCCATCCCGCATTTAAGGATGGCCAGGCCCACAAAGATGCAGCCGAGTGCCACTGCTAAATACATGGCCATATTTATCAACCAGTCCTTCCAACCTCCAAATCCCCAGTTACCCTAAGAGCCAGGGTCCTGCATTCCGTCCAGGTGATCCCGTATGCGATCCATCAATTTAGTGATGTTAACGGTTAAATCTTGAACTCCCAAGATACACTTGCCCTGCACTATGGCGCATACCCCACCCTCACGGACCAGAAGATAGTCAAGAGCATACCGGTTCTGCATTGTAAACAACCGCAGCTGAGACAATTCCTTGGTTATTGCCCCGAGGGCTCCCAAGGTTTCGTTTCCCAGGATGGTAAGGCCACAAATAAAATTATTCCTATCGCTAACCGCCAAGGAACCCCCACGCCTCCCAGTGTCAAGACGCTCAGAATTCCCCACCCGGCTGAGTGGCCCCGGTTGGGTGCGAGAACCTGAGTTTTTCTCCAGTTCTCGCAGAATTCAGCTGAGACTCCCGGCGTGCTAACTGATTATGCAGCACCCACGCCGAGGGGCAGGGGACTGTAGTAGGGAGTAGAGTCCCGATAGCAATTTGGTGGGGAAATGGGGGTGACAAAACATTGGTCGCTGTGCCATTAAAAGTTATATTTGTTTCCACCTCTACCAGCAAACAGCCGTACCCGTCACTGCTGAAACAATTCTCGTACGACCGGCAGTCCCTATTGGGAATGAAGTGGCTAGGTATGTACGCCCTCCACCGTTGCAACCTATCATACTGTGAGTGAGAATTATTCCGAGGAACGGGAAGGCAAATAGCCGGTGGTGCTGAACCCGGATTGTAAGGATGAGTGACTTGCTCGGGCGGTGGCTCGGAATGCTGACAATGAACCACCGTTTGGGGAGTGCCCCAAAGTGGTGAAACAGAAAATAACCTAGACACCGCTGCGGGGTTCGGGTAGCAGAAAACCCGTCCCTGGCCATACAAGCAGTGGTAAATCTGGTAGAAGAGATTCATACCACCCGGGTTTTCCTCAGTCTGGGCCCTAAATGAATTAAGTGTATCTCCTGATAACCTACGTTCTAGTTGTACTCCCCTCCTTACACGCCCCGACCTCTCTCTAGTCCACCTCTCTCTCTCACAACCTCTTCCTACCCTCTTCTGACTGTCTGATTTCACCTTTATGGCGCCAACCTTAACACATCCGAAATCAAATTTACATGTACTCCAAAAACAAGGCAATGTCCATGTAATGTTCCCTTCCCATCGCCGGGACCGGTGCAATTACTTCATGAGTCCTGCATTGTCAGTTAACCTGATGACCTTCCATGAGTCGATACCATGTCCTCGTACATGGGGGCAGCGAAGAACATCACCTCTGCATAAACAAAATGTCCTTGTAGTTTGGTTGGGGTTACAGATGTAGATGATATTTCCCTTTTTCATGTCCGTCGCCGATGTCACTCCAAGCGAGGTGAGGCCGAAGATTACACAGGCGGTGCGTAGCCACCCCATCATGCTTCACACCTGTAAAACAGCGCTGGGGAAGGGAGGCAGGTTAGTAACTGACCTTTTTACTGTGGTAGAGGTGGACCCAATTTACAGTGGTGGACGTGGACCCAAGCACTCCGCCCCACCACTTTAACTGCAGTGGGGGTGGTAAGGAGAACTTGGAAAGGCCCCTGCCATCGCGGCTCCGACCCTTTCCAAGTCCAATTTTTTGATCATGACATAACTACTGGGCTGCACTGAAAGTGAGCTAGGTAATGGGGGCGGTGGCGGGTGAGCCGCGCGGACCTGGCCATGGAGCTCCTTGAGGACCTTAGTGAGGGCTAGAACATAGGTGGTCATCTCTTCAGTCATATGGTGAAACTGAACCAGTCTGGGAACATGCAGGCTCCAGGGAGTTCTAAGGGGCCTGTCATAAAGGATCTCAGCAGGAGAGAGCCGGGCCGATCCCGCAGGTGTAACCTGCAGCTGGAAGAGGGCAACGGGGAGCAACTTAAGCCATGTCAGTCCCGTGTCTTCTCTTAATTTATCCAATTTAATTTTGAGGGTCTGATTGTTTCTCTCAACCAACCCGGCCGCCTGCGGTCTGTACGCACAGTGTAGCTGCTGGCGTATGCCCAACCGGGAGCAGAACTCCTTGTTAATCTGTCCAATAAAATGAGGCCCGTTATCAGAACTTAACTGAGCTGGTATACCAATAGCAGCTTTATTATCGGTAGTCAGATACGCCTCGACCCATCTGCTGAACTCATCCACTATGACCAAAACATATTTATAACATTGACAACATTGACATCTTTCCAACTCAATGTAATCCATTTGGAGCGTCTCAAAGGGACCACTGGGCAACGGGGTTTGCCTCATACCACAAGGGATACCTTTGTCGGTGTTATTTTGCTGACAAATCAAACACCGATTACAGATACTCTGGGCCAACCCCTACATTTTAGGGTGCCACCAAGTGTCCAGCAACAAATCACTAGTCCCCCGAGCCCCACAATGAGTTGCAAAGTGTACACATTCGATGACCCATAAAGCCAGTACATCGGACATACAAGTCTGATGTGCTGGCGTGGTCCATAAAGAGGAAACAGAATCATATGTACAACCTAACTGTTTCCACATTTGTTTATCACTCTCAGGAGCGTCCTCCTGTAACCTTATGACATCTTGGATGGTTGGCATTAGCTTGTCAGAAGCAGACCTATTTATAGCAGATCGTTTCGTCTGACTTAACATTTTAGGCACCATCACTTGCTGAATTTGCACGGCTGCAATCTACTTTTTCATTACCAACGTTAACTGGGGTCTTACCGTTTGTATGGGCAGCGCATTTAATGACAGAAATCTGCGCGGGCATAAGGAGGGCCTGCAGTAGGTCATTAACTAAACCCCGGTGGGATATTTCCGTGGTGGCCGAGGTAAGGAATCCCCTATTCTTCCAGAGCTGTCCGAAGTCATGAACTACCGCGAAGGCGTATCGGGAGTCAGTGTAAATATTTACCCGACAATCTACCCCAAGTATACATGCACGGGTTTCGGCACCAAATGACAAATGTTGAATTCTTTACCCATCGGTCTGGCCTCAATAAAACTCGAGATGGATTTGTAGGCATAGTATTATTTATTTTTAACCAACTTGCAATTCTGACTTGCTTCTCAGGGACACAGAACACAGAACCAGTCTCCTGGACCCCTTGGAAACGAATGAGGAAGGAGACAAAGGGATCTCTGCAAATACATTCAAATGGCATCAAGTTTCACATACACAATTCCCATCGGTCATCCTATACCCCTCCTGACCTGGCCATACATCCTAATTGGCTCACTTCTCATTCCTTAACCCTGGCCTCTTGTTACCCAGCATCCTTTTCTCCTCCTCTACCAGAAACCCGGGCAGCACGGTAGCACAAGTGATTAGCACTGTGGCTTCACAGCGCCAGGGTCCCAGGTTCGATTCCCCGCTGGGTCACTGTCTGTGCGGAGTTTGCACGTTCTCCCCGTGTGTGCGTGGGTTTCCTCCGGGTGCTCCGGTTTCCTCCCACAGTCCAAAGACGTGCAGGTTAGGTGGATTGGCCATGCTAAATTACCCGTAGTGTCCATAAGGGTTGGGAGGGGTTATTGGGTTGCGGGGATAAGGTGGAAGTGAGGGATTAATGTGGGTCGGTGCAGACTCGATGGGCCGAATGGCCTCCTTCTGCACTGTATGTTCTATGTAATCTATGTAATCTATGTAAACCCCTCCCCCTTCCTTGCCATGCTTTCTGAAATCCTTTGTCTGTGAACTCACTAGAATTAGACCGGCCTACATCTACATTACTGTAACTAATATATTTAAACTAACTATTTTATATCACATTCGTCATTAAAGGCAAAAATCACTTTGCTAAATAATTTTTTTCCAATAAGAAATCTGAAATACAAAAGTTAATCAATGTGGTTGATGAGATAAACCTCAAAGATACATTTTTCATTGATATGGGATGGGTTTCTCGGTCCTGCCGCACCAGATTTCCGGCTGGACAATGGGGTTTCCCATTGTGGTGCGGCCCACGCCGTCGGGAAGCCCCCGGGCTGCCGGGAAAACGGAGAATCCCGACGGCGGAGAATTCAACCCATGATATCTAGTGAAGATAAGCATTGTGACAGCATGTAAGCTGAACAGGCTTCAAAGCAAATTTGCAGTACAAGCAATGCAAATGCAAGTTTTCAAAGAAATAACTGGACAGTCCCTCCGGTGATTAATAAAGCAGTATTTGATGTCAAACCCGACACGGAAGTGAGAGCCAATCTCATAAATTTATCCGATATGCAAGAGATGAAGATTAAACCCCACGTTTTAAATACCACAGTACTTTTAAAAGATTACAATGGCAAAAGGATTAATACGCTGGTAGTATGCAAGCTCGAAGTCTGTGGAAAGAGCAAAGTGCAGAAAGTTAAGTTTTCTATTGTAGAGGCCGAGCATGAACCATTATTGGGAGTGGAAGCATGTGAAGCACTCGAACTAGTAAAAAGAGTCTACACTGCACACTGTGCTGTAACTACGCAAAGTACATTAGTGGGTGCAACCCTGAAAGAATTTTCTTACATTTTTCAAGGATTCGGAGGGTTACCATTCACTTATCGTACACAGTTAAAAGAAAATGCACAACCAGTCATACACACATAAAGACGTGTACCAGCTCCATTGAAGGAACGACTGAGGAATGAATTGGAGAGAATAGCAAATCTGGGAATGATAAAACGCATTGAAGAACCAAAAGATTGGGTGAATTCCATGTTTTGCATGAAGAAATGGAATAATGACATAAGAATCAATGGATCCCAAGGATCTCAATTTGAACATAAATATCCTATTCCAAAGAGAGACAAAATCATGTGTGAGATGTCAGGAGTGGCATTTTTTAGCAAACTAGATGCCCAACAGTGTTTTTGGCAACTCAAGTTGGATGAGGGAGTACAAAGCTGTGCATTTTCAACACTCCATTCGGGCGATACCGTTTTCTCAGAATGCCATTTGGTCTTATTTCAGCATCTTGAATTTTCCATAAGGCAATGGAACACGTCGTAGAAGGCATCACAAAATAATCGTGTGGGGCTCGACAAGAAGAGAGCATGACGAAAGGCTTATCAAAGTGCCGAGAAGCATCAAAAAGCATGGTTTAAAATTAAATAAAGCCAAATGTCAGTTTGGTGTTGAAAAAAATCACATTTTTAGGAGACAAACCATCTGCGAAAGGTATACAATGTGACCAAAGAAAAATAAAGGCAATTTTAAACATGCCACATCCAACAGACAGCGGAAAACAATCAAGAATGATACTGGGCTGGATTCTCCATTTCAGTGGCGAAGTGCCGGCTGAAATGGAGAATTCGTGGCCATTTTACGACGGCGAAATCGGCACCAAACCCTCACTGATTCCAGGACCGGTGAGGGGTTAGCAACGGCGCCGGGTGAAACTCCTGGCTCCCACCAAATGCGACCCCACAGGCTGCACCCTGGCCACCCCCCACCAGTACCTCCAGCCCTCGCGTAAGCCCCCCTGGCCAGCGGCACAGATCCCGACCGAGTGTGGCGGCGCTGGCCACAATCTGCAGCCTCCACGCCGGGTTCCCGACCGCTTAGACCACATGTCAATCGGTCGGGAACTTGGTCCATCGGGGGCAGAGCATCGTGGGAGGGCCTACCGATGACATGCCAATGCCGTTTCAACACCGATGATGCCACTTCAGAGGGGGCGGAGACTCGAAAACCGGCGTCAAACAGGCACCACCCCCAATTTGGGCATCGGAAAGGATTCTCCGCCCGATCGCAATTATGATATTGGTGTCGGGCAATGGAGAATCCGCCCACTGTTTTCCAATGGTCTGAAACACATGAGCATGAGCGGCGAGTGTTACAGGAAGCATTGACTACAGCAGCTGTGCTTGATAAATGGATTCAACAAATTCCATGACTATATGCATGGCCTACCAACATTCTTAGTGGAAACTGACCATAGACCACTTGTGGCGATAGTAAAGAAAAATCTAAATAAGACGTCAATGAAGATACAACATACAACATGTAACTTGATGAAGTTACAAAGATATAATTTCGATCTCATCTACACGCCAGGTAAACATCACGTAGTAGCGGATGCACTATCTCGTGCTATGGACATGAAAGAAGACCAGCACATGGATGAGGATGCACAAGCACGGGTGAATCTAGTGACGGAATCCCTTCCAGTCTTAGATGAGAAGTCAAAACTAATCAGAGACGAAACCAACAAAGATGAAATCTTGCAGAAGACAATAAAATATCTCGCGGAGGGATGGTCAAGAGGGTCCTGCTTCAATTATTATAATATCAGAGCAGAGCTGAGTGCAGCCAATGGATTTTTGCTAGGGAAAAATAGAATAGTCATTCTAAAATCTGTACAATCAATGATTCTGAAAGAGATTCATGAGGGGCATTTAGGCATAGAAAAATGCAAATGATGAGCCAGAGAAATGCTATACGGGCCAGGCATCAATCAAGACTTTCAAATCATGATCGGAAACTTTGCAACTTGTCAGCAATTCTTGTACAAACAACAAAAAGAACCAATACAAATGGTCAAAATCATTACAGAACCATGGCAGGAGGTTGGAATGGGTCTGTTCTATCTGGCAGGAAAAGAATAGTGTTAGTGATCGACTATTTCCCTATATTTCCAGAAGTGCTACAACTAGCAAACTCATCAGCTAGGTTCATCATCAAACATACGAAAGACATTTTTGTTTGCCATGGAATATCACAAATTGTCATGAGCGACCATGGCCCATGTTTTAGCAGTCATGAATGGACAGAGTTTGCATTTTAGCATATAGCTTCCAGTCCTCTGTATCCACAATCCAACAGGAAGGCAAGAAAGGTGTTCACATTGTGAAGCAGCTACTCAAGAAACCTCTGGACAGCCGGGAAGATCCATATCTCACGTTACTGAGCTATAGAGCAGCACCAATGATAAACGGATTATCTCCTTCGCAGTTGTTGATGAGTCGACAGCTCAGAACAACCTTATCACACATTCCACTGGAACAAATGAATCAAAGAATTGCGAGGAAACTCACATTTCAAAAAGGAGGCAGAAGAGGAGGAAACCCAAGCAGACACGGGGAGAACGTACAGATTCCACACCGACAGTGACCCAGTGGGGAATCGAACCTGGGACCCTGGCGCTGTGAAGTCACGGTGCTATCCACTTGTGCTACCGTGCTGCCCAACGTTGAATAAGACTGTTATGCAAAATTTGATATGACAAACATAAGAAGATTGAAGTACAAATGAGTAAAATCGTGACCAACAAATTGGGTTTTAAAGAGTATTTAAAAGCAGGGGACAGAATTAGAAAGGTTTAAGCAGTAACTCCCAAAGCTTAGGACCTGGACAGCTGAAGGTATATCTGTTACTGGTGAAGCTAAGGAAATCGGGCTGCACAGTTTTGGTGGTGTTGGTCGAGGGATAAATGTTGTCCAGGACACCAAGGAGATCTCCCTTGCTGTTCTTCAAGCAGCGCCATAGGTTCTTTCATGTCGACCTGAGAGGACAGGTGAGACCTTGGTTTCAATGCCTCATGCGAAAGATGGCACCTCTGATAGTGGATGCACTGAGTAATCCTAAACGTGCTGTGGAAACTGGGTTTTCTCTGAGGGCAAAATTTAGGAAGTTCCACCCTAGTAAATGGATTATTATTACCGGCAGCTAAGTGAGCCAGCAAAATTAGAACATGTTGCAAAGTGGATGCCCAAGGAGTAGGACATCGTGAAGCCGTTTGCACTGGAGCCAGTATCGACGCGCTCTCCGATATGGAGGAGTAGATGTCCAGTCTGGGTACTGTAAATATTGTCAGAGAAATAGAGACATTCAGCAAGTAGCAAAGTGCTTTAATTCTTGACACAAATAAATTCAGCAAAGAACACAATAATTGCACTGCATAAATCAGCTGACAATTGTTTGGAATGTACAGAACAGAAAGAAATTAAAAAGAGTCAGCACTTTGAAATACGTAGGCTGAATACATCCTGATGGATGTGTATTTGGCAAACTAACAGAATATGGGTAGAACCCAATAGCATTAACCAAAGACCATTACTTTCTGCAATATTACTTAATTTTAAAGGTATCTGTATATTCGTGTAGCCTGCTGTCTGAATATTATGATATAAAGCAGCACAAACTGGAACTGAACATCTTATAATGCTTTACTATAATATACTGCAGCTGTAACCGGTCTCAAGTGTGATTATATCAGATAGAGTTTAGTGTAATGGATTTATATTCAATAGTCTCCCATAACTCCCTAATGAAATGTCACTATTCCTGTACAAATCCTTTCATTTCACAGCTGCCCTTCCTCTCCCTCCCCCCACATACTGTATTTCATTCCTCCACTGATGTGATATTATTGCTTTCTTTCCAAGCTATTGATTTAGGTGTATTTGGTTATTACAATGCAAAATAAAACCCTTTGCAATCCATTCCAACTTGTATCCTCCAACATTAACGCAATTTGCTTTAAATCTGCATTTGATTTGGCCAGGCAAAAAAACATTCATCTTTATGAAACAGTCGTTCACGATGCAAAGGCTTGAGGAGATTGTCTTTATATAAAACTTCATACCATCGTGTTTTCTTTTCCTGCGTCGCATCATCATGGAAAAAACTGAGAGACATGGGTCAACCAATGTACTCCTCATTCGGGCTCATTCGAGTGTTGGGAGTTTGTCACTTAATACAAGTTGATTAAAAAACAAATACATTTTCATATGATGTTGCCTGACGAAGTGTAGTTTACTCAAAAGTGCCGATTCTTGCAGTTTATCAAATAATTGGGATCTTCCACCACCCACCCCCCCACCCCACCTGCTTTCAAGTATTTATTAAACTGCTGATAGCTCAAATGAAATAGAGCGTGTACGCATGAAGAGAGGTTGCAGCAGTGGGGAGTGGGGAGATTGCGGCATTAGTGAGAAAATGTCCGCCATTACAAGCAATACAGGAGTCATACATGAATGAGAGTGGGAAGGATTACCAACAGTCATCTAATCAAGGGGTTAGGATGTGGCAGACACAGCATAAAGTGCAAAGGGAGTGAGCCTCAGGTCGGAATCTACTGGAGCTATTCAGCTGGTTTATAAAGGAAGCGGGAAGGAATGACGTCCATTAATATAACACCTTTGACAACCTGAGGATGTCTTCGAGCACTCTACAGTCACTGAAGTGGAGTCACAATTGTCATGTTGGGAAGCCTGGTCGTGTTTCCTGTAAAGCAAGGTCCCACAAACAACAATGCGTTAATGACCTGATTATTTATTTGGAGTGATGTTGGTTAAGGGGTAAATGTTCGCCAGGCCAAAAGAACAATAAATTGCTAACAGAGGGTTACAGCTTAACTGTGGCATTCGGTTGATGTGTAGAGGGAAGAAAGGGTATCCGGGAGTAAATTAAAGGTTGAATCCCAGTTGAGGGGTTCAGATAGGTTATAAGTATGGATGGTGAATGCCATGAGTTAATCCAGAAGATTAGTAGCTATCATCACCTACCAGAATTGAATAATGTACTCTGGTAATCTACTGCAGCTGTTTGGTTGGTTTATAAATAGAATAATGGATATCTTCGAGAGAGAGAGAGCGAGCGCTACAGATTTGAATTGTTTATGAAAATGATCTGAGCCTAATTAAATTAGGCCTCTCAATCATTCCCTTATGTTTCTGATTGTTGTTACTCAATAAGCATTCAAAACACTCAACCTCCTCCTTAGCATGGTTTCTCTCGAAACTGATGTTTCAGAATGGGCATGGAGTTGCGAAAGCAATGTGTCAATAAATTGCAATTGCTTTTCTACCAATGGGCGGAATGAAAGCTAATTGCAAGAATCTGGCGTGTTGCCAAGCAACCACTTAAGCCAATTTGTCATGGTGCATTGCCCATCCATTCTAGCTATTCTGTCTGAAGTGTACCCGTTGTCGAGAGGCTTTCGAAAAAATAAAGTGCGAGTGAAAAGAAATGATGATTTTTGCCAGGCAGTCAAAAGCAGGTCACGGAATCAGGCTGTATTATTCCGTGTCTGGGGAGGGGGATATAATATGCGGTGGCTATAGAGGAAGGTGGTAGAGAACTAAAGACACTTGAGTTCCTCTAATGTCTTGTTTGTCTAGTTTAGTGGAGAAAGTCAAGTGGAGTGGGTAAACGGGATAAAGACCCAGGTCTTTTTGAAAGGTTTCAGAGTTGAAGTTGGGGCACAGCAACATTTGTTCCCATGTCAGTGGGGCCTAAACCTTCAGACTGGTCACCTGGAGGTGAAAGTCTTGGAGGTACAGTTCCAAAGGACATACATTTTTCCCATCACTCACTTAGCATTGGCCACTCTTTAGCGAGTAGCACTCTCACCTTTGAGTCAAAAGCTTATGGGTTCAAAGCGGAACCCAGATACTTGAGCAAAGAACCAAGGCTGACAGTTCACTGCAGTACTAAGGGAGTCCTGCACAACTGGAGGTGCTATCTTGTGAGTGAGATATTAAACCTAGGCTTTGTCTGCCTTCTCTTCCTCAAAAGGTGATGGAGACAGGCTTTGAATATCTCGAAGGCAGAGGGAGAAAGATTCTTGATAAGGGAGGGATGAAAGAGTATAAGGAGTAGACAGGAATGTAGAGCTGAGGGTAAAATCAGCCATGATCATAGTGAATAGGGGGCAGGCAGAAAGGGTCAACTGACTGCTCCTGCTCCTAATTTGTAAGTTCATATGTTCTCTGGTAGATCTAAAAGAGTTTGTGGCAGTGCTGAAAGGGAAATTCTTGATGTTCCCTGATCAAACTTTCTCCACCAACCAACATAACTAAAACAGTTTGTCTGATGAGTATCACCTCGCTGTTTGTGGGAGCTTGCTGTGCGTAGATTGGCTGCAATGTTTCCTACATTACAACAGTGACTGCACTTCAAAATTATTTCATTGAGTGCAAAGAACTTTGAGATGGCCAGAGGCCACAAATGGTATGAGACAAATGCCAGCCTTTCTTTCTCATTTGAAGGGGTGTGGGAAAAAAAATCACTTTGCACAAAAATGAGAGCCAATGTAATTTTCTTTATGTCATTATGACCTATTTTTGAACAGACGTACAAAGCCACTGTGACGCTCTATCAATAGTGGACGGCACGGTAGCACAGTGGCTTTCACTGTTGTTTCACAGCGCCAGGGACCCGGGAATCAAACCCGGGTCACTGGTGCTGTGAAGCAACAGTGAAAGCCACTGTGCTACCGTGCCGTCCACTACTGGTTCACTGTCTGTGCGGAGTTTGCAAGTTCTCCCCGTGTCTGCGTGGGTTTCCTCCGGGTGCTCCGGTTTTGTCCCACAAGTCCCGAAAGGCGTGCTTGTTCGATGAATTGGACATCCTCAATTCTCCCTCTGTGTACCTGAATAGGCGCCAGAATGTAGCGACGAGGGGTTTTCACAGTAACTTCACTGCAGTGTAATGTAAGCCTACTTGTGACACTAATAAAGATTATTATTACCTTCCCTTCAGCTTTCGAAACACTAAATCCTCTGATTTTGTTTCTGCCAAAGATACAAAAACAGTTGACAACATCCCTACACCGAGTGTCGAAAAGATGAACTGTACCGGGAGCCACGGAACAGTTTATCCATTTGTCGCCAGAGTTGTTATCTGATTACACTTTCCATTTTCAGTTGCAAAGGAGGAAAAATTCTACTCTGGTCCTCAAAGGGTTCATTTGCAAAGGGTCAGGAAATGCTTGGTAGAGAGATTTTAATGATGCTTTACTCTCCCCGCATCCACTATTGGCTTCATATTTTCCGTTTGTGTCTCCAACCATAATAGGGCACAGAGTGTACTCGACAGAGGAAAGGTTATTTTCTCTCCCTCTAAGAGACCCAGGGGGGATTTCTTTTGCCTGACCTGCTCAGACCCCTGTCTTTGTATGCTGCTTAATTTCCTGAAGAATGATTTAGTTAGCAGACCAAACTCCCCCTCCATACTACTCAGTCCAATGGATAATTTATAATGGTTTTTTTTACCCCATCCATTAACATAACTTTTAAAATCTTTTGCTTTTGCATTTGGGCTCAGCGACTGAATGGCGAACAGCTGTAGCCAATCAGAGTGCAGCCATTTCAAATTCTGGTGCATTATCTCGAAAAGTCAATTTTTGAGTAATAATCAAAATGACTCAGGATGCATTAAAAATGCATATAAAAACACCATTATATGGAATCAAAGAAACAATTATAATACTGCCTATTACAATTTTGCAATCAATGAAGTTCTTTCTGAAGTATAGTCACCATGGTTACGTAGCATAGATGGCTCACATTTTACACACGGTAATGTCCAACAAAGAGCAAATGAGTTCAATGTCCATTTAGTTTTAGTCATGATGTGGCGATCCCGGCGGCATTGGATTGGGGGAGCACAGTAAGAAGTCTTGCAACACCAGGTCAAAGTCCAACAGGTTTATTTCAAATCACTAGCTTTCGGAGCACTGCTCCTTCCTCAGGTGAATGAAGAGGTAGGTTCTGTCATAATATGCACTCATGCACATAATGAGGTAAAGACAGGCAGTGACAGACACCCAGGTTAGCCAATCAACACACAGGACAGAATGCAATCAATCACCAGACAGAACACTAGAGGGGGGCTTCCTACCATAAAACACACGAGGCACCAGCACTCCGCATCTTTCCACTGGTGACAACTGTAGTGACAGTCAGGGTGTATATATCATTTAGCACCTTCTGCACGTGGCTCAGAACAAGTCTGGTCTAGTTAGTTAGAGTTAGCACACTTAGAGTAGTCGAGTGTCAACCCACAGCAGGTTGTGTGCATTGTTACAGAAGTTCAATAAATCGTATTGAACCAACGTCTAAGTTTGGTGTCTGCGTTCCAGTACAACTACATCCAGTTGCAGTCCGTGTTACCCCAGGGTGAATAACACGACAGGTTCCAGAAACATATATATAGACAAAGTCAAAGATGCAAGACAATGCTTTGATTGCAAACATTTGCAGGTAATTAAGTCTTTACAGATCCAGAGAGAGGGCTAATCCCAGGTTAAAGAGGTGTGAATTGTCTCAGACCAGGACAGTTGGTAGGATTTTGCAAGCCCAGGTGAGATGGTGGGGGTTGAATGTAATGCGACCTGAATCCAAGGTCCCGGTTGAGGCCGTACTCATGTGTGCGGAACTCGGCTATAAGTTTCTGTTCGCCGATTCTGCGTTGTCGCGCGTCCTGAAGGCCACCTTGGAGTGCGCTTACCTGGAGATCAGAGGCTGAATGCCCTTGACTGCTGAAGTGTCCCCCGGCTGGAAGGAAACATTCCTGCCTGGCGATTGCCGCACACTGTCCATTCATCGTTTTAGTGACAGCAGTTGAGGAATGCATACTTAGCCAAGGAAAACTTTGCTGTTCTTCTTCGAAATATATCATGGGATCTTTCACAAACAGTAAACAGCAAATGAGGCTTCAATTTAATGACTTTTCCCAAAGGTGGTACCTCCAGCACTCCCTCAGCACCACACCAGCTGTGTGTTCAAGGCTCTGGAATGGGACACCAACTCATGACCTGAGAGGCAGACGTGCTGTCCACTTTGCAGCCGATGCCATCTATTAAAAAAATTGGCATTTTGTAATTTTGTTCCCTTCTGCTCCTGTGGATTCGTTCAGCTGCACTTTGCACCCTGGCTGAGGGAAGAGGCTGAGAAATGTCATCATGGACTCTTACAGCACTGAGGCAGGCCCACTGTGTCTGTGTCTGGATGCTGCTGTACATCAGCTGCGTTGAAGGCTTGAGGTGTTTGTGAGTCGTGAGGCTCATTGAATCTGAACAGCAGGTCAGTGCACATATCCAACCAGGGGAGAACCATTGTGAGAGAAGGTAACCCTGTTTTCTGGTCCAATCTGGCACTGTCTTCTCGCAGCTTTGCAGTTGAGGTTGGTTCCTCTGTTCCCTCACTTTACAGTGTGACCATTTCTGAAGCATCAAAGAGCGAGGGTTGCGTGGGGGGGGGCATGAATCAATGGGTGGCACGGTAGCACAATGGTTAGCACTGTTGCTTCACAGTGCCAGGGCCCCAGGGTTTGATTCCCGTCTCGGCTGATTTTCTGAGTGGAATCTGCATGTTCTCCCCGTGTATTTAAAAAAAAATTCCTTTATCAGAGTTACAAAGCCAGAGCTCAGAGTGTGGACGGGGGCAAACCCCTAATCCAGCTCCTTACCTGCTCCAAAATCCAATTCAAATTGAATCCAATCCATGGTCCCCACAAGAGAGACATACCAGATACCAGACCTCACGCTCATCTTAGCCAAAAGGCCGAGAAGCAATGTTCTCCCCGTGTCTGCAAGGGTTTCCTCCGGGTGCTCCTGTTTCTCCCACAAGTCCAGGAAGATGTGCTGTTGGGTGATTTGAATATTCTGAATTCTCCCTCTGTGTACCTGAACAGGCGCCGTAATGTGGCGACTAGGGGATTTTCACAGTTACTTCATTGCAGTGTTAATGTAAGCCTACTTGTGACAATAATAAAAATTATCTGTGTGAGATTCACAAATCTGTGTGGAGTTTGCACTTTCTCCCTGTGCCTGCGTGGGTCTCCTCCGGGTGCTCCGCTTTCCTCCCGCGGTCCAAAGATGTGCAGGTTAGATGGATTGGCCATGCTAAAATGCCCTTTGTGTCTAAAAAGGTTCGTTGGGGTTACTGGGTTATGAGGATAGGGAGGAGGCCTGGGCTTGGGTAGGGTTCTCTTTCCAAGGGCTGGTGTAGACTCAATGGACCCCATGGCCTCCTTCTGCCCTGTAAATTCTATGATTCAATCAGCTAATTTGTCACCCTGTTCAATGGAATGCGAGAGAAAAGTAGATTGCTCTCGATGCTCGGTTTGAAATGCACTGTGTGGATGTGAACCATATCGATGAAGAAACTCCCAGATTGGATCTGCACTGTCTGTGCTGTTGGCTGGTTCCAGCCAGATCATCATTTGGAGCATATAATTAGCCTAATGTCTCTTGTGTCTCAGATCACTGATAATTCCTGCTTTAAAGGTATTTGTGTGCATGGTGTGCACGTCCATCCAACCATTCAAAGAAGTTGGCAAAAATAATGAACTTGAATGCCTGAAGTCCCAAGTCTAATAATCTGCTTATATTCACAACTCATGCCCAAAAATGGAGACTGGCAAATGTTGATGGCTGTTGGCACAGATGAAGGGGCAGCACAGTAGCATTGCGGATAGCACAATTGCTTCACAGTTCCAGGGTCCCAGGTTCGATTCCTGGCTTGGGTCACTGTCTGTGCGGAATCTGCACGTTCTCCCCGTGTGTGCGTGGGTTTCCTCCGGGTGCTCCGGTTTCCTCCCACAGTCCAAAGATGTGCAGTTTAGGTGGATTGGCCGTGATAAATTGCCCTTAGTGTCCAAAATTGCCCTTAGTGTTAGGTGGGGTTACTGGGTTATGGGGATAGGGTGGAGGTGTTGACCTTGGGTAGGGTGCTCTTTACAAGGGCCGGTGCAGACTCGATGGGCCGAATGGCCTCCTTCTGCACTGTAAATTCTATGATATCTATGATATGAAGGCATGCCCCAGGACAAAGCAACATCTCACACGAATGTACAAACAGAAGTGGACAGGAAAATATATTACGGCCCATCCAGTCTGCCCCGGTACACAATTGCTTTTTAAATATATACTTAGAGTACCCAATTCTTTTTTTTCCAATTGAGGGGCAATTTAGCATGGCCAATCGACCTACCTTGCACATCTTTGGGTTGTGGGGATGGGACCCAAGCAGACAAGGGGTGAATGTGCAAACTCCACACGGACAGCGACCCGGAGCCGGGATCGAACCTAAGTCCTTGGTGCCGTGAGACAGCAGTGCTAACCACTGCGCCACCATGCCACCCTCCGATACACAATTGTGATACTTGTGCAACACAATATGTACACGCCCAGACCCTCTGGAAACCATATGATCAGCAAGGAACACCAGGTAAAAACCAATATGAAACAATCTGGAAAATTCATTCATGGAATGGGGAGGTGGTGGTATAGTGCTATTATTGCTGGTCCTGTAAACCAGAGACCTAGAGTAATGCTCTGGGGATCCAGGTTCAAATCCCGCCACTGCAGCATTGTGAAATTTGAATTCAATAAAAATCTGGAACAGGTGCTGGCATGTGGTGACCTGGGGCTTTTTCACAGTAACTTCATTGCAGCCAGATGGGTTTTTACAACAATCGACAATGGTTTCATGGTCATCGTTAGACTTATATAATAATAATATTCATTGTCACAAGTAGGCTTACATTCACACTGAAAATGAAAATCGCTTATTGTCACAAGTAGGCTTCAAATGAAGTTACTGTGAAAAGCCCCTAGTTGCCACATTCCGGCGCCTGTTCGGGGAGGCTGGCTAGGGAATTAAACCCGCGCTACTGGCCAGCCTCCCCGAACAGGCGTCGGAATGTGGCGACTAGGGGCTTTTCACAGTAACTTCATTTGAAGCCTACCTGTGACAATAAGCGATTATTATTATTATTGGACCCTGATCATTTTAAGCTGAATCACCTAAGAGAGAGGAAGGGGTAAAAAAAAAAATCAAACAGTCTCAGGAAAAAATACCTGTCCTGAAAGAGTTAAAATACTTCCAGTTGATTCTGTTCACTGTCTTTGAGCTGCATATGATTTCTGTCTCCCTGGGTGTGTGTAACTGAAGTAAATTTATTCGTGCCCTATGGTGATAGAGCTGGGGTTTGGAATCTTTTGTACCTTGCATCCAACACAAGCTTGTAATATAGAGCAAATGAACGGGAAGTGATAGGACTTCCTACCGCTGTGTTGCCTCATATCTTACTGCTTACTTTTCTCTCGCTGTCCTTCACACACAAAACACGTACGTAAAGCCGCACAACACACAGGGTTATTTTCCCCCTCCAAGATATCTGTCTCCTCCCTGGAGCTGGAATGTCTGAAACAGCAGCAAATTATAGTATTAACTGGACATTCAATTCATTATTAAAGCAACCACATGTTTGAGGAATTAAACCGGGGAGAATATTTCCTAATTCGACCAACATCACTGCTACATGCTGTCTAGACTTTGGCGCATCTAATTTTCTCCCCGCTGCAATGGAGTCATTTCCTCAAACATTTACATTAAAATGATCAAGTTTATTAAAAACGTAAGGAGCATCCCTCTCTCTTGCAGTGAGTACTTCTTGCAACAAAGCTTGGTGCTCCAGGAACTGATCCCAACTGGAAGTTCTCTGGAAGAGGGCCACAGTTATGAAAGGCAAGTAGTCAAAACTTGCATTTATATAATGCCTTCTGTGCCATCAGGGTGAGGCAAAGTGCTTTGCATCAATGAAGTATAGTTTGAAATGGAACCACTATTGTCAGATAGGAAACCTAAGAACCCAATTTCACACAGCAAAGTCCCACAGGAGGCAATGTGATAATGGCCTCACAGTCTGATTTGCTGATCTGGGGCGGGATTCTCCAACCCCCCGCCGGGTTGGAGAATCGCGGGGGGCTGGCGTGAATCCCGCCCCCGCCGGTTGCCGAATTCTCCAGCACCGGATATTCGGCGGGGGCGGGAATCGCGCCGCGCCGGTCGGCGGCCCCCCTGGGCAATTCTCCGGCCTGCGATGGGCTGAAGTCCCGCTGCTGGAATGCCTGTCCCACCGGCGAGAATCGAACCACCTCTCTTACCGGCGGGACTAGGCGGCGCAGGTGGGCTCCGGGGTCCTGGGGGGGGGTGGGGGGGGGGGGGTGGGGGTGGGGGGCGATCTGGCCCCGGGGGGTGCCCCCACGGTGGCCTGGCCCGTGATTGGGGCCGACCGATCCGCGGGCGGGCCTGTGCCGTGGGGGCATTCTTTTCCCTCCGCCTCGGCCACAGCCTTCACCATTGTCGACGCGTAAGAGACACCCACCCTGCGCATGCGCAGGGATGACGTCAGCAGCCGCTGATGCTCCCGTGCATGCGTGGACTTCCGCTGGCCGGCGATGTCCTTTCGGCCCCGGCTGGCGTGGCGCCAAAGGCCTTCCACGCCAGCAGGTGGAGCGGAAACCACTCCGGCGCGCGCCTAGACGCTCACGGTGAGGGCTTGGCCCCTAAAGGTACAGAGAAATCTCCGGGTAGGGGAGAATCCAGGCCATGGTCTGAGGAATATATATTGGCCAGTATAGCTGCCCTTTGGTCCTCATCTTCAATTCTCATCTGAGGGACAATGCCTCCACCATTTCAGAACACTCTTCACTGGAGAGTCAGGCTAGACCATGTACTGGTGTCTCCAGAGTGAGTCTTGAATCTACTGCCTAAGATCTACAATCCCACTGCTGATGCACAGCCACAGCAATAGACACCATTTACAAGACGCACTGAAGGAACTCACCAAGATTCCTTTGAGAGCACCTTCCAAACCCAAGACCTCTACCGTCCTAGAAGGACAAAGGCAGTAGATACATTGGGAACACCAGCACCTGCAAGTCCGCCTGCAAGCCATACACCATCCGACTTGGAAATATATCGCCGTTCCTTCACTGTCACTGGGTCAAATTCCTGGAACTCCCTCCTAAACAGCTCTGTGGGTCTACCAACATGATATGAACTGCAAGGGCTCAGAAAGGCCCGGAATTTGCTGTGGCTACGTGGGAGCAAAATCCAGCAAGAATCAGAAAACGAGAATCTCGCAGGTGAGATCTTGTTTTCAGATTTTCCTCACCCGTGTCAGTGATGTAACAAGGCTCCCGTCCAGGAATGTCAGGAACATCATTTAAATAAATTATAATGGCACTAAAGGGCTTCTCCGCTATATTTCCTCCCCTTCCCACAATGGGATCAACCCCTTTGCCAATGTGATGTCATGTCGGTGAGGTAAGCAGCCAAGGTTCCAGGCTGACTGTGCCAAAACACCAGGTTGGTTCCAGACCGGCAAGTTCCAGACTGGCAGTGCCAAGTCACCAGGTTGGAAGTGCCAAGGTTCCAGGCTGACTGTGCCAAAGCACCAGGTTGGTTCCAGACTGGCACGTTCCAGATTGTCAGTGCCAAGGCACCAGGTTGGAAGTGCCAAGGTTCCAGGCTGGCAGTGCCAAGGTGCCCGGGTGCCAGCGGGAGCACCAGGGTCTCACCCTTCCAAGAGCCCAACTACCCGGGGGCTTCCGATGGCCTGGAAGACCCCGCCGGGTGCGTTATGCCTTGGCCACGTTTGCATGGACCAGTATTAAACAGTCCCATGGCAAGCTCTCCCAGGTTCAGGCGTTCGATTACTTACATATACAAATCTTGATCCCACACATGAGGGCTAGCTGCAGATCACAAAGTCTCAGAGGTCTTTTAAGGTCTCCTGAGGCATCCCAAGCATAGCAAATCTTGCGAGAGGTCTCTCATGAGATTTAACGGGCTTGCTGCATCCCGAGTCGGGCATGACAAAGCCGTTTGATCGGGCCCTAAATGTTAGGTCATGACAATTAAACTCACCTTATCCACCCTTCAAGTGGGTGTGGCGTTATGTATTTGCTGGTTTGCTGCATACCGTATATACTCAATTTATCTCAGAGCAATGCAGAGATGACACCAGTTCTAAATATACAGCAAGTTTATTTACAATATTTATAAATATCTCAGCAATTACTCAGTATTTCTACATGCTCATGGGGTGTAATTTTGCAGTCCCTCCTGCCGGTGGGATTTTCCGTTCCCGCTCAAGTCAGTGGAATTTTGACTGGATCGCCACATTTTTACGGTCATGCCGCCACGTCAACGGGGCCGTGTAATTCTGCCCATGATCTCAGCTAGCATTCAGGTAAGATTCTTCTCTAGAGAGTCAGTACCAAACGCTCTTGCTTTACCTGTTCACCTGGCTTAAGTAACTAAGGACAGTGCACATAGATCAGTGAATGGACTAGCATAATCAAACACAGATCAATCAAACCATTAAAAACTGCATTTACATCTACTCCATCAATTTGTGACACCCGCACTGTGGGTTGACAGCCTTGCAGCAGCCAACATGTTGTCTGTTTGAACTCAGCACTGAGGTCAAATGTCCCTAAGAAGTTTAGGTCTCCCTCCTATTTGAATCATGCCCCGACCCCTCCCCTCTTGCGGACTCCATGAAAATCCAGCCCAGTGCCTCTTAATCTCTTCTATGTTTGCAGTTTTTCCTCAGCTAATCTCCTGTCAGGCCACAAAATTATTATTTAGCTATCACCCCTCAGCATAGGTTTATTTTTCCGGGAGGTTCAGACTTGGGATCCAAGCCCAATGTGTGGTCCGTTTCCATAAAGTCCGTTGCAATACATCATGTTGCATCGATGGTGTAAACTGAGTATTTAAACAGGCAAGTGGCCGAACGACTAAATATTTATCTAAGGATTCCCATCTCAGTTTATTCAAGCCACTGCTAAGCTATGATACTGTTTACATCTGATGTGTGTGGAATTGGAGAGAAGACTGTGTATACTGTATGAATAAAATATATACAAAACATAATTCACAGCAGAAAGAAGCCAAATATCATCTTCCACTGCCTCTTTAATCTATATGGAAATAGCTCAGTAAATAGACTGAATTCTTGGAAATCAAGTGCTGAATCGGTATATTTGAACTGTTTTGAATTAACGTTATCATCTTGCAAGTGGTAAGAAGGCACAGTTCATGCAATAGGAGTCAGACTCCAAAAGATGAGAATTTAGAAAGGCACAGGTGAGTACTGAGGTGGGGGGTGGGGGGGGGGGGGGGGGAGGTGCGGGGAGAGAGAAATATAATTGACCAATCCCGTTTCTGATCTTTGGCATGTCTGGTTGCTGATGCCAGGAACAACCAACCAGCATTAACTAACATCCAGAGAAAGTTGAATGGGCATCCGTGATTCAAGCCCTGATCTCCATTTTATTGTAAGCACACTAGCAATGGACAACAGAGGCCAGAACCAAAAATTGGTTTTATGTGTGAAGGAATAAATAACAAATGTCAATCACATTTCCTCCGAAGAGGGGTGGGGAGTTCAATTCAACATTTGACCTAGAAATACAAGAAATCGACAAAACACCGTGACTCTCCTTTACCAACAGGGCAAAGGGGTGGGAGCAGAGGGCAACACGACCTGCCTGTGAAAGTTTCTCCTGGAGTTTTATCATATTTCTTGATGAAGGGACATGCCTTTTCACACAAACATGGCTGAGGTGTGACCTGGCAGAGGTCTTTAAAATTATAGAGTGGTTCAGAAGGGTAAACGTAGAGAAGATGTTTTCTACTTTTGGAGGTTCAAAACTGGGCGTCAGATCATCATTCATTAATCCAGGAAGGAATTCGGAAGAAACTTCCTTACCCAGAGAGTGGTTAGGAATAGTTTAGGCAGATAGTTTAGATACATTCGAGGAAAAACTAACATGAGGGACACAAAGAACAAAGTATAGGTTTAGATTAACAACATTGGGAGGAACTCAAGTGATGCATTAATGCTGGAATCAAGTTGGATCCATTTGCCCTGTTTTTGTGGTGTAAATTGAACTTTGTTTTTCATTTTTCTTTTATTTATTCATTCTTTTTAAATTTAGAGTACTCAATTCTTTTTTCCCCAATTAAGGGACAATTTAGCATGACAGTAAACCGACCCTGCACATCTTTGGGTTTGTTGGGGGGGGGGTGAGACCCACGCAGACACGGGGAGAATGTGCAAACTCCACGCGGATGGTGAGCCGGGGCCGGGATCAAACCCGGGTCCTCGGCGCCATGAGGCAGCAGTGCTAACTGCTGCGGCACCGTGTCGCCCTCGTGTAAGTTGAACTAAATTGCTAAGTTTTATTTTTAGAAGGGGAATTCTCTGGCATTCCAGCTGCGTGTTTCTCGAGCATAAGATATTTAACAATTATTTCAATCACAAAACAGACCTGAAATGTTTAGCTATCGTGACCTGGAGCTGCAATGAATGTCTTTCACTCATTGCAGCACATCACTGCCTGCATACAAACGATGAATATATTATTCTCAATCTTTAACTTCGACTAACATCAGGTGTGCAAAACACATCCAGTCCCATCGTGGTCCCAAGTAGATAGAAACAAAAGTAGCTTTTAGAGAATCTTTCCAAAGCCAAACGCACCTGAAACCGAACCTCGTGAAACCAAGTTCATTTTGGGCTTGAATTTCACCCACAGCCCAAGCCTGGAAGTGCTGTGCGCAGACTTTTAACCACTGTGATTATTCTGTGCTGTGAAGATGTGAAAATTCAAGGGCACCGTCACAAAGCTCTTCTAAAACCAAAAGAGCTTAAGAAGTGACAACAATAAACAAAAGGCCAATTTTGCTCAATCAGTCTAGATCTTTGAACACACCAGCTGCAATCTGCAGTCATGCAGACTCTGCCTGATTCACCTTATCCCCTGCAGAAATAATAGCACTTACCTAAAGCAAAAACTATGCATCCTCCACCTTGTCCCCGTGCTGAAGGTCTGAAATGGTCAGCTTCATCCCATAGGTACCTCCCAAGAAATGGAGGCACGTTGTTCAAATTAACCTTTTCATCAATTATCCACCTAAGCTTCAGTTCCATTTTTAACTAAAGAAGATATAACACAAATGATCCAGCACCACAGCTTGCTGACTTTTAGTTGAAACTTTAGAGGCTTGAATGGCAAAATTGATGTGACCAATGAGGTTACAGTTCAGGTGCATTTCGTGCCTTCGTGTCCGGTATCCGATCCACGTACATCCGGCAGCGGCTCCTAGAAGACGGAGCGAAGGACCTCCAAGGCACGGTACGCTCGCCCCTTCCCTGGAAGTGGCCCACCATAATCTCCGCACGTACTCCGCGGACCTTGCAAACCCCTCTCGATCCCCTCCAGACTCGGCCACGCTACAGGCCTGCTCCGCGCGGCGACCTGCTCACACCGGGGGCCCCCTATTCTATTTCTGTTGGCAAGGCCAGCACTCACGCCAGCGTTGCCCGGCCTGCTCCGCTATCTGGAATGAATGCGGAAAGAAGGGGCACTTCGCGAAGGCCTGGCTGGGCCCAAAGGCCAGAAACAAAAGTCTCATCGGGCCCAGAAATCAAACTCCTTGCACCACAGGCCCCGCAACGCAGCCGCGTGGCGGCCGGACACGCCTGCTCCCGACACGTCATCAGCCTCGTGCAAGTCATGGGGTGGCCATCTTGGCGGCAGCCATCTTCAAAACCCAAAACGTGCGACCAACGGCGGTGGCCATTTTGCGAGTCCGATTCAACCAAGGACTCCGACTGTCCACAACTAGGAGCGATCACGCTCGATCAATCTCAGCCGAAGCACCTGCGAAACTCAATGATGCAGGTTCAAATCAACGGCCGCGACACCCCCTGCCTTTTTGACTCCGGGAGCACGGAGAGCTGTATCCATCCAGACACGGTAAGACGCTACTCCCTGCGCACCTATCCCGCCTCCCAAACTATCGCCCTCTCATCTGGGTCTCATTCGGTCCAAATCACGGGGCATAGTGTCGCGCACCTCGCTATTCAAGGCACCAAATACGCCCATTTTAAACTTTATGTCCTCCCTCACCTCTGCGCCCCCCTGCTGCTCGGTCTGGACTTCCAGTGCAGCCACCGGAGTCTGACACTGAAGTTCGGCAGACCCCTCCCCCACTCATGGTATGTAGCCTGGCGACACTCAAAGTTGCACCACCCCCCGTCTTCGCGAACCTCACCCCCGACTGTAAGCCCGTCGCCACCAGGAGTAGGCGGTACAGTGCCCAAGGCATGACTTTCATCAAGTCAGAGGTTCAGCGGCTACTAAAAGAAGTGGTCATAGAAGGTGGCACATGACACTCGGGCAACTGATCTTCCTGCCTTGGCGCCTGGAGACAACGTCCGCATCCACCTACCAGAAGGTGGCTGGTCGGCAACTGCCGAAGTTCTTCGACGCTTGGCTCCCCGCTCATTCCTGGTTCGCATGCCTGATGGCTCCATTCGCCAGCGTAATCGCCGGGCTCTTCGCCTGCTTCCACGCTCGCTACGTGATCATACACCGGTGCCACGCCCTCCTGTTGTTCCTGATGTCGACTTCGTGAAGCTTCCTGCCACCATGCCTATTCCTCTGTCGCCTGTGGCCAGGCCCATTCCTGAGCCGGTGGATCCTGACCCACCCTTGAGGCGGTCAACCCGAATTCGTCGCCCACCTACTAGACTGGACTTATGAGCCTGTTTGAACATTGGACTCACTGAAGTGTTATGCCACAATGTTAATATGTTTCTCTTTTTGTCATTACAGGAGTTCGTTTTTGATGTTTGATGATTACACTTGTTTTGTTTATGGTACAACCTCGTTGCTATGTTGCACCTGACACCTCCCTATGTATATAGTTTAGCCTCATGTACATGTTGTAGATATTGCGCACACATATTCAGCTGCACTCAGTACACATCTATATTTATTACCACATAGGCACATATTCTTGCAAAAAAGGGGGGGATGTCATGATATTCAGATAAACATCATGGTGCAAACACACGTACACACTGATGGACAGCTCAACGGACCAATCAACACACACGCAACATCACAGACAATCACAAGCAAGAGCACACGCACTATAAAACGGGGAACACCACAGTTCCCGCTCATTCCAGCAGGAAACAGCTCAGGGCACAGAGCTCACAGCAAGCCACTCAGACATACACCATGTGCTGAGTGCCTCTCTAAGATAGTGTAAGGGCTGGGTCCACAGGTTAAAGGGTAAAGAACGAACCACAGTCATAAGTTTACAGATGTTGTTATTGATAGTAATAAAACAGAGTTGTACCATCTGCAACCATGTTGGTTTGTCTGTATAGCGGAACACCCAACACGACACCCGGCTAGCCATCCTCGGCTGTGTCGTGGAAAACGGGGTCCTAGGCCCAGATCCCGACCGCATGTGCCCCCTTAAAGAACTTCCCCTCCCCGTAGCCTCAAGGCACTCAAACGGTGCCTGGGGCTTTTTTCCTATTATGCCCAGTGGGTCCCCAGATATGCGGACAAAGCCCGACCACTCATCAAGACCACGGTTTTTCCCCTGGCGGCTGAGGCTCAGTTGGCCTTCAGTCGCATCAAGGCCAATATCATCAAGGCGGCCATACACGCGGTGGACGAAACCATTCCCTTCCAGGTAGAAAGCGACGCATCAGACGTCGCCCTGGCTGCTACCCTCAACCAGGCGGGCAGACCAGTAGCATTCTTCTCCCGAACCCTCACCGCCTCGGAAATTCGACACTCTGCAGTCGAGAAGGAGGCACAAGCCATAGTGGAGGCTGTGCGGCACTGGAGGCACTACCTAGCCGGTAGGAGGTTCGCCCTCGTCACCGACCAATGGTCGGTCGCCTTTATGTTCGATAATGCACAACGGGGCAAAATACAGAATGATAAAATTCTGAGGTGGAGGATCGAACTCTACGATGTTACATATCATCCGGGGAAGCTCAACGAGTCCCCAGATGCCCTGTCCCGCGGCACGTGCGCCAACGCGCAAAAGACTGCCTGAGGGCCATCCACAATGACCTCTGCCACCCGGGGGTCATCCAGCTTGCCCATTTCACCAAGTCCCGCAACCTATCTTACTCCACCGAGGAGGTCAAGGCCATGACCAAGGCTTGCCAGATCTGTTCGGAGTGCAAACCGCACTTCTACCGACCAGCCAAGACTTGTCTGGTAAAGGCCTCTGGGCCCTTTGGGCGACTAAGCGTGGACTTCAAAGGGCCCCTCCCATCCACCAACCGCAACAGTTATTTTCTCACTGTCATCGATGAATTCTGCCGCTTCCCCTTCGCTGTCCCCTGCCCCGATATGACCTCGGCCTCCGTAATCAAGGCGCTGCACAGCTCTTCACGCTGTTTGGTTTCCCTGCTTATATCCACAGCGACCGGGGAACATCGTTCATGAGCGATGAGCTGCGTCGATATCTGCTCAACAAGGGCATCGCTTCGAGCAGAACGACCAGCTATAACCTGCGGGGAAACGGGCAGGTGGAGAGGGAGAACGCAACAGTTTGGAATGCTGTCCTTCTAGCCCTACGGTCAAGAAGTCTCCCAATCACCTGCTGGCAGGAGGTCCTACCCGATGCCCTACACTCCATTAGGTCGCTCCTCTGTATGGCCACGAATGAGACCCCTCACAACCGTTTGTTTGTCTTCCCCAGGAAGTCCACCTCTGGGGTCTCGCTTCCACGTTGGCTGACGACTCCGGGACCAGTTCTGCTCAGGAGGCACGTGAGGAGCCATAAGACAGATCCGCTGGTCGAGAGGGTCCAACTACTATACGCAAACCCTCAATACGTCTACGTCGAGCACCCCGACGGTGGGCAGGACACCATTTCCCTGCGAGACCTGCCACCCGCTGGCTCGCCCACCGTCGTCCCCCTTCTACCGACGTTCCCCTCCCCGCACCGGCTGTCAACTCCGACAGCACCCCCCCATAGTGCCCCCCTCCCCCCCAGCCGGCACCGGCACCTATCACCCTAGTCACCCCCGATACCCCCCTGCTCCAACGCGGGCAAAGGCTCAGACAACCGTGCTCCCGGATATACCACCACCGAGGACGACCATATCCACCGCACCACCACCGGAGTTGAGAAGGTCGACACGGGCAATCAGACCACCCAAAAGACTGAACTTGTAATTCCACTTCACCCCCGACGAACTATGCATTTTTTATAAACAGGGGGTGAATGTGATGAATGATATCTGTATGCACATGTACCTTTAATGCGTAGGCCCCTTTAAGACTGGGTTTGGAACCCTGGGGGACTCCGCCTCCGGCTCTGCCCTCAGGGAACTGTATTTAAGGTTACGTTCAGTGGGCAGCGTGCAGTGAGCACACTTCTTGGCAGCTGTCCGGTTCTCTGGTAATTAAAGCCTTTGAATTATCAATCTTCTCTCCTGAGTCATAATTGAGGGTATCTCATGCAGCATGGAATGATGAAACAATATTTAGTTGAGAGAAGATTTGCATTCAGAGTCCTGGGCATAGTTCGGATCTCCATGTCATAAGAGAGTATGTAGACCAGACACACTGGGGAAAGTGCATAAAAATGATTCACAGGGATGCTACCTGAACAGAGAGGTTATGGGCTGGATTCTCCCAAAATGGGACTATGTCCCCACGCCGGAGTAAAAACGGAGGAGTTTTGCTCCCGAAATTCCGATTTTAAAAGTTGACCTAATTCAATGCCCTGCAGGGGGCGAGCAGGGACCCAGAGTAAATCTCGCAGCTTTAGCTGCGGATAAGAGCCCCCGCACTTCCGGTTTGGAGTCCGCGCACGGCAGCAGCCTCCAGTGGCCGCGCCGAGCTCCATGGCAGACTCTGACCGTGGAGCCACACCGAGAAATAAGACCCCCAATCGGCCGCGTGCCCAAGCATCTAACCCCGAGGATCTAACCCAAGCCCGCTTATAAGGACCCCACCCCCGGTCTCCAGTCACCCCGCCCCCGACCAGAGCAGCCGCGGACTGAGTCCAGAGCCGCCACACCAGCATCCCGACCGGCAATAGATGGTTAGCTCCACGCCGTTGGGAACTTGGCTGGTCGGGAGCGGAGGATTGCTGGACGGGCCTCTGGCAATTGGCCCCCACCGCGCGGCGTACTCCGCGGGCACGCCGATTTTCGGGGCCCAGAGAATCGGCGGACTGGCGCCGGGCCCAATTATGGTGTGAAAGCGGTTCCTCCACCCCCACGCCGAACCCGATTTTGGCACGGGGCTGCGGAGAATCCAGCCCTATGCCTATTAGGAATGATTAAACAGGTTTGGGCTCTTTTCTCTCGAATAGAGGGGGAAATACCTGACAGAGGCCTTCAAGGTTAAGGGCTGGATTTTCACCGTCGAGGCGCGTTGCTCAAGTCGTGACATTTCCCAACTGAGCAAAACCGCTCCAGCTTGATGGCGCCTTTAGGTTCAGTTTTAACTCCAGGGAGGTGGAGAGGGAAGTGAGTTGATCTGCTGAACCCGAAAATAGGGGCAACAGTAGCGGGAAAGTGCCAAGGTGGGCTGGGTGAAAGGTCGGCCTTGGTTCTTTGGAACTTTAACCCAGTGGTAGGGAACTCTAACCCTCACCTCTTATACCTCTCACCCCCACTGTGGTTACCTATACCCCATGCCAGCATAATGGCAGCTCATGCTCCACTCACCCCCATGGCTCCTGAGACAACAACGCACACACCCATAACCACCGACCCAGTGACTACACTTCAAAAGTACTCAATTGGGTGTAAAGTACATTTTGGATATCCTGAGATTCTGAAGGGTGCGATATATATGCAAGCCTTATTTTCCTTTTCCACAAATACATGGAAAATGATAACATCAAGGTACCCTTGTATTCAAGGACACAGTTAATATAACCAGACAAAGGTGCATTGTTTAAATAATTCTGGCGTAGCACAGAAGCAGATGAAGGTGATAAATGTTCCCCTGAATAAATTATTGCTAATGCAGTAAGCCATCACCCGAATTCCTGCCATCAAACAAATTAGAGACCAATAGGAAGGGGATGGGAGGTGTGTGTGTGTGTGTGGGGGGGGGGGGGGGGGGGGGCAGTTGGGTGTTGGGGGGAGGAGGTAGAATTGGGGGTAGCTTGGAAAAAGCAATCACCAAATGAAATTCCTGAAGTTAATAAAAGAGATTAAGCTCCCAGGAAGACATATTTGGGCAAATTTACTGGTCCCAAATTCCAGTTTAGGGGCTATACTTAAAGAGTTCATGAATCGGGTATCATACAGGTGTTGTTGTCTTATTTCAGCCCTGCATCTGCTTAGTATGACTCTCTAGCAGGAGTAGTCAATTTGATATTTAGGGCTGGATTTTCACCGAGTCTGGATTCCGATAACCTATCAAAATGGTGGGGGGGATCTGGATGCGCAGGTCCTGCCATGGCAGTGCCCCTGCCAGCTGGAAGTGCCACCTGGGCAATCTGGCAGTGCCTGACAGGCATCCAGGTGGCACTGCCAGGGTGCCAGACTGACAGTACCAGACTGGCAGTGCCAAGTTGCCTGGGTTGCACCAGCAGAGCCAAGGTGCCACCCTGCCCAGAGGACAATCACCTGGGAACCTCCGATCTCATGGGAGACCCCCACAAGTGCTGATCCATCTGGACCCCGTTTGTGGAGACCAGCAATGAATGGCACATGCCCAAGGTCTCCAGGGTGAAAGGGTTAGATCCCAACGCCTTGGTTAGATCGTTGGGGGGGGTGAGGGTTGAGGGGGGGAGGTGCATTTAGAGTGAGACTAGCTGGCTTGCTCCAATAGGCAGGCTTACTAAAAAGTGATCTGCCCAAATGGGGGGAATTCACATCACAACATCTTGCGCGATCGCATTAGATCTGGCGTGACGTGGCGAGCCCGGTAGACCAAGGAAAAGGTATCTCCCGGCATCTACCGGCCACATCACGTCCTGCCACGCTGCCTTTTGGGTGTAACGTGGCCAGCGGATTGGGCCCAATATGCCAATAACTGCCCTCTGCTTATTGTTTCTGCATCAGTTTCCTCATAGTTGGCACTGACCCCTTCATGGATCTGTGCACCTGAGTTACGTTGGTTTGAGATTATGGGAATGAAATTCCAATCCTTCACAAATTGTCTGAATTTAGCACCGGCAGGCCATGGCCCCTGGGAACATGGTGGTGTAGTGGTATTGTCACTGGACGAGTAATCCAGAGACCCAGGGCAAGATCTGGGGACCTGGGTTCAAATCCTGCCGTGGTAATATTCAAATTCAATGCAGTTCTTGTAATTATTAATTTGGTCATTAAATAATGATGACCATAAAATCATTGTCAATTATTATAAAAGTCCAACTGGTTCTCTAATGCTCTTGGGGGAAGGGAAATCTGTCATCTTTACATGGTCTGGCCTACATGTGACCCCAAGTCCACAGCAATGGGGTTGACTCTTAAGAATGTCCTCTGAAATCAAGGACAGTTAGAAATTGGCAATAAATGCCGCATCCCATGTATAAAAAAGGCTTCAATATTTGTGTCAAATTCTTCAATGAATCTTTCATTCACAATATGGAACTGAATCATCCTTCCCCCTGTGGCATGAGCAAATCAGAGTCAGTTTTCTGCTGCAGTCAATGTGCGACTGAGTGAGGTTTCTGTGGTCTAGTTTGCTCTATATATTAAGCCACATGAGTGACCTGCGACCACGTAAGTAGCATCTTGTTTGATCCTGGCTTAATACTTCAGTGTTGGCCCTTTACATGTTTTGAAGTCCATAAGCCGAAGGGAAATGGATAAATACTTGAAAAGGAACAAAAATAACCCTGGCTAAGTGAAATATGCACACGCATGATGGGCAGAATGGCCTCCTTTGGAGTTGCATGGTTTTATGCAAGCTTTACCGCTTGCCAGTCCTAATGTTTGCTCAAGTAATGATGTCATCAATAAACAGCACTCCAAATTCACGCTTGCCTTTATTAAATTTTGTTTCAACTCTGAATATCTTCAAGTAATTTCCGAAGTCTGACATCATGTTTCCTATTGGACAAACTCCAAACTATTATGTCAACCATCAATGTGCCAACATTACCAGTAGGCTTGTATAATACCACAATGGTTTTGTGTCCCGCTTCCAGAACAGGAGGAATGCCAAATGGACATTTAGAAATCCCTCACACATATAGAGAGTATTGACTTGCCTGTGAAAATACCGCATATCCCTCCAGAACGGCACTGTAGGACAGCAGTCCAAGAGGGCAGCACATCACCTCCTTCTCAAGGGCAATTAGGGAAGGACAATAATGCTAGCAGTTGTAGTGATCTGTATATCTGCTGGTATATAAAGGGTTAACAACTGTATCATAGTGTTAGACAACAACTAGATGGCAGTACTAGATTCATGTATACAAACTGAACTCAGAGAATCAGTTTGGGCGGCACGGTAGCACAAGTGGATAGCACTGTGGCTTCACAGCGCCAGGGTCCCAGGTTCGATTTCCCGCTGGGTCACTGTCTGTGTGGAGTCAGCACGTTCTCCCCGTGGCTGCGTGGGTTTCCTCCGGGTGCTCCGGTTTCCTCCCACAGTCCAAAGACGTGCAGGTTAGGTGGTAGATGTTTCAGTAGGGGAGCATTTCGGTAACAGTGACCACAATTCAGTAAGTTTTAAAGTACTGGTGGACAAGGATAAGAGTGGTCCGAGGATGAATGTGCTAAATTGGGGGAAGGCTAATTATAACAATATTAGGCGGGAACTGAAGAGCATAGATTGGGGGCGGATGTTTGAGGGCAAATCAACATCTGACATGTGGGAGGCTTTCAAGTGTCAGTTGATAGGAATACAGGACAGGCATGTTCCTGTGAGGAAGAAAGACAAATACGGCAATTTTCGGGAACCTTGGATGACGAATGATATTGTAGGCCTCGTCAAAAAGAAAAAGGAGGCATTTGTCAGGGCTAAAAGGCTGGGAACAGACGAAGCCTGTGTGGCATATAAGGAAAGTAGGAAGGAACTTAAGCAGGGAGTCAGGAGGGCTAGAAGGGGTCATGAAAAGTCATTGGCAAATAGGGTTAAGGAAAATCCCAAGGCTTTTTACACTTACATAAAAAGCAAGAGGGTAGCCAGGGAAAGGGTTGGCCCACTGAAGGATAGGCAAGGGAATCTATGCGTGGAGCCAGAGGAAATGGGCGAGGTACTAAATGAATACTTTGCATCAGTATTCACCAAAGAGAAGGAATTGGTAGATGTTGAGTCTGGAGAAGGGGGTGTAGATAGCCTGGGTCACATTGTGATCCAAAAAGACGAGGTGTTGGGTGTCTTAAAAAATATTAAGGTAGATAAGTCCCCAGGGCCGGATGGGATCTACCCCAGAATACTGAAGGAGGCTGGAGAGGAAATTGCTGAGGCCTTGACAGAAATCTTTGGATCCTCGCTGTCTTCAGGGGATGTCCCGGAGGACTGGAGAATAGCCAATGTTGTTCCTCTGTTTAAGAAGGGTGGCAGGGATAATCCCGGGAACTACAGGCCGGTGAGCCTTACTTCAGTGGTAGGGAAATTACTGGAGAGAATTCTTCGAGACAGGATCTACTCCCATTTGGAAGCAAATGGACGTATTAGTGAGAGGCAGCACGGTTTTGTGAAGGGGAGGTCGTGTCTCACTAACTTGATAGAGTTTTTCGAGGAGGTCACTAAGATGATTGATGCAGGTAGGGCAGTAGATGTTGTCTATATGGACTTCAGTAAGGCCTTTGACAAGGTCCCTCATGGTAGACTAGTACAAAAGGTGAAGTCACACGGGATCAGGGGTGAACTGGCAAGGTGGATACAGAACTGGCTAGGCCATAGAAGGCAGAGGGTAGCAATGGAGGGATGCTTTTCTAATTGGAGGGCTGTGACCAGTGGTGTTCCACAGGGATCAGTGCTGGGACCTTTGCTCTTTGTAGTATATATAAATGATTTGGAGGAAAATGTAACTGGTCTGATTAGTAAGTTTGCAGACGACACAAAGGTTGGTGGAATTGCGGATAGCGATGAGGACTGTCTGAGGATACAGCAGGATTTAGATTGTCTGGAGACTTGGGCGGAGAGATGGCAGATGGAGTTTAACCTGGACAAATGTGAGGTAATGCATTTTGGAAGGGCTAATGCAGGTAGGGAATATACAGTGAATGGTAGAACCCTCAAGAGTATTGAAAGTCAAAGAGATCTAGGAGTACAGGTCCACAGATCACTGAAAGGGGCTACACAGGTGGAGAAGGTAGTCAAGAAGGCATACGGCATGCTTGCCTTCATTGGCCGGGGCATTGAGTATAAGAATTGGCAAGTCATGTTGCAGCTGTATAGAACCTTAGTTAGGCCACACTTGGAGTATAGTGTTCAATTCTGGTCGCCACACTACCAGAAGGATGTGGAGGCTTTAGAGAGGGTGCAGAAGAGATTTACCAGAATGTTGCCTGGTATGGAGGGCATAAGCTATGAGGAGCGATTGAATAAACTCGGTTTGTTCTCACTGGAACGAAGGAGGTTGAGGGGCGACCTGATAGAGGTATACAAAATTATGAGGGGCATAGACAGAGTGGATAGTCAGAGGCTTTTCCCCAGGGTAGAGGGGTCAATTACTAGGGGGCATAGGTTTAAGGTGAGAGGGGCAAAGTTTAGAGTAGATGTACGAGGCAAGTTTTTTACGCAGAGGGTAGTGGGTGCCTGGAACTCACTACCGGAGGAGGTAGTGGAGGCAGGGACGATAGGGACATTTAAGGGGCATCTTGACAAATATATGAATAGGATGGGAATAGAAGGATACGGACCCAGGAAGTGTAGAAGATTGTAGTTTAGTCGGGCAGTATGGTCGGCACGGGCTTGGAGGGCCGAAGGGCCTGTTCCTGTGCTGTACATTTCTTTGTTCTTTGTTCTTTGGATTGGGCTAAATTGCCCTTAGTGTCCAAAAGGGTTAGGAGGGGTTATTGGGTTACAGGGATAGGGTGGAAGTGAGGGCTTAAGTGGGTCGGTGCAGACTCGATGGGCCGAATGGCCTCATTCTGCACTGTACTTTCTATGTTCTATGATCTTCCTCTGATATAGCTGTTAGTACAGTAAGAAGTCTTACAACACCAGGTTAAAGTCCAACAGGTTTGTTTCGATGTCACTAGCTTTCGGAGCACTGCTCCTTCCTCAGGTGAATGAAGAGGTATGTTCCAGAAACATATATATAGACAAATTCAAAGATGCAAGACAATGCTTGGAATGCTTGGAACGCATTGTCTGGCATCTTTGAATTTGTCTATATATATGTTTCTGGAACATACCTCTTCATTCACCTGAGGAAGGAGCAGCTCTCCGAAAGCTAGTGATATCGAAACAAACCTGTTGGACTTTAACCTGGTGTTGTAAGACTTCTTACTGTGCTCACCCCAGTCCAACGCCGGCATCTCCACATCATAGCTGTTAGTGTTAGAGAGATATCTCTATAGTGTTAGAGAGATATAGCTTAGTTGGCACGTGTAGTTAAACATTGTTAATACTTTTTCTGATTTACTTTATCATCAGCTAAAATTGTGGAGAGTGAACAAACTCATTAGTATTTATATTCGTTATTCATTGAATGTTATTTGCTTTAAATTGAAGACTGATAGTTTCATTGAACTACAACCATCAGACCATTCTGGGAGTAAGCAAAGAGTAACGACGTATTACGATCACGTAATATAACAGTAATGTCCAGATCTATGAAATGAATTTAACAAAAGGGGATACTGGCTAATCCTTGCTCTCTAGGTCAAAGATTTGGAAAGTTTTTTCCCCACAAATCTTGATATTATTCCTTTGATGCATTAAGGGGAAGCTGGTTGAGTATCTGAAGGCAAAGGAATAGATGGCGGTGTAGATAGGGTTAGATGAATTAGGATGGGAGGAGGCTCATGCAGAACATAAACACTGGAACAGACCAGTTGGGCCGAAAGGTTTGCTCCTGTGCTGTAAATATAGCTCTTGATCAGGTCTCTGGAGGCCCAAATGAGCTCACAGCTCTCTACTCTGTTTCTCAACAAATCCGAATGAGCTCCTTCATTATTTGGCTTCATCTGACCTCCACCATCTTTCAGTCTATCAAATTCCAATTTTAAATGTTCCTGTGTAGTATCCTGCAACTAGTATTATTTCAGGATGTATTACTGGGATAATCTGTTGGTGCAAATCTAGTACTCCCCTGGTAAATAGACCAATTCTTTAAATAATTCCTGCATTCTTGACAAAATGTTTCGTAGTTTTATTTTGCAATTTAGGTGTATGCAGAAATGTTGCTCCAATAGGGCATGTGGTTGTGTCTCTGTTTCAATTTAAATGAAATGATTGCCACACTCATGATCAATTACTCAATCTCTCCCATTTATTGAATGCCAGGAGTAGCAGCCCTCGTTCCTTTTGAAGGTACTGGGCGGGTTTCTCTGTCTGTTCATGCCACTGAGATTTTCTGGTCCTCCTGCAGTGAATAGAGATTTGGTTCAGCGCCAAGTACTCCGTTCCCATGGAAGCAGTAGAGAGCCGAATCCCGGCCATCTTCTTTCATCAGCGAATTGTAACTTTTACCCAGCCGACAGCTGAATGCCCTCAACACCAAAGGACCCAAGCAAAAGTAGGATCAATTGAAGGCTAAAGGAGAATTCCCATCAGTGCTTGAAACTTATGAAAGACGCAACAGAAGATCGGAAATATATTCTGATTTCCCAAAGAGCCTTCATGAACTAATTGCTCCATGAAGCACCAATCAGTCAGAAGTAATTTATTTCAATACTGCACTGATCCTTATTTTTATTATTCATTTACAGGATGTGGGGGCGTCGCTGGTTAGGCCAGCATTTATTGCGCATTCCTAGTTTGTAAAGGGTTAATTCTAATTATGGCCACTGAACCTGTGCACACCACATTGTTCTGAACCTGTTTTGTGCCAGCGTGTTTTCCCACCGGCACCGCGGAGAATCTGGCAGGGGGGTGGGGTTCAGTCCTTTAAGTGCATCCCATTATCACGATGCAAATGAGGTTTCCGCCGGCTTCTGGTGGGTTTCCGGACCCGCATGGGCAGGGCCCAGCCCAAGGTCCTGCAGTAAATTCACATCGACGTGAAGTCGATTTCTGGGCCTCCTGCCCATATTCGATCCCCACGCCCACCATCGAACCCGCCGGTAGAGGTCTTGTGCAGATTCCACCCAAGATCACCGAACGACACCTTAGAGAGTAGCTTCAGCTTTGTTCTTGGCCTTACGTAACCTTGTGCTTCCAGCAAAAGACCAGTGCCTTCAGTAAGATTTCTTCGAAGAGTAACGAATCCCAAGTGAAAACCTGGATGGCAGACGGTCTCCACTTAACTTGGGTGCAACTGACTCCTGTGTGATTGGATACCCGTAACTTTCAGCAAGCCAAGAAAATCTTTTTCAGTCAGGACTCAGCCCTTGCCCTAACTGTTCCTCCGGCTCAATGATGCGCTGGAAAAATTGATTTTGGTATTTTTAAATGCATTGCTCAAAATAACTGCTGATGCCCCTGCATGGATCAAATGCAAACGGCACAAGTACCTCAGTCTGGGGAGGGTGTGAGAACAGGATTGATTATTGCTCTAGGTGCTTTGTACAAAAAAACATTTCCTGCCGTCTGGTGAGATTCAACATCGATGTTCAAAATGGATCCAACCATTTCTCTCAATTTTAAAAAGAGCACAATGAAAGCCCTTTTTTGATTGGATGTAAGTCATTTGGCTCCGACAGGGAGGATGGTTCCTGAATCTAGCTACAATTACGATCGAGAAGCAGAGGTTTTGGTGCAACAAATCATTTTGCGTTCTCTCCGGTCCTGATCCAAATATAAAATCCTGAGGCCTCTGATTATCGAGGGATCACTGCCAAGCTCCACTGGAGTGATGCGCACTGACAGTCTAGTTAATTCAGAATTTTTCAAATGTCACCTGAAGATGTAAGTGATTTCACGGGAAGTAGGGCAGAGGGCACTACCCATTTTATCCCCGTGCTTGGGCAATTCATTTAAAGCCTCCTAAATCAATTCCTGTAGTCCAAGCCTCCTAAATCAATTCCTTTAGTCCACATTGACCTTGCCTGTGTTTGCTTTGCAGCAAACAGTTACGAAACCCGGTCACGGTTAAGGTCAAGTTGCAAGCGTGCTGTACCTCACAAAGCACCTGCACAACGACCAGCTTCCTTTTTAAACTCCAGATAATTGGAAAATGAACAATCTGTGCTCCTGTTGATGTACGAGCAATCTTGCAACTCGGAGCTATTTAGTTGTGCACTGCGTGAAATCTTTGCTCCTCGCACAGTAATTAATAGTACCGTCAATCCTGTTGTGTTAGGTTCTTTACAAATGGACACCCTAATTCTCCTCTGCAAAAAAAACAAAGCTTCCTCTTCGACAGAACTCCTAATCCAATGTTCGACGATCAGAAATAACATCCCGAGAATGTTTCTGAATAAAGTTCTCTTGCTTATTTTCCTTTTTCTTTCCTGAAAGTGCTCATCGGCGAATGAAACATGAGTAGCCATGCGCCACTTCACCAAAATGGCCGACCTTCAGGTTTAGATCATGTTCAGCAGCCTTCCCTTACTTGAGGTCCCACACAAGGGGGTTTAGATGCCCATTTACAGAAGTCACTAAGGTCCAGTACACAAGCTTATGCAGATGAATGAAATGTTGCCATTCAAAGTGTTTACTTAAAGCCTTGGTAAAAATCCATCTTCACTACTGTGGTCAGTTTTAAGAGAGAAAAATCTATTGACCTTGGAAACTGCTTTGTGCAAATTCACTGGAATTATACCAGGGTGAATCAGCATCATTAAGAGATATATTTGCATAAACTAGGCTTGGATTTCCTTGAATTTTGAAGATTGAAGAGAAATTGAATTGAGAAGCTTGAAATGATGAAGACATTGGATAAGGTAGATCCAAGGAAACTATCTCCTCTGCTCTGATATTCATTACCAGCGACGCTGGAATCGGGAAACGGGCGGAATATCGCGCATCAGCCGAAAATTGAGGTCGGTGCAGGCGCCCGATGGAATGCCAAGCTCCGGTGCCTCGACAGGGACGTGAATACAATCCACGCCACACGCCAGTGTGGGCATGCAAATCGTACAATAAACGCCATTGGCATATCATTAACGGGCCCCCTATGATGCTCCAGCTCCGCCAGGAGGAATTACCGATGGCGAGGTTCACTTGTGTATTTAAAATGGGGAAACGGGCATCGTGGCTGCTGAGGAAGAGGGCGGAGGTACGAAAGTGTCCAACTTCGCTATGGTGTGCTGACAGTTGTGGCCTGGCTTCTCCCAGAGCCGGGTGGAGTAGCGGGGGTGGTCAGGGTGTGGGCAGTGGGGTCGGGGTGAACGGGCATGGACCATCATTGTCGCAGCCTGCAACATAGCCGTAGGGCTACGCATGCAGCTGACTGCCCACTGTGAACTTAGTGTCATAGGTCGTATGGGTGCCTCCCCAGGCCACATTCCTAGTTACGCTCTAGCCTCAGCCGGCCCATCAATGGGATGGAGGTGCTTCAGCCCAACCAGTGCATCTTCTTGGCTGGGATGAGGGTGTGTGGGGAGTGGGGTGCTTATATGCAGCTCATGCTTGTCAGGCTCTCGAGTGCCAATCCTGACCCTGGCGAATCACATGTCAATGTTGGTTAGAATTGCACTAGTTCCATGTGGCGCCTGTGCTAGCTCATTAAGATGTCCTGAATCACTCCGGAATCGGTGCCATAGAATTCACACGATTGAGTCCCAGCGTCAGTCTCTGAAACGGGGGTCCGGCCCAGAGGATTATACTAGAAGGCAGATTTACACACAAAACTTGTTCAGAAATCCATTAATCTGCGTGTATTTGTGAATTAAATTAGCTGTCTATGGAGATCATAACATTTAAGGTACAGAATCTTCAAATGCATGTTACACTGGTTCTTGTCTAAACAAGGATGGGACCCTCTGGGAGTGTTTTGCTTGCTCCCCAGCTTAGTTCAAGGCTCAGTTTGAGGCAATTTGCCAGCCAACAGGTGTTGCAAAAGTTAAAGGGACAGAATTAGGCCTCAGTTAAGTTAAATCAAAGAAAGAGTTGCGGGGAGCAGACTTTATGAGGGTCGTTGGGGCAAGGGTACCCCTTTGGGGCAATGGTGTTCTGCTTGGCACGGCCATCGATCTGAAAGTGTGTTTGTCGGTACTTGGGAACCGAGGGAGAAGGACTCTCGGAAGGTAAGAATTAAACCCTGTGAGCTTGGCCATTGTTCAAGCTGACCAAGGGGGAGTGACCTTCAGATAAAATTCCAAGGGGAGATCTTCAAATGTGGAGATTGGAAACCCTCATGAGAAAGAGGAAGTTTCAGTGAGATTGGTTGACTCACAGTGGGACTATCGTCTGGGTGATTTGTTGAGAAATCCATGGAATCTGTTTTGAATCTGTCATTTGCCCTGTAGTGTGGCGTGCCCCACCACAGTTCGTCTGTTAATTCACCTGTACCTCATACTTACCTTGGATGTTAGGGTGTAAGATAGATTTGTCAATTGTTTCATCTTTCTGAATGTTTATTGTAACATTTGTTTTCGTTTGTTCAAAACCAGAGGGATCTTGTGGTTTTATTACAAAAGTACGTGTCTTGAATGTCACCCTTCATCTATTTAAAACAAAAGGTTATTGGTCCCAATTGGACCTTCCCCTGCGTCCCGGGGTGTGTTTGTAAATAGATCTCTGAAGGCAGAAGGGCAGATTAATGGGGTGGTGAGAAAGGCATAAGGAACACTTGCCTTTCTCAATCGCGGCATAGATTACAAAAGCAGGGAGGTCATGTTTGAGGTGTACAGAACATCGGTGAGGTCACAGCTGGAGTACTGTGCGCAGTTCTGTTCGCCACATTATAGGAAGGATGTGATTACACTGGAGCGGGTGCACTGCAGTACACCTTCCGTAAAGTTGCCCGCTTTGTGGTGGTCTGCCGTGCGCTCCACAACCTGGCACAGCGGGGCGACATGCCGGAGGTGGCGGAGGAGGAGCATATGGCCACGTCAGAGGTTGAGGACAAGGAGGTGCAGAATGAGGAGGGGCTGGAGGATGAGCCTGGGGTGTACCCGCAGGACCAGCTGGAGGATGGAGGACCAGCTGGCGGCAGCGAGGGTACGCCATGCCTGGAGGAACAGGGAGGCCCTCATTTGCTTCTCATAGGACATGGTGTTGTCTGTCATCACTTCCTCTCTCCCCTTCCCACCCACAGTCCCCCCCCCCCCAACCAGGTCCGCCTAACCTCCTCCCCTCTTTTCCCCACCCTACCATTCCCCCAACCACCCACTCATTAACCACCCCCCCAGCCCTATTCCACCTTCCCAGAGTCTGTTACATCACTCCAGGGTGATAGGCCGGTGTCTGCACTGTCAGCGGGTCAATATGCAAGGCAGAAGAATAATTATCAGCTGTGAGCTGAGTTCAGTTGCTCCTCACTCTATGCTGTGGTCTGACTCCTGTCTGTCTGCTGAGTGCCAGGTCTAGGACCAGCGAGACCAGGGGGCTGTTGCAGGAGGAGGGCGGAGGGCAGAGGGCGGAGGGCAACTGGGGGAGGAGACTGCAGGCCGGTCCTCAGTGCGGAATAACATGACGCAGGCTTCACATGTCTCGGGTGTGACGTGTTTTAATGGTGTACAATCATAACCCCAACCATCCCTAGCCCCCGATGGTGCCACCTCTCCCCCACCCCCCAGTGCCCTCTCAGTGATCCTCAATCTTCTTAACCCTCCATGCTCTGCCGCTACGTCTGGTGTGTCCCCAGGATGCACATCAGAGGTGGTGGCAGCCTGTTGCTTACTATGCCCTGTGGCCTTTGATGCCCCCAGCGGGCATACTCTGGAGGGTCTGGGGCTGATGTGCTCTGTGGCACCTTGTTCTACACGCTGATTCTGAGATGCGCCATTGTCTGTAGGGGGGGGAACTCAAGAAAAATGGTGACTGCCAGCGTCACCCTGTAGGGAGGCTCCGTGTTGGCCTCCAGCGCTCCCTCCTCCAGGTTGCTGCCTGTAGGGTCCTGGGGGGTCACCTCGGGATGGCGAGGAAGCTGGATCAAGCTCCAGAGGCCCCTGCGTCATCTGGCTTTCCCAGCCCTGCCGCCTCCCCATTGCCTGTACCACGGTGTCACTGCCCTCAGTGATGCCCTCCTGTGACTGGGCCATGCTCTGCAGTGCCTCGCCAATGTCCACCTGCATCTGGGACATGGTCCTCAGTGACCGGGGATATGCTGTGGAGCGTCTCGGCAATGCCCACCTGAGACTGGGACACACTCTGGAGTGTCTCTGCAATGTCCACCTGAAATCGTTGAAGATACCACGTCGAGTTGATCAGGTGTATAACCACGCATGTGTGGATATTTGGCTTTTTAAATCGGGATATTGAATGCAAAAAAAAGTACGGCATGCTTTTTCATGACTTTGGATGTGATAATGTGCACATGCAGTGCCACGTTAGGAAGGGTGTCAAGCCTCGGGGACAGTACAACGGAAGTTTGCAAGTTGATCCAGGGATGGGTTATGTGGAAAGATTACAGAAGTTGGGGTTGATCTCCTTAGACGGAAGAAGGTCAAGTGGATTCCACCAGAGGGGGTTTTGATGAAGCAAATTTTTTCTCGGGCAAGTTGTTCAGTAACCTGAAACTGGAGATTTAAAATCATTCCTTTGAATGGCAGCATCACATGGGAGACGGTGGCTGCCATGGGTACCACACCCATCCTCCGCCCAGGATCATTGTTGGATCCAAGGCCAGAGGTGAGAGATGGCAGGAAGCGGTTCGTAGGATGGGGGAAGTGGGGGGGGGGGGGGGGGGTCAAGTGGAGGTTGGGGAAGGAGGGTCAGAGGCACAGAGAGTTAATAGGTGGAATTTAACAGTTTTCCCACAGGCAGACTGGAAGGTGGGAATCACACAATTGGGTGGAAAGTCACAGAGAGGAGACACTATCAGCCTGCTAATTCCCTCTGATTAAATCCCGCATTGGAAGGGGTGAGGATGACTTTCCAACCCGGAGGTCAAGTGAGGCCTCTAATTGGCCACTTCAGAGCCTCATCCCACTGCTGCTTGTATTGTACAAGCAGTGGGAGTGGGCATGGCAAGGTGTGTATGCCTGCAACTGGGGCGAGGGCTCCCTCCTCCTTGGGTAGCATATGCCCAGCAGAAAGGCCTGTGGGTGGCAAGAGCTGCTCCTGTGTGAAGGTTCCTGCCTTCCCTTTAAATAACTCCCCCCTCCCCCATTTCCGTGGCCTCCACGTTCTGCCTCTGCGATCCTGCTTCACCGACCTTTCCTCCTGCGATGATCCCGCTCCTAGGCCCCGCTGTGGTACTGGTGGACACTACTCCTGCTGGCCCATCTGATACCAGAGAGCTACAGGCCTCTGATTGCTCGACAGCTCTCAAGGGCGGAATATCTGCCCTGTGAATGCCGAGGACCCCTGTCGCCAACCCGGTAAGTGCCTGATTGAATTAAATCGGGTCGGGGGTGTTGTGTTATGTACTCGGGGATAACACAGGCTGCAACTCGATGCAGCTTTGACCAAAAGATACTCCAGACTTTGAAGTAAGTTCAGTGCGATTTATTGAACCATTAGCACAGTTCTCTATGAGTTCGACTCTCCTGCTAATCTTGCTGTAGTAACTCAGTCTAACTAACCAGTCTGCTCTGAGCCATGTGGTGGGTGTGATGCTTCTGATCTGCCCCTGTCCTACTCTCTAAGTGTCACCTGTGGAAAGAGACAGAGCATGTGTGCCCTGTCCTCAGATATGGGTTGTGTAATGCCCCCTTGTGGTAGTGTCACCTCTGGGTGTCTTGACTGCCCATTGGTCGTGTCCTATTCTATGTGTTCATTAGCTGTATGCCTGCATGTCATGACGTCTCTGGTGCTCCCTCTAGTGTTTACTTAGTCGTAGTGTATTTACATTAACCCCTTGTGTATTTACAGTGATGCATATCACCACAGGGGGTTGGAACCGCTGTGATGGGATTGCCCCAGGTTTTCCAGCCAGTAGGCAGGTTCACCACTGCAGACACGCAGTTCCGCATCGTCTTTTTAGCTTAATGACCTTTCATCTGAACTGCTGGAGATGTGACAAGTTTTACTAAAATAGATCCAGGGGGGAGGAGGAAAGATCAAAAGGGACAGTTTGTAATGGGGGTGGAGAACAGGAGTGATAAAATGACGAAAGGAGTGATGGCGCAAAATGGGTGGTAATTTGATCGGTACGGACACAGAAGATGGATCTAGAGGTTGTGCTGGTGGTTATAACAGAACCATTACCATATGTATTGTGTGAGGAAATGGGAGGACTGGTTGTGCTCGAACCACTGGTGGTTATTTTAATGTGCACAATTGTATTTTTTTGCGCTTTAAAACTAATTTTAAAAATCAGATTGGGTTATGAGCGAAGACACAAAACAAAAGTTTGCAGATGAATGAGAGTCATGAGCCCTCAGCGCGCTTACACTTTCCTTCAATCCTCGCCATTAAACTGCTGCTGTGAAGCGAAGAGAATGACAGGAGGACAGGAAATAAGTTAAATAAAAATGCATGAAAGGGAAAGAAACAATGGTTGCGTTCAAAGTGGTAATAAGGCTCTGTAAGGTGTGTATTTACCTCAGTTACTGCACGCCAGGGCCCATTTCAACACCGAGCAAAGTCCCCCAGTGTGCTGAAACTCAGGATAAATGTGCACTTTTTCATTCCTTGTTGCCCAATTAGTTGATGGCTGCTTAATCTCGGTGAAGCTTTCATTTAGTTAACCCTCAGTGTGCCGAATGTGCTTCACCGTTTTGCCTCATTTTTCTTTCTAACGTTAAAAGATTTTCTGTCGGCAAATTACTTCATGGATGGGGTTTTCCGGCCCTGGCGCGGCATGTTCTCTGGCTGCCTGCGGGAGTCTCCAGTCCCACCTAGGACTACCGAGTTTTGCATGGCGCGCCTGCCCCACCACGGGGGAATCTGCTGCGGGGAGGGGCGGGGGGAGGGGGGAGGCTGCCTTCAGCGGGGCTGGAAGGTCCTGCCGCTGGGAAGGGCGGGAAAATCCTGCCCGTATGCCTTTTCTTCCACCTCTTCCTGCGGGCACCCGCTACACTACGCGGGGACCCCAGGAAGAACTAGCTTCTGCTTCGCTTCTGCCAGATGGCGATCTCATAGAATCATAGAATTTACAGTGCAGAAGGAGGCCATTCAGCCCATTGAATCTGCACCGACCCTTGTAAAGAACACCCCACTTAAGCCCAGACCTCCAACCTATTCCCGTACCCCAGTAACCCCACCTAACCTATTTTTGGATACTAAGGGCAATTTATCATGGCCAATCCACTTAACCTGCACATCTTTGGGCATTGGGAGGAAACCGGAGCACCCGGAGGTAACCCACGCAGACACAGGGAGAACGTGCAGACTCTGCACAGACAGTGACCCAAGGGTGGAATTGAATCCGGGACCCTGGAGCTGTGAAGTGACAGTGCTAGCCACTGTGCTACCAAGCCGCCCTGCAGCATTGTGTTTCTATTTGACTTCACTTCCTGCAAGCTAGCGCCGGGCCTCTCCTCAATGTTTGCTCCTGTGCCTCCCGGCTGCCCTCCCATCTTACATCCTTTGTAAACACTGAACTCAACCAAAACTGCTGCTTGTAACCGACTCTCACTCACCCATCATCACCCCTGTGCTCGATGGTCAAAATAAGTAATCCAAGTCGAGCCAATATTTCAATTTTAAAATTGTCAACCTCGCGCTCAAACCCCTCCATGGCTTTTCCCCTTTCTAACCACTTCCAGACCGCCAAGATTTCTGCATTCGTTCCAATTTTAGCCTCTTCTGCACTCTTATTTACATAGTTTAACAGTTTGCTGTGCCTCCAGCTGCCTGGGTCCTGACCTCTGGAATGGCCGGTTTGCTGGCGCCGTGATTGGCGCTGCTTCCGCACAGCGCCAGGATCCCCGGTTCGGCTCTGGCCTTGGGTGAATGTCTGTGTTGAGTTTGCATGTTTTATGTTTTCCCCGTGTCTCCGTCTGTTTTCTCCGGGTGCTCCGGTTTCCTCCCACTATCCAAAGATGCTGAACAGGATGTCAATTAAGCTGAACATTTTTCAAATTTATTCTTGGAATGTGGGCATTGCAGGCTTGGCCAAACCCTAATCGCCCTTGAATTGAGATAATCCCAGAGAACATTTAGAGTCAACCACATTACTGTAGTTCTGAAGTCACATGTAGGCCAGACCAGATAAGGACGGCAGATTTCCTTCCCGAAAGAGAATTAATGAACCAGACAGGTCTCATGCCACCACCTCCCCGTACGTCCTTTATGGTATGAGCTTTTTGAGTAACACCGAAGGGCCAGGTTCAGGTTACAGTGTAGGACTTGAGCACAAAGCTCAAAGCTGACACTCCAATGGGGTACTGCGGTGCAGTACTGCAGGAGGTGCAATCTTTTGGATGTGATGTTAAACCGAGGCCCCCATGCCCCTGTTCGGGTGGACTTGGAAAGATCCCCATTTTCGACAAGAGCAGAGAAGTTCTCCCTGACATTTATCTCTCAGTCAACAGCACTAAAAACCTCATGGTTATTCTGCTAATTTCATAGATTCGCTGCCTCCCCATCATCTCACAAGTGGAAGGCTACCGACATCCGGTCATTTCCAGATTGTTGTTTGTGGCTTGTTACTGTGCGGAATTGGCTACTTTATTTTGTACATTGCAAATAGTGACAGTACTTCAAAAGAATGTCGCGGCTGTAAAGTGCGTTCTGAAACCTGGAGGTGATGAAAAGTACCACGGACACTTTAGGAACTTTCAAGGGGTTATTGGATAGGCACATGGAGCACACCAGAATGACAGGGAGTGGGATAGCTTGATCTTGGTTTCGGACAAGGCTCGGCACAACATCGAGGGCCGAAGGGCCTGTTCTGTGCTGTACTGTTCTATTTGCAGGTTTAGGCGGATTGGCCATGATAAAAATTGACCCTTTGTATCCAGGGATGTGCAGGTAGTTTACGGGGTTATGGATATTGGGCAGATGGATCAGTGCAGACTCAATGGGCTGAATGGCCTCCTTCCGCACTGTAGGGACTCTAGGATTTTATTCCCTCCCTGAACTGCTCTTGTCCTTTAAAGATGCTCCTCAATACCTACCTCTTCGACCAAACTTTTGGTTACTTGTCCTAATATTTTCTTATGTGACTTGGTGTCAAATTGTGTTTGATAACACTTCCTGTGAAGGTCCTGAATGTGTCACTACTTCTAAAAAACAAGTTATTACTGCAGCCAAAATCACAGAATAGTACAAATATAACACAGAAGGAAGCCATTCAGCCAACAGAGTCAGTGTCAGCTCTTCTGAAAAACAATCCAGTTAGTCTTCCTTTCCTGTTCTTTTCTCAAATCCCTGCAATTTCTTTCTCCTCTAAGTAATCGTCCAAATCCCTTTTGACGTTACTATTGAATCGGCATTCGCTACCCTATAGGCAATGCATTCCAAATCCTAACCACCGAGTGCATAGAAAAATGGTCCCCCATGTTGCCTCTGGTTCTACGAACTAAACATGGATCCTCTGATCCTCAAACCTTCAGCTATTGGTAACAGTTACTCTTTCTGAACTCTTCGGGATGTCAAAGATTATCCTTCCCTGCCCAAAGGAGAACAACTCCAGCTTCTCTGGTTTAGCCACATAACCATAACCCCTCACACATTCTAGGGGCCATTCCAGGAAATCTAACTGAATCCTTTCCAAAGCCTTCACATTAACCTGCTGAGATGTGAGGCTCAATGTGATAATCTGTGAAAATCTTTATTAGTGTCACAAGTAGGCTTACATTAACACTGCAATGAAGTTACTGCGAAAATCCCCTAGTCGCCACACGCTGGCGCCTGTTCGGGATTAGGGGGAATTCCGAATGTCCAAATTGCCTAACAGCACATCCTTCGGGACTTGTGGGAGGAAACCGGAGCACCCGGGGAAACCCAGGTAGACACGGGGAGAACGTGCAGACTCCGCAAAGGCAGTGACCCAAGTTGGGAATCAAACCCAGGTCCCAGGCGTGTGAAGCAACAGTGCTAACCACTGTGCTACCGTGCCGCCCATGTGTGTGATTTACCTGCGATATGGCGCAACTCCAGCACGGCAGCTCCCAGACCGCATGGTAGCTTTTCTCTCCGAATAAGCCAGAATTCTATGTAGAAGGAATCTAGAGGCATGGCTCATACCTTAACGGTGGTGGTGGTGGGGGTGGGGCTGGAACAAGCTGACAGTGGGGAATCCCAAGATCGGGGCACCCTTATTACTGGGCGACCTAATCTCCAGCAACACAGGACACCCCCACACATGGAGACCCCCCTCCCCCAATTGACACGGGGAAGGCCCCCCCCCACATGCACAAGGGAAATCCTGCAATCGATAAGGGGAACCCACCCCTGCAATGGAGCACCCTCGAGGGGCCCCCGCTTGGTACTGTCCCTGGCACTGCCAGGCGGAGTGTTAGGGGCAGTGCCAGGGTGTCAGTGAACAGGACCTGGGCGCCAGGAGGCAGGTCCAGGGTACTGCCAAGCATGTCACTCTCCCCCCAGGGGCAATACTTGCATGTACACCCTCAACCAGGTTCCTGCTTTTAAAAACCATTTGTAAACCTCGCCGACATTTATATTCAACTGTATTGAAATTAGGTTCCTGACCTTCATGGACAGGAACTTTATTACGTCACGGGTGGTGGGGATCGGGAAACGAGATCTTGATGGCCAGATTCTCATTTTCACTTTTTTTCTCCTTTATTATTTATTCCTTTATTCTTTATACTCTGAAGGTTTCAAAGGGTATGGGGAGAGCATTGGAGCCTGGCACTGAGATAGAGGATCAGACATGATCGTGTTGAATGGGAGAGCAGGCTCGAAGGGCCGAATGGCCTACTCCTGTCCCTCGTTTCTATGTCTTTATGTTTCATGGGATGTGGGATGTCGCTGCCGCCGGCGAAGCCAGCATTCGTTGCCCATCCCTAATTGCCCTTCAACTGAGTGACTTGCCCGGCCTTTTCAGAGGGCAGTTCAGAGTCAACCGATTGTTGTGGGTCTGGAGTCACATGTCGGCCAGGTGAGGTAAGGACGGCAGATTTCCTTCCCTAGAGCGACATCAGTGAACCAAATGAGCTTTTATAAAAGTCGATGATAGTTGCCATGATCACCATTACTTGGCACTAAATTCATATTGCAGGTTTATCAATTGAATTCACCTCCCACCAGCTATTTTGGTGGAATTTGAACCAATATCCCCAAAGCATTAACCTGGGAGCTGGATTACTAGTCTAACAAAATTACCGTTATGACACCACCAACAACTGAGGTCCATTCCACGTGAATAAGCAATGCCAGATTTTGTCTGGACATTCAGAAAGCTGACAATGGTCAATGACATCCCCCCCCCCAAACCCCCGCAACCCACTTCTGCTCTGCTGACGTAGTGAGAAAACACAGAAGGCACATCAAGTTCAGAATAGTTTAAACGTTATTACTCATCCTCAGTCAACCTGGACTGCACAAATGGTTCCTTGCCTGTCCCCTGTACTTTGGGCCTCTCCCCTCTTGTACAGATATTCACTTTTCTGCTGCTTCAACCTATTGTTGTTGGAATTCTTGACCGGACTGAGATGGAAAATATGGAATGAATCAGTGCGCTGCATTGAAAGCCTGTTACAAAACACGGAATGGATTGCTGCAGTGCATTGGTACTCAGATGCACAAACGTGGAATGGATCACTGCACGTCAGCAAACAGCAGAGAACATCTCTCACTTGATCTTGGGCTCAGAGCAGTCCGAAGGGAGTAATTTTAACCTAATGCACCAAGCGGGCGGCACGGTAGCACAGTGGTTAGCACAGTTGCGTCACCGCTCCAGGGTCCCAGGTTCGATTCCTGGCTTGGGTCACTGCCTGTGCGGAGTCTGCACGTTCTCCCCGTGTCTGCGTGGGTTTCCTCCGGGTGCTCCGGTTTACTCCCATAGTCCAAAGATGTGCTGTTTGGTTGATTGGCAATGCTAAATTGACGCTGAGTGTCCAAAAAGGTTGGGTGGGGTTCCTGGATTATGGGGATAGGGTGGAGGTGTGGGCTTGGGTAGGGTGCTCTTTCCAAGGGCCGGTGCAGACTTGATGGGCCGAATGGCCTCCTTCTGCACTGTAAATTCTACGATTCTATGAAGTGGGAAACTCTCACAGGATTGAGTAAAACGTTCTCCTTGGAGACAAGCCTTAAAACTGACCTTGTTGATATCAGCTACGAGTAAAACTGAGTGGGGTGTAAATCCAGCCTTGCACCCAATCCTATTAGCTTCCCGATGGGTGGCTGAGGTTAAAATGGCTCCCACCATGTGCAGGTTGGGTTGAAGAGGATGGCCTACTCCATACCAGTCATGGTTCTCTCCTCAATGTGGTTAGATTTGCTCAGCTTCTGAGAAATTACTGGTATTTGAGCGTTTTAATCAAGAGCAGGAGAAACTGCTGTAAGATTTAACAAGCAGCGGAATTCTAAATCACGGCAGATCACCCTCATGGTGATGGGGGCTGGTAAACCTTTATTTGCCTTCTGGTAAATCTCTAGCCCAGATACCTCCACGCCAACGTAGAATTTTGTCCTTTACTCTGATTGATTCAAACACATTGGGTTGGACTTTCAACCCTCACTGGGGCTGGATTGGAGGCAGGTGGGCAGTGTGACTATTCAAAATAGTCACACTGGCCGGCGTGCTGGTTCCCAGGGATGGAGATTGGAGCGGGAAGGCACAGGCAGTGGTGAGGTAGAGCTGCCTGCTAAGAACGTATTGAGACCACTTAAAACAGGTCAACTGGAATTTTGCAGTCATCCTTGAGGTCCCAGCAGGCAGAGGGGACCTGGCTGGAAGAGGCCCCCTGGTGGCAGACCAAGGGAGGCGGGGAGACGTGTGGTACCAACACTTCAGGCAGGCCTAGAGGCCCTTTCAGCCTGCCTGGGTACAGAAATGATGTGGCGATGCCGGCGTTGGACTGGGGTGAGCACAGTAAGAAGTCTTACAACACCAGGTTAAAGTCCAACAGGTTTGTTTCGATGTCACTAGCTTTCGGAGCACAGCTCCTTCCTCAGGTGACGAAGGAGCAGCGCTCCGAAAGCTAGTGACATCGAAACAAACCTGTTGGACTTTAACCTGGCGTTGTAAGACTTCTTACTGTACAGAAGTAGTCACAGGTCAGCCTGTAAACCCCCCCCCCTCCCAACCCCCCACCTCCCCAACAACAGTACTCGGTTTCTTTTTGTGCAGAGCTATCTCTCTTTTTTGTTATACCCTTGCCAAGAGAGGCCCTGTGTGGGATAGAAATGCAGGTAAAATGACCTCATTTGCACGTCTGCCAATGCTGCCTTGAAACATTCCCCATCCAACTGGGACTTGCCAGCAATAAATATTATAAATGGCAATAAGCTCAAGGTAAAAAAAATTGAATCCCATAATCACAACCTGGAAAGGTCAGTGTTTTTTGTATTTAAAAAAAAGATTGCCGTCAAAATCACCCAAACATACCCGATGTGTATAATCTGGGATGATGGTGGGCTGGTTTAATTTAAGTTTAAAATGGTCGGAAAGACGTCACCTCCATCCCTGACTGACCCTCCAGCTGCTGTTTTCAATTTGGAAAGCCACTCAATGGCCCAGCATACCGGATCTTCCCATTATCCTTGATTGGATGTTAAACCCATCTCTTGGCCAATTCAAGGGGGTAGGCCCGTGAAAATCAGGGCTGGTGACTGTCCCACCCCAGGAGTGAGGTTCAGGAAACGCCCCAGACTTTTTAGGTCCTCAGCAGGAAAATACTACCCACTGTTAACCCTCCCTCACTTTCGCTTGCTTATCAAGGACTAGAGGTACCCGTGCTGAGCAGGAAACCTGTCACTTTCCCAGTGGATCCTTAGATTAGCCACAGGGTTTTATGGCAAAGGCACTAACGAACACATTACGATGCTGAAGAGTGGATTCGGTCATCCGGTCTTCTCTATTAGTAAACGTTCAGCCTCCACCTTGTGTAGAACGGGATAAGTGGATATTGCAACAAGTCAGAAGGACGGTGGGTGAACTGTTTAAATTGTGAAAGTGGGATTTTTGTACTCAGGACATATATTTCACTGAAAATGGCTGACCTGGGCAATAAGATTCAATAGACCGCAGTGGAGTACTGTACGCACAATGTTCCAATATTGAGGACTGGATTCTCCGCCGGCGGGATCCTCCGGTTTGCCAGCAGCGCACTCGCGCCTGCGGATTTTCCGATGGCATGGGGCTGGCCACAATGGGAATTCCCATTGGCCGGCTGCCAGGATGGAGAATCCCGTTGGCGGCGGGGGCGTACTGCGCTGGAAAATTGAGTTGGCAGGACAGAGAATCCTGCCCCTTATTCCTTCCAGGGGGCATTATTGCATTTTTGAAAGACTGCACCATCAAAGCAGAAGCGCCACAGCATTCTGCGGGATTGAGTTCAACCATCCGGGGACATTCCTGACCTTTGAGTTGCGAGAGGAGGATTATTTGACACAGGGGGCTGGATTCTCCGCTGGTGGGGCTCACTGCTGTGCTGGCAGCGCACTCACGCCCGGGGATTTCCCGACGGCGTGGGGCTGCCCACGATGGGAAAGCCCATCGACCGGCTGGCGCGACGGAGAATCCCTCAGCCGGCTGGGGCGCGAGCAGCAGAAAGCTGGTGCGGTGGGAAGGACAATCCCACCCAGAATTTCTGAATTAGCTGCTGGTTTCTCTGAAGAGGAGCGAGAGGTGGTGGGGTGGGGGGGGGGGGGGCATTTGGAATTCTGTTGAGGCTGCTCCAAGTTGATTTTACATTGAGCCTCTCGTCACACAGACACTGGAGGCTTCATCCTATCTGTCTGGGCTGAATTCCAAACCAGGTCCCAGAGGTGTAAAGGATAGTGTGTGAACCTAATCCCAGACCAAGTTACTTTCAACAGAATATAATAGGAAAATTCACTATGTTGTGATCAGTGTAATGCAATTCATCACACTGGATGATGGAGAGGCCTAGGATTTCGAACAGAGCCGCAGTACTTGGTTTCTTTTGTGAAGAGCTACCTCTCTGATACATTCCAAATCCTTGCAAAGCGAGAGAGGCCCTGTGTGGAATAGAGAGTCAGGTAAAGCTACCTCATTTGCACTTCTGCCAACACTGCCTTAAAACATTCCCCCATCCAACTGGGACTTGCCAGCAATAAATATTATAAATGGCAATACGCTCAAGGTAAAAAAAAAAAATTAATCATACAATTACAGCCCAGAAAGGTCAGCAACACCTTTGTTTTAAAAAAAAGACTGTCGTTGAAATCCCCAAACATACCCGATGATTACACACGTAATCTGGGCTGTCAGTTCCAATGAGGAGCGAGTTCATGCAGAATTCAGAAGAGTGTTGAGGCAGTCAGGATTAATCATTGCAACTACTGTAGCTCAAGAGGGCCAGGATTCAGGCTAATGCAGAGTATGCACAACGCTGAAGCCAGCTCCACCCCCCGCCCCCCCCCACACCGATTCCTTCCGCAACCTGCTGTGATACCATTGGGATCTACCCAGGCACGCTGCGCGAGGATGGTGGGGGTGGAAAGAGACAGATGGGACTTTACGCTCAAACTAAATCTTATTTCTGAAGCGGTTGAACAGGCTCAAATCTGGACTGGCAGCTGTCGTTGGGATTTTAAATTGACCCCGGTTCCCTCTCAGGAATGAAGCGTTACCGCGATCTCAGAAAGCACTTGAGAAAACGAGGAGCCATCAAGCCCCTGCGACAATACCACCCATTTTGCTAATATTCTCCAAAGGGTGTCACGCAACAATATTTTGTTTGTTTTAAGGACAGACGATAAATTGTTTTCAGCTTTACCAATCTTTGGTTCATGTTTCTGTGCAGTTATTACATCAAGATTTTTCTTCAATATTTCCTTCTGATGGTCTGTGCTTCGGCATCTGATCCAGGAATTATTTCTAATTGTGTCAAATGTTTTGCCTTTTTTGACCAGTGAGGACTGTTTATAAATATGGTTACAGAGAATCAGATAGAATATGCACGGGCAGAAACAGACCAGTTGGCCCATCCCACATAAGCCTCTTCATAAAACCCTAATGCTTTCTCCCTGGTGCGATTATTTAGATTTCTCTCAAATGCATCACTAGGTGCTTAAACTGGCCCACTCCTGTCAACCATATGTCCACAGACACACACTGAGACAGAGGCCGCGATTCTCCCCAAAAGTTTCTAAGTTAATTTGTGGCGGGTTTTTCAGGAGCTTCCCATCGGCTCTGCCGGCAAGCTCCCCATCACTATTCAATGACACTTCATCACTTTTATGGGCCCTGGGGAGTTTCTCACCGACTTAGGCCACATTTAGGGTGGGTACCTTCAGCCATGTTCGCCTGGCGACCGGAGAATCCTGCCTAAGGTCAATGGATTTTTCCATTGTCGGCGTCTCGCCCTTGGCGTTCTTGCGGAGGGCGGGGTGGAAGAAAACAGCTTTTAGAAATTTTTTTAGCACTGGGGAGTTGAACTCAGAGATCGGGTTGCCATTTTGAAAGCGTGTCCTGATCTTTAAGTGAGCTTGTGGGCCCCCCAAATCCCCACCCATGGGCAACGTCACCCCCAAGTGAGGACACCCTGCTATTGGGTCCCTGGGGGTCCCCCCTCTTCAGGCCCCCTCAAGCCCTCTTACAGAACCTCCTCCCTTCCAGGACCCCCACCCATCATCCTTCAGACTTCCCAGAGACCCCTACTTACCTGTCCTGCACTCTCCCACCCTTCAACCCCCCCTCCACCCTCATTTAATGGGCATGGCCCCCCCCTCGCCCCCTGGCCCTTGAAAGTGCCACCCTGCCACTCGGGCACCCTTGCACTGCCATCCTGGCACCCAGGCAGTGCCCCTGCTGACTTGGCAATGTCATCCGGACAACTTGGCAGTGCCAAGGTGCCCGCGTTCCAGGGAGAGGACCAGGAGGCCACCCTGCACTTACCCAGACCACCCAGGAGTCTTCGAAGGTCCGGAAGACCCCTGGGCGCCGTTCTGCCTGGTCCACGTTTGTGTAGACCAGCGGCGATCGGCGGCCGGCAACAGCCTCCCTGGGGAGGCCGGTGAATCAAGGGAGGCCTGTGGATCCTGGGAATGTAGGTCGTAAGTAGACCTACGGCTGGGAGTGGCATTTGGTCACGCCCATTTGGGGCGGTGTTCTGACTCCCACGGCTCGCGGGACTTTGGAGAATCTCACGGGAGACCCGCTGGAAGCCTCTCCCAGCATTCTCCAGCCGCATTGTGCTCTCGCTCGAGTGCAATGCGGCCGGGCAATCGCACCCATAGATTGAAATTGGATAAGGCAACCAATTTCCATCTTCTAATTCTGGAGGGCCAGTTTAGCTCACTTGGCTCGACAGCTGGTTCATGATGAAGAGCAAGGCCAACAATACATGTTACATTTCCGTACCAGCTGAGGGTATTCATAAAGGCCCCTCCTTCTCTACCTTGCCCCTCACCTGAGATGATCCTCAGATTAGATCATCAACAGTCCGATCTTGAGCTGCAACTGAACTCTGTACTCACTTTGTCAGCTGCACTCTCATAACGCTGGAATAATCCACCTTGCTGCACAGGCACCAGCCACACTCGCTGTGTCAACTGTCAACCATTGAATTAGGACATTCACACAAACTAGTTACTCATGAAGAAGGATGCCTTTGTATATATCAAGGCTGAAAAGGACAGTCAGAAAAGGGATGAATTTTTGACCCCAGCATAAGACCATAAGATATAGGAGCAGAATTAGGCCATTCGGCCCATCGAGTCTGCTCCGTCATTCAATGCCTGATATGTTTCTCATCCCCATTCTCCTGCCTTCTCCCAATAACCCTTGATCCCATGATTAATCAAGAACCTATCTATCTCTGTCTTAAACACACTCAGTGATTTGGCCTCCACCACCTACTGCGGCAAAGAGTTCCACAGATTCACCACCCTCTGGCTGTAGAAATTCCTCTTCATCTCTGTTTTCAAGGATCATCCCTTTAGTCTGAGGCTGTGCCCTCGTGTTCTAGTTTCTCAGTAAAGGTGATATAACTGTAAAAAGGAGCAAGACTTGAGTTTACACTAAATGGCCCTCCTTACCTGGTTTGGTCTATGTGTGACTTGAGCAATGCGGTTGATTCTTAAGCCCCCTCTTACATGGCCAAGCAAGACATTGAGCTACACCAAACTGCTGCAGAAAAGTCTAATAAGAATAAAAACAGACTGATGATCTGACTACAATCTAGACACCGGTCATGATAAAGGCATATACCCAGCCCAGTTTACCCTGCAATGGTGGATAACTGGAGGAAAGGAGCAAGACTTGAATTGACACTAGATACCCTGCAAAACCTTCCTCACTGATTGCTGGGGACCTATGTATAACTGAGAGAGCTACCAAACAGACAGTCAAGTAACAGCCTGACAAAATCACACTCAACGGATATAACTTACAGATATTGTCCGAGACCCCCTCCACTGCCATCCCTGGGTATGTCCTGTACCCCTGACCAGATAGACTCACCAGATGTGGTGGCAAAGAGGTCGGGAGGGCCTGGCCCTGAACATTAATGTTGATGAAGCCTCATGGCATCAGATCAAACACGGGCAAGGAAGCCTCCTGCTGATTATGACCTACTCTATCCTCTTTCAGCTGATGAACCAGCGCTCGTCCATTTTGAACACCATCTGCAAAAAGCACTGAGGGTAGCAAAGACACAAAATACGTTCATGATGGCAGTGGACCAGCAAACAGGAAATCCAGTTGTAGGCTACTATCAGCAGTAGAAATATATTCAACCATAATCTTTAACCCTCATGACAAGGTATATTCCTCACGCTATCATCTGGGGATTAATTCTGATGGAATGACAAGTGCAGGACAGCATGCCAGGAGCAACGCCTAGCAGAGAGGGCGGATGACATATTGGTAATGTAGTAATCTACAGGCCTGGAGTAATGCTTCAGAGAGTTCAAATCCCACCATGGCAGCTGTTATAACCTGCCTGCTTACCATTGGCTGGGGACTAATAACAATCCCACAATCCTGCGGAAGTATGAGCTTCCCCAATGAGGGGGGCGGAGAAATCATTAGCAGACTCCCGGTATAAATAAAGCTGGCCAGTTTGGAACCAGCCAGGAAGGAGTGAGCAGCAAGCGAAGTTGCTGCTGCTGTTGTATATATATGTTATTGTAAATAAATGTTATTTCTTTGTATCCTTAAAACTCGTGCTGAAATCTTCGTGGCCCTCACAAAAGCAGCTGAGGAATGTAAATGCACTTAATAAAATCTGGAAAAAGATGCTCATCTCAGCAATAATGATAATGAAACTACTGTATTGCTGCAAGAAAAAACTATCTGGTTCACAATTGTCATTTCGGGAGGTGAAATTTAGCCTCTATGTGAATTCAGACATATTGCACTGACTTGACAAGTTCTATCAAACCACTCAGTAGCATCAAACTACAAGAAAGAAATCACAGCGGGTTTCTCATCACTACGTGAAGGGCAATTATCAATGGACAATCAATGCTGGCTTTGTGAGCAAAATCACCGCCCAAGAATTATTTTCAAAAATCTAAAATTGAGGTGCCATCTGGTGAAGCTGCAACACATGAGTCCATGCAGGAGAAACAGCGGAAGATTCCACAGCCAGTGGATCAGATCAAAGGTCTGCTCCCACCAGAGTCAGTCATGAATGGTGACGGACAATGAACCAATCAATGGCGAAAGGATGCTCCCTCGCAGCCCGATACTCGATGATGTCAGAGCTCAACACCTTGGTGCAAAAACCAAGGCTGGTGACAAGGCCAGAAGTGCTGAATGGATGATTCATCCCGGACCTTTCCTGAGGCCCTAGTATCACAGATGCTGCTCTTAAGCCATTTCAATTCACTTCATGTAAACTCAAGAAATGGGGATGTTCATTGTTCGCACGGTGTTAAGTTCCATTCGAAGCTCCACAAGTACTGAAGTAGACTGTGCCAATATGCAGCAAAGTTTGGACAACATTTAAGCTTGGACTGATAAGTGGTAAGAAACATTCACACCATACAAGTGCTGGGCAATTACAACTAGAGGGATTCTAATCACCTTCCCTTGACATTCAACAAATTATTAATTGATTGATTAATCGATTGATTGATTTATTGTCACATGTACTGAAGCACAGTGAAAGGTATTTTTCTGTGGCCAAGGGAACGTACACAGTACGTACATAGTAGACAAGAAGAAGAATCGACAGAGTACATTGACAAATGGTACATCAACAAATAGTGATTGGTTACAGTGCAGAACAAGGGCCAAACAAACAATACATGAGCAAGAGCAGCATAGGTCGTGAATAGTGTTCTTACAGGGAACAGATCAGTCCGAGGGAGAGTCGTTGAGGAGTCTAGTAGCTGTGGGGAAGAAGCTGTTTCTATGTCTGGATGTGCGGGTCGTCAAACTTCTGTATCTTCTGTCTGATGGAAGGGCCTGGAAGAGGGCAAAGCCTGGGTGGGAAGGGTCTCTGACAATGCTGTCTGCCTTCCTGAGGCAGATGGAGGCGTAAACAGAATCAATGGGAGGGTGACAAGCTTGTGTGATGTGTTGGGCTGAGTTCACCACGCTCTGCAGTTTTTTTTACTGTCACTGACTATCCTGAAGTGTTGGGTACTCTGCTACGCAGACGAACCAACACGGTTGCGAATGGTACAACTCAGTTTTATTTCAAACATCTATTTACACTGGTAAACTGTTTACTGAGGTTTGATCATGACCCTTGAATCTGTGGACCTATTCCTAATTCTACCTTGTAGTGGCACTCAGCACATGGTGGATGTCTGAGTGTCTTGCTATGAGCTCTGTGCCCTGAGCCGTCTCCTTGCTCGAGTGCTCAGGAAGTGTTGTGTTCCCTGTTTTGTACTGTGTATGCTCTTGCCTGTGATTGGCTGTCGTGTTGTGTGTGTGTTGATTGGTCCGTTGATCTGTCCATCAGTATGTATGTATGTATGTGCTATGATGTTTACCTGAATATCATGACATATCCCACCATCAACATCCTAAGGATCACCATTGAACAGAAACCTAACTGGATCAGTTACATAAATACTGTGGCTACAAGAGTAGGCCAGAGGCTGGGGGTTCAGAAAGTGACTCACCTTCCGACTCCCCATCCAGAAGTGCTGCCCCAACGACATTCAAGAAGTTTGACACTATTCCACACAAAGTAACCCGCTTGATTGCACCTCGTCCATTATCTTAAACGTCCACTCCCTCCATCTGTGGTGCCCAGTAGCAGCAATGTGTACCATCTACGAGGCGCACTGCAGCAACTTGCAAGGACTTCTTGAACAACACCTCAGAAACCCTCGACCTCCATTGCCTAGAATAACAAGTTCAACTGGCATGTGGGTGTGATAATCTGCACAAGGCAAGTTTGTACATAATGTTGTGCACCACCACCGACCACTAGGTGGCAGTGTAAACACATCACATGATCCTGTGGTCTGGGAGTTGGGAGTAGGTCATGCTGAAGGACAGACGCATTTTGCAATGGCTCCACAATAGTTAATTGGTGTTAGTAGTTTATTATTTTATTTATCCTAGATATCTTATCACGCAGTTGTTCTATAATAAATTATTTAAACTAAATGTTCTGTAGTTCATCATTCACTTCAGCCAGTCTACAGAACATGACAGTGGGAACATTGCCACTCCAAGTCACACGACATCCTGATTTGGAAATATATCACCTGTACCTTCATTGTTGCTGGGTCGAGAACCTGGAACTCCCACAGTGGGAGTAAAGAGAGAGGCTTGGTGAATTTCTATGTCAGGAATGGAACACGCAACCAGTAATGGGGTGAAAGCAGCTTTGGGAATAGAAGTAAATAAATATTCGAAGGTGAATAATTAAAATGGGTTTAGGGAAAGGACAGGTGAATGGGATTAAGTCGGTAACTGGCATGCTGCACATGCAATGGGCCAAATGTTGTAATTCTATACTCTGTTGGGTTGGCATTTGTCAGTTATGCTGGACATGAGTGGAATAGGCCAGAAGACATTTTCTTCATGTATGTTGTGCCCTTATGATCAAAAAGACAAATGATGGATGTAAGTTTATCATTATATTACAACACTGTAGCACAAGTGGATAGCACTGTGGCTTCACAGCGCCAGGGTCCCAGGTTCGATTCCCCGCTGGGTCACTGTCTGTGCCGAGTCTGCACGTTCTCCCCGTGCCTGCGTGGGTTTCCTCCGGGTGCTCCGGTTTCACCCCACAGTCCAAAGCCGTGCAGGTTAGGTGGATTGGCCATGCTAAATTGCCCTTTGTGACCAAAAAGGTTAGGAGGGGTTATTGGGTTACGGGGATAGGGTGGAAGTGGGGGCTTAAGTGGGTCGGTGCAGACTCGATGGGCTGAATGGCCTCCTTCTGCACTGTATGTTCTATGTTCTATGTAACACTAATTGCAACAGTAAGTAAGTACTGGGAGCTCCAGTTAAAAGCTAAAACTCTGCATAGAACTTCACAGCCTGCTGCCAAGTGACAACTGGACATGGACATGCAGGCAACCTGTCACAAATGTGCATTTAAGACTAATTATTGAACAATTCTGAGTTGTCAATCCTAATCTAATGCTGAGTCATTCTTTAAGAGAGTTATTGTTCAACAACGAATGGGTGACTTTTCAGGTGCAATTTTTGCTTTAATGGTCTAAATGTGAGGATGTGAGTATGATGGGATGCACGAAGGCAGATACCAAAGGATTTCATCCAAGTGTCTGTTTACAGGTCTCGAGGGAGATAATTATAGAGATAATTGGATAAGAAAGAGAAACAAAATAAAAACACCTTTTGGAGATCCTGACGAGTCCCGCAGTATATTACAATCAGCGATACTGTTAAAATTGCAGCATTCTTTTAGGTCATTGTGCAATCCCCTGCTATGATTGAAGATTATGAGTCCAAGTCCAAATTTATACAATATTAGTAATTAGGACTGAGCAGTAAAGGGACAGAAGCCAATAAACCGGGCTTTTCTGACTGAATGAGGTTTTGTACAGGACTTTAATGGGCTGGTCATCCAATTAAAGCGATGATAAGTAAATATAGTAGCTGAGTGGTGGAGGATGGTGGAGCTCCGTGGTCACTAATGCACAGTTAAATCTCCCAGTGTAAAAACTGCAAAGATTAACTGCAATCACAGATCTAAAGAAAACCTTCACTTGCGTTTCTGTTATAAATCCGCCCTCTGGTATCAGTGTCCAGCTTTACAGCGGTATCGTGATTTTGGAGACATGTTGCACTTAGCAAGTGATGCTCTCTGTTGTGGAAGGACATAGCCTTGGACAGAGGGATGCTGTGTTATCCTGTTATATTTAATTCATTCACTGGACAATGTCATGTTCTTTGATTATGCTGATGTTGAATCTTGAAGTGGTAGTGTTAACAAAGAACATTGTGCTTTGTTTTACAACAAAGCTATTTATTACTAACACAGGGCAGCACGGTAGCACTAGTGATTAGCACTGTGGCTTCACAGCGCCAGGGACCCAGGTTGGATTCCCTGCTGGGTCACTGTCTGTGCGAAGTTTGCACGTTCTCTCCGTGTCTGCATGGGTTTCCTCCGTGTGCTCTGGTTTCTTCCCACAGTCCAAAGACGTGCAGGTTAGGTGGATTGGCCATGATAAATTGCCCTTAGTGACCAAAAAGGTTAGGAGGGGTTATTGGGTTACAGGGATAGGGTGGAAGTGAGGGCTTAAGTGGGTCAGCGCAGACTCGACGGGCCGAATGGCCTCCTTCTGCACTGTATGTTCTATGTTCTATGTACTCGAAAGGATTACTATAATGTCTAAGATTAATACCATTGGAAATAATGGTCTAGCACTAACTTACACTAAGATACTACAGAGCCACTGCAATATGCGACTGCTTTCAACTCCTTCCTAACACCTTGTCCCGGGACACATGGTGCGTCTGGTTCATGTGCTTGCATACTCACACCACCTGCTGGTCGGATGTCAGAACTACAACAGTAAAACGTATACCTCAGAGTATACATACAGATGATGATCTACTAATATTATATACAGGTGATAGTCTACCTATCATCACAGACAAGGGTTAAAATATGAGGACAGACGGTAATCTGTTGCTGTGGAAAGGATGGCAGAAATGGGCCAGATATGAATTCATCTCATCATGATGGCCAAACCACAATATTCCTGAAACATTACTCGAACTGAAACTGGATGTGAGCTGACACAGATATTCAAACCAATGGATCGATGATCAAAATTTACTCTGGCACTTTCAGTGGAGGAGGATTATTACTTTCCAGGATCTTCTTTTAGAGGGAAACCTCTGAGGAAACAGAAGTGTTTCATGCAGTTCTTCTGAGAAACTTCAGAGGTGCCCGTGTGGTATGTGGGATGTGTTGCAGATGTATTGCTCTGACATCCATGCATTAAGGAGAGACAGGCTGGAAAACCAGCAGGCCCTCCCAGAGCCAATAGGATCTGCAGGAAGCCTCCAAAAGTAGAGATGAGTGATTTGTTATGCTCTGGGTGTAGCATAAGTGGCTTCCTTGTGGTGCACTTGACAAAGGAAGGTTCAGATGTGGAGATAACTTCAACACGTTTATTAAACTATTTACATTCCTATTACTCGGGTTCGACACTACTGCTAATCCTACTATAGCTACCCAGACTGACTAACCAGTTGCTGCAATCCACGTGGTGGGTGTGATATTGAATCAACCCTGTGTCCCTACTCACTGACTGTCTCCACTGGAAAGAAATAGATCATATGTGTGGTGTCCTTTACATATGGGTTGGTGTAATGCCCTCCTGTGGTCGTGTCACTTCTGTGTGTATCGTGAATGTCCATTGGTCGTGTCCTATCTAACTGATCTATTGGTTGAGTGTGTGTGTGTGATGTCTCTGGTGCTCCCTCTAGTGTCTAGCTAGCCTACATGCATTTACATTGATGCACATCACCACAATGGGAAGTAAGCTTAAGACACAACTTCTTTAATGCAAAGTGACTACACTCACTGAGACGTTGGAGCCAATCCATTTCGGTGTGTGAAACCCAAGGTTTCCTCAAACTTACCTTCAGGCTTGGAGCGTCTAGAACGTCTTCAGGAATCTGAATGATGGGCTTCGCACTCCTAACTGTCAGGAGTCTGGAGTGGGACCTCACTCAAGTGGGACCCACAGTTACCATTGTGGAGCCAAAAGGGGATTCTCTGTCCAGCGACACCGGAATCGTGAACTCCGATCGTTTGGAGAATTGGACGTTAGCCGAAAATCAAGGGCGCCCTACGGATTCCAATTCTTTGGTGCCTCTCTGTCGGCATGAACGCGTTCCACACCCCGCGCCAGTGTGGGGAAGCAAAACATAGAGTAGTAGGCGTTAACCTATCATTAACGGGCTTGATCCTGTACTCTCTGGCCTCTTGCCATGCTCCGTCCCCGCTTGGTGTGCTTCATTTGTGGTATTTTTAAAATAAATTTGGAGTAGCCAATTAATTTTTTTCTTTTCCATTTAAGGGGCAATTTAGCGCGGCCAATCCACCTATCCTGCACATCTTTGGGTTGTGGGGGTGAAACCCACGCAGACACGGGAAGAACGTGCAAATGCCACATGGACGGTGACCCAGGGCCGGGATTCGAACCCGGGTCCTCAGCGCCGCAGTCTCAGTGCTATCCACTGCGCCACATGCCCGGCCAGGCACCATGGCGGCGGAGGGAGAGTGAGGAGGTAAGAAAAGTTTCCAGCACTGCAACAATGTGCTGACAGTTCTGCCGCTGGCTGGGGGGGGGGCATCTGCCAGGGCTGGGGGGAGTACCAGGGGGCGAGCACCAGATGGACCTTGGGTTCAGGGTGTGCCCCCAGGATGGCAAGACATGGACTGCCGTTGCTGCGGCCCGCAAGGCATCTACCTGGCTGCGCACTCCGCTGGCTGCCCACTGTGTCTTGTAAATGTGCAGAGCGCCACCGGCCGCATGGGTGCCCCCCTGCCCCAGGCCCCCCCCCCCCCCCAAGGATCCCGTAGACCCCAGCCTTCCCATCGATGGGATGGGCATGGTCCAGAGCAGCCAGTGGCCCACAGGGTGCTGCCAGCCCTCAATGCACCCATCCAAGGCGCTGACCCACTGCAGGGGAAGCAGATGAGGAGCAGAGGTCACCCCGATCAGCGAACCCATGCACTGTGACCTTTGGCACCCACCCTGGAACACAACCCCTCCAGTGACACTATCACCTGGCCCACCCAGAAGGACCACCGGCTGTCACCAAGCCTCGTCTGCCCACCGCATCCCTGCTACCATTCGTCCTGCCCACGGACAGATCGGCACAGCCCACAGCACAACCACAGCAGCTATGGGCCCAACAAGCACCCAGCCCCCTCGCCCAGCCCCAGCCGCAGGCCCTGCCTGCATGCAGGGCACCAAGCATGGAGCCAGTCAGTGGCACACAGTGACCCCACCGCCACCCTACAACCAGGTGCCATCCTGCTGGCAGGGCATCACATGGTCCACCCAAGGAGGACTCCCACAGTAGACCCCGCAGGAGGGTGCAGGACACGGAGCCAGAGCACATCACTGGCAAGGCTAGTGCCAGCCACCGGTACCCCTGTCAGCAGAGATGGGTGGCGGGGTTAGAGGTCCCCCTATGCCAAGCATCGAAGAGGCCAGGGGCAGGGATGCGGTCTGGAAGGCAAAGTGTCATGGGAAACGACCGGGGGTGAGATGTGGAGGTGGGGGGTGGTGCGGACATGCGGGGACAGGGGCTGCAGTGCCAGCCAGGGCCATCATGTATCCTGATGGACCTGGATGGGTACGAGAGCTCTTACCATGTGACATGTCTGCCCTTTAATCCCTGCATGATGGGAGTTCAGCCAGGACTGGTTGGCATCTGCCTGGCCATGGCGGCCCTTGTGGTCATACCGAGGCTGCACGAATGAGAGCTGCCCAGGGAGGACCCTGTAGAACAAGGAGCATTGCCCAGAGGAGGACGGGCCAGCCAGTGAGGCTGGAGAGCCAGCCGCTGCACCAGGCCTCGTGTATATTGGCAGCGCCTTTCATTCGAGGGCCCGATGGACCGAGTGAGACGACTATGGCTGCGCAGAACGGCCGTGCGATGTTTCTGCCAGATTATGCCATACCTGGAACGCAGGGGTATGGGGTAGGACACCCGCTCCCCGTGGCTGTAAAGGTGTTGGTCATCCTGAACTTCAATGCCACGGGCGCATGATATAAACCTCAATGCAGACCGAGCCCAGTTGGATTCGCCGCCATCGCAGGCATGCCCCTGGTTCAGGGGCTGATGGATGGGACACATGTCCCCCGACGAGCACCGGTGCATGAGGGGGTGCCCTTCATAAACCGGAAGAGCTTCCACTCCATGAACATGCAGTTGATGTGTGACCCCCGGCTACCCATCATGCAGGTTTACGCCCAAAGCCCGGGCAGCGTGAATGATGCATTTGTCCTCGGGCACTCAGCGGCGTTGGTGCTTGGGCGACAGAGATTATCCCCTGCGGTCATGGCTAATGACACCAGTTCAGAGGCCCCTGACTGATGCAGAGAACGACTATAATAATGCCCATAAAGCAACCAGGAGCGTCATTCAGCGATGCACCGGTTTCCTAAAGATATGCTTCCGATGCCTGAACCACTCTGGTGGGGAGCTCCAAAAAACCCCAAGAGGATCGTGAATATTATGCTGGCCTACTGCATCCTGCACAACATCACGCAACAGAGGGGGACATGCAGGAGTTGGATGAGGAGGGAGAATGCTAGGACTCATCCGACTGGACGTATGGCCAGGGTAAACCGGGCATGGAGCCCGGGCTGGCACGACAGGCTGCCCAACGTGTCATCCAGGGCTACCTCACATGGGACAACCTCATCACCTCCAAATTTGCCAACTAGGAGGCCTGGCCACCTGCAGCTCTGCCACCCTCTCCACCCCCTTCCAAGTGGTGCCCCCTTCCCCATAGCTGCTCACATCCTCCCCTGTCCCTTCTCCCTTCACGTCATCCCAGCACCCCCTCTCCCCTCCAAGGGTCCTACAGGGTGTGGGCCCTGGGCAGGCAGGATCAGCGGGTCTTGTCCACAGGACGGAGGAGGATGACGACACGCTGTGAGATGATGTCTGGTGTTTCTCATCGTTTGACAAATCTGACTCCTACCTTCAGGATCACCTTCAACTTTCGGCCGAGGTATGCTGGTCATTTCTATCTCAAGGGCCACATATTCATTGGGGTGATGGGAGTGGCTATGGAGATGCTGCGCGGTGATGGGTCACTCACTGGGTAAGCTCTCCTACAAGGTACACTCATACGTCTGGCCCCATTCCCTGCCTCTTCTGAGGGTGACCCCAGGTGGAACGGTCAATTGCCCTGACAGTCCGGCCTTGTGCCAGCTTACAACACCCACACCACCGACCTCCCACATCCCCCACCTGACATACCCTCTACACCGAGCCCAGCCCATCCTCACACTCTTCAGACAGAGGATTGAGGCAGGTTGGAATGTTAGTGAAATGGTGGGAGGGGTGGGGGGGGCGGCATGGTGGCTCAGTGGCTAGCACTGCCATCTCACAGCACTAGGGTCCCGGGTTCGATTCTGACCTTGGCAAACTGTCTGTGTGGAGTTTGCACCTTCTCCCCGTGTCTGCGTGGGTTTCCTCCGGGCGCTCCGGTTTCCTCCCACAGTCCAAAGATGTGCAGGTTAGGTAGATGTGGCATGCAAAATTGCCCCTTAGGGTGGGGCCACAGGAATAGGACAGAGGATTGGGCCTGGGTAGTGTGGCCGTTCAAAGTGTTGGTGCAGACTCGATGGGCCAAATGGCCTTCTTTGCCACTGCAGAGATTCTATTAATCGTGACTATATGCATTATCATGCCCCGACCCCTGTCTCTAATCTATGTGCTGCATCTGTGCCAACCTAACTGGTGTCCAACTTCCTTATTTTACATGGCCTACCGCTCCTTCCAGGTGTGACCCCAGACAGCACATCAGACATGGAGGTGGCCTGCTACGTATCCCGCCCTCTGACCTGAGGTGCCTTTGGCAGCCGTCTCCTGGAGACCCTGGACCTGGATGGGCCCGGCCAACCTTTGAATGTCACAGGTCATGAGGTGCCTCCTTGTTCTGCCCACTGCCCATCAGGTGTGCCAGTGTCAGATGGCGGGGGGGGGATTCAGAAGCGTGGAGTTGTTCAAGCGCCTCCCCTGCAGAAGGCACTGGCATGGGCCCCATCACTTCCTCCTCCCTCGGGATGCTCGATGATCCCTGTGATGGAACTGAGGCTGGAGTGAGCTCCGGAGGCTTCACCGTCACCTGGAAGTCTGCTGTTGTCTGAACCAGGGAGCACTGAGACTGGGCCACGTTTGTCAGTGAGGGAGTCGTGTACCTGCCTGTCTCGGTCATAGAACATCGAACATAGAAAATACAGCACAGAACAGGCCCTTCGGCCCACAATGTTGTGCCGAACCTTTGTCCTAGATTAATCATAGATTATCATTGAATTTACAGTGCAGAAGGAGGCCATTCGGCCCTTTGAGTCTGCACCAGCTCTTGGAAAGAGCACCCTACCCAAACTCAACACCTCCACCCAACACCAAGGGCAATTTGGACATTAAGGGCAATTTATCATTGGCCAATTCACCTAACCTGCACATCTTTGGACTGTGGGAGGAAACCGGAGCACCCGGAGGAAACCCATGCAGACACGGGGAGGACGTGCAGACTCCGCACAGACAATGACCCAAGCCGGAATCGAACCTGGGACCATGGAGCTGTGAAGCAATTGTGCTATCCACAATGCTACCGTGCTGCCCTTCAGAACAAATAAATCTACACTATATCATTTTACCGTAATCCATGTACCTATCCAATAGCTGCTTGAAGGTCCCTAATGTTTCCGACTCAACGACTTCCACAGGCAGTGCATTCCATGCCCCCACTACTCTCTGGGTAAAGAACCTACCTCTGATATCCCTCCTATATCTTCCACCTTTTACCTTAAATTTATGTCCCCTTGTAATGGTTTGTTCAACCCGGGGAAAAAGTCTCTGACTGTCTACTCTATCTATTCCCCTGATCATCTTATAAACCTCTATCAAGTCGCCCCTCATCCTTCTCCGCTCTAATGAGAAAAGGCCTAGCACCCTCAACCTTTCCTCGTAAGACCTACTCTCCATTCCAGGCAACATCCTGTTAAATCTCCTTTGCACCTTTTCCAAAGCTTCCACATCCTTCCTAAAATGAGGCGACCAGAACTGTACACAGTACTCCAAATGTGGCCTTACCAAAGTTTTGTACAGCTGCATCATCACCTCACGGCTCTTAAATTCAATCCCTCTGTTAATGAACGCGAGCACACCATAGGCCTTCTTCACAGCTCTATCCACTTGAGTGGCAACTTTCAAAGATGTATGAACATAGACCCCAAGATCTCTCTGCTCCTCCACATTGCCAAGAACTCTACCGTTAACCCTGTATTCCACATTCATATTTGTCCTTCCAAAATGGACAACCTCACACTTTTCAGGGTTAAACTCCATCTGTCACTTCTCAGCCCAGCTCTGCATCCTATCTATGTCTCTTTGCAGCCGACAACAGCCCTCCTTACTATCCACAACTCCACCAATCTTCGTATCGTCTGCAGATTTACTGACCCACCCTTCAACTCCCTCATCCAAGTCATTAATGAAAATCACAAACAGCAGAGGACCCAGAACTGATCCCTGCGGTACGCCACTGGTAACTGGGATCCAGGCTGAATATTTGCCATCCACCACCACTCTGTGACCCGGCCAATGCTCTCAACACCCTCAGCCATGACCCTTTGTGACTGGGCCAAGCTCTGGAGCGCCGCAGCAATGTCCACGTGGGCCCGGAAATGGCTGCCTGTGACTGGACTCCCCTGTCACGAGCCTCAGCTATCGACTGCACCATGTCTTGGACGTCTTGACCCATGGCTGTGACTTTTTGACCCAAGGCTTCCACTGTGGACACGAGCAGTTCGACATTGGCCCGGGTCCCACCCATTGTTAGCACCATCTCCTGGAGCTGAAGGCGGTTGGACTCCTTCAGTTGCACTTGCAGCTGCTGAAAAGTTGCTGACACCCCCTCCTGTAGATCCTGACTCTGCGTCTGCATCTCCACCAGTGATGGGCTCATACTTTCCAGCAGCGCAATAGCTGTCCGGACTACCGCTGCTGCCTGGGATCGGGCAGCCCTCCGATTGCCCGCTCCATTGGGAGTCCCGACTGTTATGGGCCAGGGTTTAGAGGACCCCAAAGTGTATCATGGAATTCACCTGACCCACAACTTTTAATAGATTGTGGTATGGGGAGCACACGGCCCACTCTACAGGTGTGGTCCAGCAGAAATGGAAACGTATTTTTTAAGGCAAAACAATGTTTATTCTATGAACTCAAGTTAACCTTTTTAAAACATACAGTGAACATCTTAGCAACCATCAATTCAAATACAACCCCCAAAGAATACAACACTAAGTAATCCTTAATAATTTCCCAAACAACATCCAGAAAACAAAAGAAACACCTTTTAACAGAAGCACATTAGGTTTACATTCACTACTGAGAACATTTATAATTCTGAATTCACCGAATGATCAAGAGATAGTCTTTTCATGGTGGAGAGATCAACAGTACACCTGCTGTGTCTGGCTTCAGCTCCAATACTGAAAACGAAACTAAAACACACCCTGCAGCAAACAGCCTAAAACAAAAGTAAAAAGCTGACAGACAGCCCAGCTCCACCCACTCTCTGACATCACTGCTGTAACAAACACCCATTTCTTAAAGGTATTCTCACTACAGATATTTATATACACACCCATTTATAAACACCCATTTCTAAAAGGTGCTCCCACATAACACTACCTCCACCTGATGTCCTGCAGCATGTGTGACGTGTGCGCCAGATGGTGACCCAGGAGCCTCCTCACTAAAATGCCCCACTGAGGTGATAGTCTCTGCGATGGTGGAGGGTGCAGGTCAATGCAGTGCCGAGGAATTGGTGTCATCCCCGGACTGGTGCTCCGGGGTGTGCTGGGGATGTGGCTGGGGGCGAGGTATCCAGGCACGGTCTGTTGGTGATCCTGAAAGACAATAGACAAGACAGAGGGGGAGATCTTGGGAAGGAGTGGTCTGGGGGGAGAGGTGACTTACTTGCTACAGGGACATTATTTTGCATTAGGGGTTCACATGGTTGTTGCATGCAGACTTCCACCTCGGTGATAGCTCTCTCCTGCACCTCCCCGGATAATTCCATCACCCTCTGTTCGGCAGAGGTGAGAGCCCTTAGATCCGGGACACTCCCTCCGATCTTCTAGGTGGCACATAAAGGGCATGGTGAGACGCATAGAGGTGAGTTACACGAGGGGTCTGTAGCTGGTATCATGTATGTGGAAGGTACACGGCCAACGAGGACAATACAGGTGTTGGGGTTTGTTGCAGGATAGGGCGTGAGCGAGATTCAGGCGGGTGGGTTTTGATTGGCCGCCATGGGAGTGAGGGTGTGATGTGAGGAGTGAGGGACAGGAGTGATGCCAGGGAAATTGGGGTGGTGGCTCACCCAAGCTGCCCTAAGGAGGTAATTCATCTTCTTGCATCACTGTGTGCCAGTCCGCCTGGTGTGGCTCACAGCGCTGACCGCCTCAGCCAGGCCCGGTTGACAACCATGTTCGGGAGCCACCTGCTTACCCTCGGGAAGAGGGTGCCCTGCCTCTTCTCCACCGCATACAACAAGGTATCGAGCTCTGACTTGGCAAAGTGTGGCGCTGCTCTTCTCTGAGCCACCTTCTTGGCTGGAATGAGAGGGTGTGGACAGGGAATTGCTTGTAAGCTGCTCCACCTTGTCAAGCTTTCCAGCACCAATTCCGGCCCCAGCGAATCTAGATTCATGTGGGCAGAGTGTTGGCCATTAGCATGTCCTTAATTGCTCCACAAATAGGGCCCCCAATGGGAACGCGACCCACATGCAATTCAGTCCCGATGTTAACACTTCTCCCAAATGGAGAATTTCACCCTCCATCTCTCTCATGACGCCTGGTTGGCAAAGCCAGGTCATCTCAAACATTCTCAAGTAACTGTGCCTCAGTCTTGTGTTCTGGGACATGGTCAGTTAAGAAGCAGACGTGCGAACTCCAATTGCACTTATTTTTCTTTCCTCTCTATGAAGCCATCTTCTCTCTCCATCGCTGCCTTTAAGATACTTAATATATTTCTCACGATAAACAGATTGATTCTTACAAACAAAGCTTTAAAAAAAGTATTAAAAAATGTACAAACTTGACAAATGACAGGAACAAATTTGTCTATCAAGCTGAGGCCACTCCATCCCACCATGAGGAATTACTTCTTTCCGCTTTTTACCTCTACCCTTACAAGTATTTAATCTTCATGAAGATGCAAAAACTCCAGAGCTAATAAACAAACCCTGTTCTGAGATTTTCCCCTCAGACTCCCCCACCCAAGGTGATCAAACGTAGCCTAGGAGATCACATGGATCAAGAGCGATCTAAAAGAACTCTTAACTTCGATTTGACACAACCTCTGTCCCAACCAAAATCAGTTAATAGAATGCTTCGCACAAATGAAAGGTGATAAAAAGATTTTTCTTCACAGCATCAGCTCGAAGATAGAGGGGAAAATGATTTGGGCGCTCAGCCAAGGTTCTGCTTTCTCCTCTCAGGGAACAAAGGCAAGTATGGAGAGCCAGGTTAGACATGGGGCACTTTGAAAAGTAAATTCCACTGCCTGCGGTGTCTATTACTTCAAATGCAACATGCAGGGACCAGGAACCCTGGGGTCTGGCACCCTGAATGGGTTTCGGAGAGTTATGGGCATAGCTTATGCTCAAAGTAAGTAGCACACTGACATATTTGTAAAATTAAAATCAATTTAATTGCTTCAATGATTATAACAGAATTTTGAAACCCTTTTCATTAGTGGTCTGTTTTGCTCACTGCCTCAGGGGCACTCATTAAAGGTAACCTGTTTTTTTTTTTGTTTCAAGCGAGGCTTTATCAACGTTGGTATTCAACATTTAAAGAACAAATAGATAAGATTTTGAATCCAGGTTGTTATAGGTCTAAGTTCCAATCGCCCGGGGATGATCACTTTTTCATGTTTTCAGTTCAGTCAGAAACAACACTAATATTGCAGCAATAAAATAGCCCCAGCAGCAGGAGCAGCTTTATTACCTCAATATTAATTTCACTCTACAAAAGAAAACATTTACAAGGCAATAAAAATAAATTGAAAACACTTGACAGTTTTTTCCTTTCAGCCCTGTGCGCACTCTATTCCCTCTGTCTTTCTCTTGTATTTCTCCTCAGTGAAACTCCTTCATTCTTATTAGATCCCTTCCTTTGCTTTGTTGCCTTTCTTTTCTACTTGGTCTTGTCTGTGGCTCTGTTCCAATTGTGGCAATCAGTGAATTTGCCTTTCTTTCTATGTTATCTATGTCCGAATGCTTAGAGTCGCCAGGTATCGAATGATACCACCACAAGTTTCAACCGGCTATCGATCAAAGAACCAAACACCAGTTAGTTAGTTCAAGGTCAAGGGTACTTTATTTACACACAATTAGTCATGCAACATAAACACGACTAGTTAACTACACCTATCAACGAAGACAACCTGTACTTAACTTTGGGCACCCGGCTTAGGTCAGAAAACAGGGCCGCTGTTCAATTCTGGATCTCGCGGGTTCGAAGGAGTAGCTGCTGCTCAGCTGGGCTCATCAGTCTGGTAGCGGGCATTGAACTCGAACTCGCTTCTGGTGTTGCTGCAATTGCCGATAGCCGTGACCGGGGTAACAAGGCCAAAAGAGAGCGAACATATGGCGAACTCTTCTTCTTATACTCAGGGGTTTTTCGCGCTCTTTTGGCCGGTACTTCGATTTGGACCTGACTAATTTGGTGATCCCTGATCACTCCGTTCGATTCCTCAACCAATAAGTGGGCGGGGATCTGGATGGCTGGGTGCGTCCCAAGCGGTCACTGACCCTGTTGTTTGTGTATCCCTTGGACAGGGAGTGGCGCCGAAATGTCTGGGACTGTCCCGGTTGCTTGAGTACCAGTCCTTTGCTTTGGGGAAGATGGGCCATCAAATGCTAATCGGCCTGATTAACAAGCTAATGGGACGGAGTTTCGATACCGCCTGGACTTTTGCTGACAAATATGCATTTCAGGCTCTGGGCCTGCCTGATTCTTGGCTTGTCCATTTTATCCGCCAGGCTTTGCGGGTTTCTCTGTACCTAGTTGGAAGTGGCCATCCCAGATGGCTACAGCTTTCATTGTCAGTGCACCTGGTTCTCACATAACTTCGCGAGAAATATATAACATTGAATATATCGATATTGGATTGTCTGAAATCCATTCTGGAAAAGCACCCAGGATTATCTTGGATACAAATGTCTTGAATGTCTTGGCATTTTACCTTTTGTGATAGATGGTGGATATTGCAGTCTCGGGATATGGGTGAGGTCAGATGAGATCATCTGCTGCATTTCTTTTGATGGCTGAACAAGCCAATTCTGGAGGTTATTCTCAAACTTGCCCCTCGCCTGAGACATGGTGATCCTCAGGTTAAATAACCACCAGTCAGTTCTCTCCTTCAAAAGGGGAAAGCAGTCTTTGGTCATCTGCTATGGCGACTTTATGACCTTACATTGAAGGGGAACATGGCACAAGTATGGGAGAGGTTACCATTAGCCTTTGGAGCTGGTCTTCCGTCTGGGCAACCAGTGCATCATCATCAATGTGCAGATGTTTTGCGATAAGAACATGCAACACTATTGTCTTGGCTTTCAGTCTTGATAGGACGAGTTTCCCATCTCTGTCTGATCACACGTGGAGAAACAGTCCTTCCATATTGTCAGGGAACTCATAAATCAGGAGGACAGATATCAAGATACAAAATAGAGTGGGGACTAGTTAAGACACAGTCCTGTGCCCCCCCAATACTTGACCTGAAAACTATCAGACATGGACCTGTTGAACTGAATGGTGCCTTGCATGTTATCATGGAAGGACATTATGAGATTATGGGTGTAATTCAACGGCCTCTTCGTGCCCGTCTTGGTGCTGGGATGAGACTGTTAAATCTCATGAGGGGCCTGCATTGAAATTCGCAAATCTTGAAACGTCTCGCCAGATTTAATGGAATCTCGTGGTGCGTCACAATATGGATCTTGCTCGCGCTGGACAACATCCAGGTGCACATATTTAAATTAACCTAATGGCTCATTTCAATATGTGCTTGCCCAATTCACCCAGGGCCTGGGATTCACCGGCCTCGCCAGCGAGACCTCAACCGGGGGCCGTTTGGCACTCGTTCACAAAGTTGTGAACCAATTGTGATGGCACCTCGGGAGCCTCACTGGGGAGTTGAAGCCCCTGGGGGGTCGTGGATAGGGCAGGGTGGCATTCTGGCACACCCTGGCACCTGGTTATCTTGGCACTGCCAGCCAGGCACCATGGCACTGCCACCCAGGCATCCTGGCACTGCCACAATGGCACTGCCAGGGTGCATAGGTGACACTACCAGGCTAGCAGGCAGGCTGTGCCAAGGTGCCCAGGTTCCAGATTGCCCGTGCCAGGAATTGGGCCCGGTGGGGCCTTGGCTATAAGAAATGGGGTGAGGAGGGCTCGAGGAACCCATAAGAATTAGGTTGGGTGAAGTGGGTGGGGAGGGGGAGCCCTGAAGCCGTGGTGGGGGCACGGAGGGGAATCAAAAGATTGGGCTGCCTTTAAAAATGGCGCCCCGATCTGCGAGTAGTTTTCCTGTACTGGAGAACTCTGGAGAGTTCAGCTCGCGGCTGTAGGAAATGGCCTCAGCGGGGAGTTCCTCATTGAAGCAAATAAAAACGTCAAAGTGCCATTGAATAGTGCGGTCCTTCTGAGCGCTGCCGGCATCGAGAAACATCCCGCTCAATGCGCCATTCGGTGAACATTAATCCGTCGAATCTGGAATAGCATAGTGTATAGTTTACTAACCAGTGTATATATCTTGAAATCCGTTTCTAAGTCTTACCGTGAGGGGATATTGTACATTGTAAAAGTCGCCACAGTCCCAGATGACCAGAGGCTGCTTTTCTCTTTGAAGGGGAGATCTGACTGGAGGTGATTTACCCTGAGAGTCACCTCACCTCAGGCAAGGTTGAGAAGGCCGGCCCTTCATGAATGACCTCAGCCAGTCCGGAAATTGAACCCACGCTGCTGGCCTTGTACAGCTGTGACCTCGGGAGTGCCCAGGGATCAATCCAGGGCTTCTGATTTTAACGATATTTGCAAATGATCTCGATCAAGGTATCAAAATATCTAAGAATCCAATTGATGCTGTTGAGTGAAATTTTAAACTGTTGTTTCCCTGAAAAGTGTTTCTCCAAACTTTGTAAGCATATAAGGGAAGTTGAAACTTCTGAACTCCCTAACTATTGTGGGTAAAGTTGTATACAGTGGTGTTCCAGGGTTTGAAGCTAAAATACAAACTGACATTCAAGTGCAGTACTGAAGGGGTGCTACATTGCCTAGAATAGCTGTTCTTCTGACAATGCATTAAACCAATTAAGGCCCTGTTTGCCTGTTCCAGGACATGTTGAAATGAAATGAAAATGAAATGAAAATCGCTTATTGTCACAAGTCGGCTTCAAATGAAGTTACTGTGAAAAGCCCCTAGTCGCCACATTCTGGCACCTGTTCGGGGGGGGGCTGTTACGGGAATTGAACCGTGCTGCTGGCCTGTTCAAGATCTCCTGCCATTACTCAATGAGGAGCAGGGTGATTTAACTGCTCCTTGACCTCATCATTGCTTGTGAGGTGGACCTGATGCAGAATAGCAGTCATGGTTCACCTTGAACAATGACATGAGTTACTGCACTTTGACATATGATTAGGTGTTAGGTAAATCAGCCATTTGTTCGTGAAATTGAATGAAAAATAGCAATAGGGGTTTAATAATGCAAGGCAACGCATCCACCGATTCCCCAAAAATAATAGCAAAAATGATTGTCGAAGAGTATACTGTTAATTAAGACACATGTTGAAAGGCATCTGGGTACAATGCTTGAACAGATACTGAAGTTGCCAATACTCCTTGTGGTAGCGGTTGTAAATGATGTGAAGTACAAGCAGATCCATAGAGATTCCGAGGCAGTGATACTGACACTCTGTTAAGCACTGCTGAGACCACACAAGGAGTATTGTGTCCACTTGTGGTCTCTGTGCTCATGACAAGAAGTCGAGGCAGTGGAAAGGATTCAGATTAAGGGGGAGACATGATCCAAGCTTTTATACTGAGTGGAGATAATTGATGAAGTGTATGCAGGGAGAAAGTGAGGCCAGGATAAGTGATCAAAAGGACATGATGAGAAAATGAAAGGAGTCACAGACTGAAGTGAATGAATAACTAGTTCACCCTTAGTGCGATTGCCTTACGGGGCAGTGTAGCTTCATGGTAAATACAGGCTCAGGTGGAGCGTTCAACAACAAACCAGATTAAATTGGTTGGAAAGAAATAGCTTGCATTTGTGCAGCACCTTTCATCATATCACAATATCCCAAAACACTTTGCAGCTGATGAAGTAATTTGGAAGTGGATTCAGTGTTGAAATGTCGGAAACCAAACGAACAATCTATGCACAGCAAGTTGTCACAAAACAGAATTGTGATGGTTTTCAGGTGAGCAGTATTTTAATAAAATGTTAAAACGTATTTTATTGTCACAAGTAGGCTTGCATTAACACTGCAATGAAGTTACTGTGAAAAGCCACATTCCGGCGCCTGTTCGGGTACACGGAGGGAGAATTCCGAATTCTCAGCTGGTACGGGAATTGAAGCCACGCTGCTGGCCTTGTTCCGCATCACAAACCAGCTGTCTAGCCCACTGAGCTAATCCAGCTCTTGTCGCGAGTTGAGGGATGAATACTGGCCAGGACAACAGGAAGGTTTCCACAGCTGTTTTCCAAAGTCAGAAACAACCCCCAACTCCGTCTCCCTCCCCCCCCCACGTATCGATTTGACAGACAAGGCCACCTTTTCATGTCTTGTCCAAAACATGACGCCTGCAAGTGTTCAGCACTCCCCTCAGCACTGCGCTCGAGGAAATTAGCCGGCAAAAGGAGGACGGTGGAAAAAGGATAGAAACCGAGATTCTTGAAAGGAATTGGGAAGCCAAGATTAACCAAACTGACTTTTCATGACAACACTTTCTCCCTCACAGTGGAAAAAGTGTTGTCTATGTGGGGGGTAGGGTCAGTAAGTTTGCGAATGACACAAAGATTTCCCGCATGGTTAACAGTGAGGTTGAGTGTCTGGGGTGGCACGAATATAGAAATGGGATGGTAAATGCACAGAAAGGTGGCACGTCGAATTTAACTGCCATCTTGAGCAGGTGGCCCGATAGCGAGGTCCCATCGCCGGCACACCCTCCCTCACCGCAAAGTGGCCACAAACGCATGCCCCCCACTATATAAATCCGCCCGAACACCACCCGCACCGCAAATCAGCTTATCCATCCTTCCACCGCATGGCAGCCCCCCACCCCGGGATTGCCTGAGTACCCCCGCTACCCGCAGGTACGGGGGTGACCTAACTCTCCCCCTCCCCTCCTAATAGGGGGACCCCCCCCCAGAGAACCCTGTAATAGGGGGACCCCTGCCCATGGACCCCTATAAGAGAGGGACTCCCCATAGGCACCTCTGAAACAGAGTGACCCCCCACAGGGACTCTCCTGTAATAGGCCCCCAAGGCTCCCTGTAATAAGGGAAACCCCACAAGGCCACCTGTAATAGGGGGACCCCTCCTGCCGAAAGGTACTCCCCTAACAGACCCCCTCGGACACAGACCCCTGCCCCCCCTCCACACAGACCCAACACTCCACCTCCAAGAAAAGGGACCCTTATGTGGAACCTAGCGACCAGTCCAGCCAGGGGCAGTGGGAAGCATTACAGCTGTAATACTTACCTTGCAGCTCCACATGTCCATTCCTGGCAGCAGAGCAGCTGTGCCTGCTTCTGGTTGCCACAGATCCACTATCTGCAAGCCATTCATAGCTGTCCGGTAGTGGCCGGTGAACTACAGCTTGTAAAAACCATTTGCAGCTTTTATCCATTCATATCCTTTCAGGCTTCAGTGGTCTAAATGGTGAAACCCCAATGTTTGAAAACATTGACCACATCAAAGAGAGATAAGTGCAGTGAAATAACACAATTGAGTGATTGGAATGCACTTAGTGCACTTACATCTCTTTGGGAGCTGCCATTTCTGTGGTTTTGCAGAACATCTTTGATCTTATAAAACGGTATGCGCATACTTTAACTTTGGCTGACACGGTGGACGTTTGGCTACTTACACTGAGAATAACTGAATATTGTGGGGTCCATCCCTGCTCCGGTAGGTAATGAGCTTCCCCTCATTATAGAAAGAAGCGGCTCCAGCCTGTTGGGCCGCGACTGGCAGCACCAGCTGCAGTTGGACTGGCACATAGCCTCAAACTGGGATCTGGCGATCTGCGTGCGGTACTGATCAATTTCCAAGAGGCTTAGGTACCATTAAAGGGGCCGTGGCCAAGTTTCAAGTGGATATGGAGGCCCTACCCCAATATTTACATGCCCATCTGGTTCCCTACGCTTTAGTGGAGAAAGTCGAGGGGTAAGGCAGTCCGCGTCTGCAGAGACCATAAATTGACAATGAACATGGCTTTGAGGTTAGACTCTTATCCTTTACCACACATCGAGGATCTGTATGCAACCTTGGCCGGTGGCTATACATTTATGAAATTGACCATGAGCAACGCTTATCAATAAACCCTCACGGCAATACCTCACAATCAATACGCACAAGGGACTCTATGAGTGCACACGGCTTCTGTTCACAATATACTCATTGTGCGCAGTTTTCCAGCGCATCATCGAGAACATCCTGCAGGGATTGCCGCGTGTCACAGTTAACTTCGACGATGTGCTGGTCACATGGACCAGAGAGCACATTTGCAAACTCTTGAGACGGTGTTGAAACTTTTTTCGGAGTATGGGGTCCGCCCGCACCGTGTGTGTTGCATGCGAAGAAAGTAGTATATTTTGGGTTTCGGGTGGACCCGGAAGGTCTGCACCCAGTCACTTGAGAATCCATGAAAATGGCCCCCGCTCCTGCCCCGCGGGATGCCAGCGGGCTTCGCTCTTTTCTTGGACTAGTAAATTACTATGGGTGATTTATTACAAACCTGGCCCCCGCTTCACCTGGTCCTCAAGAAATGCCAACCGTGGAAATGGAGCAATGCCCAGGATGATGCGTTTAAGAAGGTTAAACGGCGATTGCCCTCATCCGGGATGTTGACACATTTTGACCTTTCAAAACCATCGTATGTCATGTGTGATGCTTCGCCATACGGGATTGGGGCTGTCCTGTCTCCTCGGATGAGCGATGGCCGTCAACGGCCAATCGCCTCCCGGACTCTGGCTGCGACAGAGAGAAAATACATCCAAATAGAGAAGGAAGGCTTGTATTTGGTGTAATGCGGTTTCATCGGTAAGCCTATGGCCACCATTTCTTCATTGTCACAGATCACAAGCCATTGCTGGGGCTCTTCTGTGAGGAAAAGCAAACAATTCAGTGCTGGGCCTTATTACCGGCTGCTTACGAGCATTCTTTTGAACACCACCTAAGGACCCAGATTGCGCACGCTGATGTGCTGAGCCGATTTGTTCGGCAGACCGAATCCGCGAGCCCCACTGCGGCAGACAAAGTAGTTGCGGTCCTGAAATTTATGGACTCTTTGCCCGTCACTGCATCGTGTATTCGTGACTGGACGGCGTCCTTGCCAAGGTGTGACATCTGGTGCTATACAGTGGGCAGCGTCGACAGCTATCAGCAGGTTCTTGAGCAAATAGACATAGGGAGTGACAAGGTATTAGAGAGGTGTTCGCAGGCATAAAAGTGGACAAGTCTCCAGGTTCAGATGAATTGTGCCCCAGCCTGCTGTGGGAATCCAGGGAGATTGGAGGGGCTATGACCCAATATTTTAATTCCTCTCTGGCCACGGGACAGGTGCCAGAGGATTGGAGAACAGCTAATGTGGTCCCACTATTTAAGAAAGGTTGTTGAGGTAGGCCAGGGATCTATAGACCAGTGAGTCTCACATCAGTGGTAAGGAAACTACTGGAGAAAATTCTGAAGGAGAGAATCTTTGTCCACCTGGAGAAGCAAGGTTTGATCAGGGATAGTCAGCATGGCTTTGTCAGGGGGAGGTCATGCAACAAATTTGATTGAATCTCTTGAGCATGTGATCATGTGTGTAGATAAGGGTCGTGCAGTTGATGTAGTTTACATGGATTTCAGAAAAACCTTTGACAAGCTCCCACATGGGAGACTTATAAAGAAAGCAAATGCACATGGGATACTGGGTAACTTGGTAAGCTGGATTCAAAATTGGCTCAGCTGTAGGAGACAGAGGGCGATGATAGACGGCTGCTTTAGTGACTGGAAGGGGGACACGAGAGTTGTTGTTCCAACAAACAGTCAGGCAATCGTGTTGGCACCCTGGAGTGTCCAAAATGAAAACACTGGTGAGAAGCTACATCTGGGTTTGGACACGGATATCGAGACAATGCTCTATCAAGAGCATCAGAAGCTCCCTGCGGCAGTACCTCTACATCCTTGGGAGTCACCAGGATACCCCAGGGCTCAAATGCACGGCAATTTCGCCAATCCATTCCTGGGGTCGATGTTCCTTGTCCTGGTGACGGTTCACACGATGGGGATGATCACCTCCCGGTGGCCATTGAGCGAATGTGCATTTCATTTTCCACCCACGGAATCACTGAGGTGCTCATGACAGCTAATGGGGCCTCTTACCCGTATGAAGAGTTTGCTTTTATGAAGAGCAAAGGGATTCGCCATGTCCTCACTACCCCACACCATCTGGCATGGAATGGCTTTGCAGAGAGGGTTAAACGGGGTCTAAAGAAACAGACTTCGGGCTTGATGGACACCAGGCTGGCAAGACCTTTGTTCTCATGCAGGATCACGCAGTAACTGGGGTGGCCCTCCTTGAGCTGTTAATGGGTGATACATGACTGAGTTTGATTATTCTGGACATCGGCACGAAGATGCGCTGTAACCGAGATTTACAAGGGGCATTGCCCAGCTCGACATCGACCTCTTCGACACTTCGGACCTGCCGACACGGTGTTCGTTCATAACTTCCACGATGGTGCTCGCTGGCTCTCTGGCATTGTCATCGGCAAACAGTCTCTTACAAAGTTCGGGTTTGGGGGCCACTGATGCGATGACATTTGGATCACATTCGCTCACGCAGGTTGCTCCCGTGTGAGGTTTCTTGAAAGAAACCTGTCCTGGATCCTTGGCCCCATTGCCAAACCAGCATGTCCGCTCTTGTGTCTTCCGACTCTGAAATGGAGAGGCAGACCTCCTTGGACGCCGATCAGCCGCCTCCCGCGGATCGGCCGCCGCGCCGTTCTTATTGCAAACGACATTCAACAGGAAGATATATTCCGACCAATCCACCGCATCAGCTCAAAGACGAAGTGCTGGGGCCAAAGAGAATCCGACGTCCTCCGTCTGCTCCTCCTTCTCCACCTCATCGGTCGTTGAGGGTGGCCTTCCCACTTTGGCGGGGGCCGGGGGGATGTAACTGCCCACTGGAGGCCTACGGGGTGGGAATGATTATCTTCTCTGTGGGCCTTGCGGAGTAGGAGCTCCACCGCTAGGGGCGGGGAATCTCTATCAACCTTTGTTTCCTCAGTGTGGACTCCCCGTGTCCTTATTAACAGATGTACAGCAAAGCAGAAGCAGTAACTTTGCTGGATTTCCCCCCTCTCCTGTCACTGAGGCCAATTGAGATTACAAATTTGAGGCCAGATAACTCAATGCTGAGTTGAAATGCTGGAAACTCTCTCTCTTACAGCACTGTGGGAGCACCTACACCGTGCAGACCTCAACGGTTCCTGAAGGTGCCTCGCCACCACCTTCTCAAGAACCTTCGGGAAAGGGCAATAAATTCTCACCCTCCCAGAGAGGCCCATATCCTGAGAATGAAAGAATAAAGATGGCAGGTTGAGAATCAGGCTGTTTTATTTTTAGGTTTACCACAGCTCAGGTGGCTGGCCAAAACGCAAGAGAATGGACCCGTTAACAAAAAAGCATTAGCTAAAAGAAATATTTTCAATGATTTCAGATTTAAATCAGGACCAAATAGACACGGCACTTTTGGTAATCAAAATGCACTAATCCAACCTCTGGGATGATTTTAAATAATGCACCCATACGTGTTATAGATGAGTATAATCAAAATAAAACTTTAATTCATATTCATAATCAACACAGAGGGATATGGGCCCTGGAAGGGTAGGGGGTTTTAGTCCAGATGGCTGCATGGTTGGTGCAGGCTTGGAGGGCCGAAGGGCCTGTTCCTGTGCTGTAATGTTCTTTGTTCTTTGTTTTAAAACACGTTATGCTCACCTGTCCCCATGAATTCACATCGAATTTGCATCGCAAGCCCGTGATTTTTAAATAACTGTACATGAGAGCCGAGATCGCCTCTGGAAATGCACACCAAAAAAATGACTAATTTAGGCTCTTACTGCTGTGGCGAATGAAAAGGATTTAAAAGTGTTAATTATAGCACGTGTCATGTTGGAGTTCCAGATCTTCCTTGACAGAATCCGTATCGACATGAATGTGGCCAGGAATTACATAGAATAGCACCAAGAATGTTCTTGTTGCTCTTCATAGAGGCTCGAACCGCCTCATTTTCAGTGAAATAACACTTGAATCAAAATCATAAGCAAAAAGAGATGCTATTTGAACACACTAAATGTTTGTCTTGTGTTGTGTTATGCTGCTTTGGATAACACAGGCTGATACTTGATGCAGCCTTAACTAAAGGATGCTGCAGACTCTGAAATGAGTTCAACGTATTTATTGAACCATTAACACAGTTCTCAAATGAGTTCGACTCTGCTAATCTAACTGCAGTAACTCAGTCTAACTGTACCAGCTTGCTCTAAGCCACGTGCTGGGGTGTGATGCTGCTGTCTGATCAACCCTGTCTGACTCTCCAGATGTCTGTCTGTGGAAAGAGGCAGGGTGTGAGTGTCTCATCCCTTTTATAGTGTTTATGTCATGCCCCCTTGTGATGATGCCACCTCTGAATGTCCTGACTGCCCATTGGCTGTGTCCTATTCTGAATGTTCATTGGTTGCATGTTTGCATATCATGACATCTCCCCTTTTTTTTTGTAGATGTATCTACCATGTGAATGTGTCTGTCTAATGTGAGTGACTGAGGAATACAGAACAGAACAAACAAAACAAATGCTCATAAGTCCAGTCTCTGAGGCTTGCATCAGATCCTCGTCGACCGCCGGAGAGGTGGTGGAGGGAGTGATGGTGTCTGGACAGGCGAGTGGGAGGCACGACTGGTGGCTTCGTGGTCCGAGGTGTCTAGAGGTGGCAATTCGGCATGTGGAAATGGAGGGGAAAGTGGTTGTGGGCAAGCAACTTTTTGCAGTGCCCTTCGATTCCTTTGCACAATGGAGCCATCAGCCATACGTATGACATAGGATCTGGGCGCGGCTTGTCGAACAACGACAGCCGTAGCAGACCACCACCATCCGGTATCTTGATCCTGACCGTGTCTGCCGGGGATAGCATGTCCAGATCGGCGGCATGTGCGTCATAGCCCTGCTTCTGGCTGTCACGAAGCAACTGTATTTTCTGCAGCACCGGGAGGTGATCAAGGTTGGGCAGGTGTATGGCTGGAAGCGTTGTCCGCAGGTCCCTGTTCATCAGCAGTTGAGCTGGCGACATGCCAGTGGACAAGGGAGTTGCCCGATACGCAAGTAGTGCAAAGTATATGTCGGAAGCGGAGTCCAAGGCCTTGCGGATGAACTGCTTAACGATGTGCACCCCTTTGTTGACTTTGACATTGGACTGCGGATAGTGCGGACTGGAGGTGACATGCCTGACATTGTAGCTCTTGGCAAACGTGGACCATTCTCGCCAGCGGAAGCACGCGCCATTGTCGCTCATGACGGTGTTCGGGATGCCATGCGGTGAGAATGTCTCTTTACACGCTTTGATGACGGTCCGTGAGGTGAGGTCTGGCAGCTTCAGCACCTCAGGATAGTTCGAAAAGTAATCGATGATTAAGATATAGCCACGACCATTCGCGTGGAATAGGTCAATGCCAACCTTGGACCACGGAGAGGTCTCTAGGTCATGTGGTTGGAGCATCTCCTTGCTCTGCGCTGGTTGGAACCTCTGACAGGTTTCGCAGTTCAGGACCATGTCCGTGATGTCCTGGTTGATACCGGCCAGTAGACAGCTTGCCGGGCCCTGCATCTGCACTTTTCTACATCCCGATGTCCCTCATGAATGTGCTGCAGCACCGTGCTCTGGAGACGTAGGGGGATGACTATCCTGTCCAGCTTGAGCAGGATGCCGTCGATCAGCGTCAGGTCATCCTTGACGTTGTAGAATTGAGGGTATTGTCCTTTCTGCAGCCATTGCTGAGGTTGTGGATGACTCGCTGCAACAGGGGGTCTTTGGCCATCTCTTCTTGGATGAGAATGATCTTCCCATCTGTTGCGGGGAGAGTGCTTGCACACAGTTGTACTGCAATTCAATGTGCTGGATGATCTCCAGTGGTTCACTGGGTGAGTTGACGGAGCGGGACAATGCATCGGCGATGATGAGCTCCTTGCCAGGTGCGTACACCAAATCATACCTCCGGAGTTTGAGCAGAATTCTCTGCAAACGAGGTGTCATGTCGCTCAGGTCCTTCTGTATGATGTGGACCCGAGGCCTATGACGCGTCTCAACAGTAAATGTTGGCAAGCCGTAGACATAATCATGAAATTTGAAGATGCCAGTGAGAAGACCTAAACACTCCTTCTCAATCTGCGCAGATCTGGTCTCAGTGGGTGTCATTGCCGTGACGTGTATGCTACTGGTACCCAGGATGACGTGTCGTCTCTTTGAAGCAACACCGCCCCAATGCCATCCTGACTCGGATCTGTGGATATCTTGATCTCTCGGTCTGGGTCAAAGAATGCAAGGACGGGTGCAGTGGTCAGCTTGGCTTTCAGCTCCAGCCACTCTGTTCGGTGCTCCGCCTTCCACTCAAAGGCGGTTGATGTTTTCACCAGGTTGTGTAGGTCCGTGGTGTGTGTGGCCAAATTCGGGATGAACTTGCCAAGGAAATTGACCATTCCCAGGAAGCGCAGTACTGCCTTCTTGTCCTCGGGGACTTTCATTGCCTCGATGGCTTTAATTTTGTCTGTGTCCGGGCGCACACCGTGTTGCGAAGTCTGATCCCCCAGGAACTTCAGCGTGGATATCCCAAAACAGCACTTGGACCTGTTTAGCTTGAGGCCATGTTCATGTATGCGTCGGAATACTTTCTTGTGGACCAGATTATGATATCGTCAATGTAGACACAAACCCCTTCTATTTCCTCCATCATCTGTTCCATGATGCGATGGAAAATCTCTGATGCCGAGATGATGCCAAATGGCATTCGGTTGTAGCAGAATCTGCCAAAAGGCGTGTTGAAGGTGCAGAGCCTTCTGCTGGATTCTTCAAGTTGGATTTGCCCAAATCCTTGGGATGTGTCAAATTTTGTGAAGAAGCGCGCGTGTGCCATCTCACTCATGATTTCTTCCCTCTTCGGGAGGGGATAATGTTCCCGCATAATGTTTTTGGTTAGATCCTTGGGGTCAATGCAGATGCGTAGGTCCCCCGAAGGCTTCTTTACGCACACCATCGAGCTGACCCAGTCGGTTGGTTCAGTGACATTGGAAATGATGCCTTTTTGTTGTAGACTCGTGAGCTCTGCCTTCAGGCGCTCTCTCAGGGAGCAGGGACACATCGTGGTGCGTGGACCACTGGCTTGGCATCAAGCCGCAGTAGAATCTTGTACTCGTACGGCAGCGTGCCCATCCCGCTAAATACATCTGGGTACTGGGTTAGGATGTCGTCGATGCTGGCCTGAAGATCCGAATGGGACGGCGTAGTGGTGTAGACCCTTTGAATGAGGTTCAGTTGCTTGCAGGCGTGCGCACCTAGCAGGGACCCCCTGTCTGGTTTAACAATCTCGAAGCGTAAGCTTGCTTGTGTGTGTCGGCTGGACACCTGCAGATGGCAGGACCCCAGTGCCCTGATTGCGTTTCCATTGTGGTCCAGGAGTTTGCCGGCAGCTGGAAGGATTGTGGGCGGCTTCTTGATTCTCTTGAAGTCCACCTGCAAAATCAGGTTGGCGGAGGCACCAGTGTCCAGTTAGAACTGGATGGAGCAGTGGTTGACCTTCATCACTGCATGCCATTCGTCCTCGGAATCCACGGCCAGGATTGATTGGACTCGCAATGTGTCCGGTGTGGCGTATTCGCACTTCGTAATAATGCCCACTTGGTAAATGTTGTCCAGGTATTCATCATCTGGATCCCTCGCACTGCCTGGATCAGAGTCATGTATTCGGTGTTGCACACCTCTGATGCGCCACTGTTGGAATTGGGAGCGCTGGCTCCTGACTGGTGCAGATCTGCACAGGGCTGCATAGTGGTTTGGTTTCCCACAGTTTAAACAGCGTTTGCCTCTTGCAGGGCAGTTTTTAAAAAATGGGCGGTGCCGCAGTTCACACAGGTCATGACATTGGCGTCATGACGCTCAGTGCGTCGTTGCGCATGAGCGGTGCGGTTCTTGGACGTCTGCAACTGCGCAGTGCGGTTTTCGGCCGCTTCGTGCTCCCGATCGCATTGCTCATGCGTCAGAAGAGCATGCAAAATGGCCGCTTTTGTCAATGTGGAGGTGCTGCATCCGGGAGATGGTCTGAACACTCTCCACCTCGTGGGAGGCTTGTTTTTCACTTTCTGCCGTTTTGTACTGTGAATAGCGATTTTTAAAGTGCTCATGCACAGTACACGTTTCAATCGCGACTGGCAGAGTCATGTGCTTGATTTTCAACAATTGCTCTTGCAGAGGATCAGAGTGGACTCCAAAAACGATTTGGTCTCTGATCATGGAGTCAGTGATATCACCGGAGTTCCAGGATTGCGCTAGCAGTCTAAGGTTAGTTAGAAAGGAGTTGAAGGATTTGTCTTTACCTTGCATCCTCTGCTTGACGATGTAGCCCTCGAAGATTTTGTTGGTGTCCACCTCGCAGTGGCTGTCGCATTTGTCCAGGATGGTTTGGTACTTCGTTTTGTCCTGCCCTTCGGAAAAGTGAAAGGAGTTGAAGATCTCTATCGCATGGTCACCCGCAGTGGTGAGTAGAAGAGCTATCTTCCGAGCATCGGTCGTGCCATTGAGGCCGGATGCTTGTACGTATAGTTGAAATTTCCTCTTGAATGATCGCTAGTTGGCACTAAGATTGCCGTTGATCCTGAACTGATGAGGAGCCTGAATCTTGTCCATTGTGCCTGCATTCAGTAGCTGGTTGTCACGGATCTTGCTGAGTTGAACTAAACAGATTGAACAGTCACTCATGGTATCATGTTGTGTTATGCTGCTTCGGATAACACATGCTGCTACTTGATGCAGTCTTAACTCAAGGATGCTCCAGACTCTGAAATGAGTCAAACGTGTTTATTGAACTATTAACACAGTTCTCAAATGAGTTTGACTCTCTGCTAATCTAACTGCAGTAACTCAGTCTAACTGTACCAGCTTGCTCCAAGCCACATGCAGGGGTGTGATGCTGCTGATCAACTCTGTCTAACTCTCTGGAAGTCTGTCTGTGGAAAGAGACAGGGTGTGAGTGCCTCATCCCTTTTATAGTGTTTATGTCATGCCCCCTTGTGGTGATGCCACCTCTGAGTGTCCTGACTGCCCATTGGTTGTGTCCTGTTCTGAGTGTTCATTGGTTGCATGTTTGCATATCATGACACTTTGTAATGTCGTCAGTGATTTTTTTTCTAGCCTTATATCTTACCTATACCCAATCTGCTCACAAGAAATCCTTCAATTCAGTAACGCAGTTGCGGAATAAAATGGAACTTGGGGATACGGCTACATCAAACCAAGTGTCATTCATCATTGAGCCCCTCCCGTCCCTTTGCTCAATAGATGTGACAGGCAAAAGCGTCGCCCTTAGGATGACCAGTTGCCGCTTTGTCAGCTCAGCCCTGAGGAGGTGTCTGTGCACATACAGGCGGATGGGAGTGGTTTGAAAAAAGCACGACAATCAATATGGCCAGCTGATCGATACAGAACGTTAAAAGCAACTGTACATCTTGCAGTGTCTCGGTGCCACAGTCGGAACGTACCATTTCATTAGAAAAATGGATTGGAGTTCAAAGAGGGCCTTGTTGTCCCCACACAGCAGTCTTTCAAATGGAAGCACCCCAGGGTCACTAATCTTTAAAATGAAATGGCGAAGGCACCGCAGGTCCTTGTCAGAAACAAATGCCACACTCGTCCCTGCTGAAAGCTCTAAATACTTTATCTGTTGAAGCTTAAAACAAGCGCGGTTGAATGGAAAGTAAGTGATTGTCTGGCAGATCATTTATTTAACGCAGGCAAAATTCAATAAAGAGGACAACATATAAGGGAGTGGAAGTAATGCAGCTGTGAGCCATTTATCATTGAACAGAAAGTCATTGTTAACATTATCTCTTCTATGATATTCTGGTTCAAGCTGGCAATGAGTCATGGCGCTTTTTTGGTCTTAAAGTGTGTCTGCTTCGCTTTGTGAAGGAGGCCATTTGGCCCATCGAGTCTGCACCAACCCTCTGAAAGTGCACCCTACCTATAGTCAGGCCCACTCCCTGCCCTATTCCCGTAGCCCCCTCAGCCCCACCTAACCTGCACATCTTTGGATACTAAGTGGCAATTTAGTATGGCCAAGCCACCTACCCTGCCCATCCCGAGGGCCCAGGAGACAATAATCTAATCTGGCCTTCCAGTGCAGCACTGTAGGAGTGCCGAACTGTTGGTGGTACCATCTTTCAGATCGGATGTTAGAATGATGCCCCTCTGCCCTTTCAGGTGGCTGCAGAAGATGCCACATGATTGATTTGAAGAAAAGCAAGGAGCTCTTGCCTCCCATTCTCTCTCTCTACAGCTGCTGCCTGACCAGCTAAATGTTTCAACGTTTCCCATTTCCGTTTCAATTTTCATCATCTGCGGAAATATGCTGATGTGTGTTTAATGTTCAACACTGCTCTCTGACCCAACATTTATCACTCAACCAATATCACTAAAGCTAAGTATCTGGTTCGTGCTTCATTGCTGCTTGTGGGTGCTTCCCGTATGCTCCGCATCCTACATTATAACAGTGACCGCTTCAAAAGATTAAATTGTTGGTTCTCAAGGGCTGCGGGGGTCATGCAAGGCATTGTGGGTGAGATTTTATGCCCCCCCCCCCCACCCTCAACCCTGCAGGGGCAGCGGGATCTTCCAGCCCTGCCACTGTCATGGAATTACCCATTGTTTGTACTCTCCATCGCCAGGATATACGCGATTGGGGGGGGTCGCTATCGGTGGGACAAGAAGATCCCGCCGGTGTGAACAGTCAGAAAATCCCGCTATATACAAATGTGATTCTTTCTTCTGAATCTTATTAATGTATTCTGGAGGCAGACTTGTAGCATGTGTTATGAGCCAGGATTTCGAGAACCCCAAAGTGTATCATGGAGTTCACCTGACCCACAACTTTTAATAGATTGTGGTATGGGGAGCACACGGCCCACTCTACAGGTGTGGTACAGCAGAAATGGAAAATGTATTTTTTAAAGCAAAACAATGTTTATTCTATGAACTCAAGTTAACGTTTTTGAAACATACAATGAACATCTTAGCAACCATTAATTCAAATACAACCCCCAAAGAGTACAGCACTAAGTAATCCTTTAAGCTTTCCTTTTAACATCCACACGATTAAAAACACCTTTTAACAGAAGCACATTAGGTTTACATTCACTACTGAGAACATTTATAATTCTGAGTTCACCAAATGATCAAGAGATAGTCTTTTGATGGCAGAGATAACAGCAGTACACCTGCTCTGTCTGGCTTCAGCTCCAACGCTGAAAACGAAACTAAAACACACCCTGCAGCAAACAGCCTAAAACAAAAATGAAAAGCTGACAGACAGCCCAGCTCCACCCACACTCTGATATCACTGCAGTAATAAACACCCATTTCTTAAAGGTACTCTCACTACAGATATTTATATACATACCCATTTATAAACACCCATTTCTTCAAAGTGTGCTCACATGACACAGGGCTCCAATAACTTACATTTTTACAGCTCTATTCATGTTGGAAGACTTTGTAAGGCACTCCATGGAGGTGTGAGACAACATGGCATTGGAGCTGAAGAAGGAGTTATGAAGACGGTGTTGGGGGGGGGGGGGTCAGGGGAGCAGTGCTGAGGTTTTGGAGGCAGGGGTGCAATCACCAACAGGTTATCAATAAAAGGAATTGGAATTTAAGGAGGGTTTTAAAGGAGCAGAATGAGGTGGAAAGGCTGGATGTTTAAGGAAAGATTTGAGTGAGTACGGCTTAGAGTGCAAGAGTAAGACGGGTAAGGTGGCTCAACCATGGCTAACAAGGGAAATCAGGGATAGTGTTAAAGCCAAAGGCATATAAACTGGCCAGAAAAAACAGCAAGCCTGAGGATTGAGAGAATTTTTAAATTCAGCAGAGGAGGTCAAAGGGTTTAATTCGGAAGGAGAAAATAGAAAACGAGAGTAAACTTGGAGAAAACATAAAAACTGACTGGAAAAGCTTCTATAGATATGTGAGGAGAAAAAGATTGGTGAAGACAAATGTAGGTCCCTTATAGTTAGAATCAGGTGAATTCATAATAGGCAACACAGGCATGGCAGACCAGTTGAACAATTACTTTGGATCTGTCTCACTCAGGTGGACACAAAAAACCTTCTGGAAATACTTGGGGACAGAGGGTCAAGAATGAAGGAGGAACTGAAATAAATCCTTATTAATCAGGAAATTGTATTGAGGCAATTGATGGAATTAACCCCGATAAATCTCCAGGGCCTGATGCTCTGCATCCCAGAGTACTTAAGGAAGTGGTCCTACAAATAGTGGATGCATTGGTGATCATTTTCCAGCATTCTATAGACTCTGGAAGAGTTCCAATGGATTAGAGGGTAGCTAATGTAACCCCACTTTTTAGAAAAGGAGAGAGAGAAAAGGGGGAATTAGCCTGACATCGTTATTGACGAAAGTACTGGAACAATTATTAAGGATGAAATAGCTGAGCATTTGGGAATTGGGGACAGGATTGGTCCAAGTCAGCCTGGATTCACTAAAGGGAAATCATACTTGACAAATCTTCTTGAATTGTCTGAGGACGTGACCAATGGAGTGGACAAGGGTGAACCAGTGGATGTTGTGTATCTGGACTTTCAAAAGGCTTTTGACAAGGTCCCACACAAGAGATTAGTGAGCAAAATTAAAGCTTATGGTATCAGGGTAATGTATTGATGTGGACAGAGAACTGGTTGGCAGACAGGAAGCAGAGAGTGGGAATAAATGGGTCCTTTTCAGAGTAACAGGCAGTGATGGGTGGGGTACCACAGGGTTCAGTGCTGGGACCCCAGCTGTTCACAATATACATTAATGATTTGGATGAAGGAATTGCAATATGTCCCAATTTGCAGACAACACTAAGCTGGGTGCCAGTGTGTGCTGTGAGGAGGGTGCAAAGAGGGTGCAGGGTGACTTGGACAGGCTGGCTGTGTGGCCAAATACTTGGCAAATGCAATATAATGTGGATAAATGTGAGGTTATCCACTTCGGTGGCAGAATCAGGAAGGCAGGTTATTTTCTGAATGGTGGCAGTCTAGGAAAAGGGGAAGTGCAATGAACATAGAATTTACAGTGCAGAAGAAGGCCATTCGGCCCATCGCGTCTGCACCGGCTCTTGGAAAGAGCACCCTACCCAAGGTCCACACCTCCACCCTATCCCCATAACCCAACCCAACACTAAGGGCAATATTGGACACTAAGGGTAATTTAGCATGGCCAATCCACCTAACCCGCACATCTTTGGACTGTGGGAGGAAACCGGAGCACCCGGAGGAAACCCACGCACACACGGGGAGAACGTGCAGGCTCCGCACAGACAGTGACCCAAGCTGGGAATCGAACTTGGGACCCTGGAGCTGTGAAGCAGTTGTGCTATCCACAATGCTACCACGCTGCCCAATGAGATCTGGGTGTCATGGTGAAATAGTCGCTGAAGGTTGGCATGCAGGTACAGCAGGGATGAGGAAAGCTAATGGCATGCTGGCCTTCAGAGCGAGGAGTAGGGATGTCTTGCTGGGGTTATATAGGGCCTAGGTGAGGCCACACCTTGAGTTTTGGTCTCCTAGTTTGAGGAGGGCATGCTTGCTATTGAGGGTGTCCAGCGAAGGTTCACCAGACTAATTCCCAGGACGGCGGGACTGGACAGGCTAGATGCGGGAAGAATGTTCCCGATGTTGGGGACATCCAGAACTAGGGGTCACAGCCTAAGAATAAGGGGTCAGCCATTCAGGACTGAGATGAAGAAGAACTTCTTCTCTCAGAGTGTTGTGAACTTGTGGAATTCTCTGCCACAGAAAGCTGTTGGGCCCAGTTTGTGGGATATATTCAAGAGGGAGCTGGACGTGGCCTTTGAGGCTAAAGGGATCAAGGGGTCTGGAGAGAAAGCAGGAGTGGGATACTGAATTTGCATAATCAGCCATGATCAGATTGAATGGTGGTGCAGGCTCGAAGGGCCGAATGGTCTACTCCTGCACCGATTTTCTATGTTTCTATGTTATTTAGGTAAATAACGGTACGGCACACTATTCTGGAGTTAAAAGAATTGGAAATTCAGGAAAGGGTTGAGGGCCATTATTCCAGAGCAGCTCACAGGTATAATAAGGAGTGTGGCTGCAGACAGATTTTTAGACCGGTTTTCTGTGGATTTGTCGGTTTCCCGTAACAGCCTCCCCGAACAGGCGCCGGAATGTGGCGACTCGGGGCTTTTCACAGTAACTTCATTTGAAGCCTACTTGTGACAATAAGCGATTTTCATTTCATTTCAGTTTGATGCGGGAATAAGGGGGCTGGATTCCATTGCGATTAGGAAAATGAATTTTAATCTCCTGGAATTATAGTCAAATGGATTCAATATAAAAACTGTTTCCCAAATTCGTAAATTATCTTTTGCTGTGAAACAAAACACATTCACGACACCTTCTACCTCTGGTCGGGTTTTGTGGACATTCCAGCACCGTAAGTGTTGACTTGATCTTCGATGTTTATCCTGGGAACCCAAAAAAACTTAAACGTCAACCCAAGAGTTCAGGTATTAAAAATTTGCTACTCCTGACCTTAGAGGCTTCATAGGGACTGTGCGGTCACATATAGTTACTTCAAAGAGACATTTAACTTTCACCTGCCAAGCAAATAATCTTAAACCATGAGTAACCTCTTAGCCTTGAGTTCAACCCGCTAAATGTCAATCTACAGCCTTAATTTATGTAACCAGATTCAGTCGAGCAAAATAAAGCGGCTTAATTAGACACACAAAGAAGGTTCATCGTTCACTGCAGCCAGAAGCACATGCCATCCTGCAGATCAGCTTGATGCACTGCGTTCAATTGGAGACATAAATCAGGCCCATTTCAGCAGTCCCCCACTCTGCACACAATTAAACAGGTAATTTGAATCCGATAACTACTATACTACTGAGCTGCACCAAGTTACAATGAGCCACAGACAGAGAGCTAGGCCCAAACAGTAAACCATCGGGGGGGGGTCAAAGAGAAACACAATGCTGGTTCAAACTTCTCTCCAGGTTGTCAGTCCCTCCGAAGGTGATTTCTTTGTACCCAATAGCTCTACAGACGTCTTACAAGAATAATAAAATGCCGTCATTGAAGTCGATAAGTTAGACCCATTGGAAGTGTCTTTTGAAAAGCCCTCAACATTCAAACACTTTGGAAAGAAAAGGACATTTTGGAATGGGCAGTAAATTCTGGTCTTTCCAGCGACGCCCCCATATCGCCATCAGGGCAGCACGGTAGCATATTGGTTAGCACAGTTGTTTCATAGCTCCAGGGTCCCAGGTTTGATTCCCGACTGGGTCACTGTCTGTGTTGAGTCTGCACGTTCTCCCTGTGTCTGCGTGGGTTTCCTCCGGGTGCTCCGGTTTCCTCCCACAGTCCAAAGATGTGTGGGTTAGGTGGATTGGCCACGCTAAATTGCCCTTAGTGTCCAAAAAATGTGAAGTGGTGGTTACTGGGTTACAGGGACAGGGTACATACGTGGGCTTCAGTAGGGTGCTCTTTGTAAGGGCCGGTGCAGACCCGATGAGCCAAATAGCCTCCTTCTGTACTGTAAATTCTATGATATCATGAACAAATATATTATTTAAAAAAGCTCTATAAGAACTATCAACAAGAATCCTCAGTGTTGACCTTAATGGGCTTGGTTACCCATTAATTCAAAATGTTTGTTTGTAGTAAGATCCATTGGACCATAAGACATAGGAGCAGAATAAGGCCACTCAGCCCATCGAGTCTGCTCCACCATTCCATCATGTCTGATATTGTTCTCATCCCCATTGTCCTGTCTCCTCCCCATAACCCCTGATCCCCTTATTTATCAAGAGGTAGTGAAAGGATAGAAAAATAAAACATCATCAGGAACAACATCAAGGACTTTTGGTAGCTTATACCCTACAGCTGTAGCACAGTTTTGTGTTAACATACGGTTAAAACTGTCTTCCAGAGTTGCAATCTGTAAGAAAATTGTGTACATTTGTTCTATGTCAAGACAAACTGCGGCACTAGCCAGGTTAGACAGAAGAAGCTTGCATTAATGAAGTGTCATTCGTGATCTCAGGACATCTCAAAGTGCTTCACAGCCAGAAAAGTGCTCTTGAAGTGTAGTCATTGCTCTAATGTACCTTACCAATTGCAGCCTATTGTCCATTTTTGCCACTCTCTCTGTTCCCCACCATTAGCATCAAGCTCCTGCATTCTCAGTTTCGCTTTCTGAACTCCTCCTGTGCCATACCACAGTAAAACGTAGGCAATAGGAGCTGGAATAGGGCAGACTGCCATTTGAACTTCTCCTCCGCTCAATAAGCTGATCCATCAACTGCACTTTCCTGTCCCCGCCCATATTCTGCCTTCAAAAGCTTCCTTCAAACCATACCTCCAGTGATTTCCTGTAACTCTTCTCCGAACCCATTCTCAATGTCTGTTTCTCCCCTTTTGAGAAACAGCTCGTTTTGTGTGTCTTTAACATAAGCAATGGTCCACTGCTTTCATCATTAATTTAACTGAAAAATCAATTACTGCACTGAGCGCGCAAGGGCACTGATATATTTTACCGCCCACCCTACTTACGATGTTAAAAGCCCCGTCACGAGTGGAACTTGCTGTTACTGTGCAATTGAAGTTTCACTTCATCATAAAATTAGCAGATATGGCAGAAAAATAGCTCTGGTCCCAATGTGGTGATGTTGAAGAAGATAGATAGGCATCCGCCCTTGTTTACAAGTACAGCTTACAGACACCAAACTCCAGGGAGAAAAATGAAGGCAGTTCCATCTGATGGTTGTTACTGTGGTTGCCAATCTTCCAGGAGGGCTCTGGAGTCTCCATTGAAGACCAATCTCCTGGTCACTGTACTGAGGAATCCGGTGATAGAAATCAGAATAGAATTTTACTTTAATCGCATTTTTTTTAACATCTTCATTTCTAAGTTATAAAAAGTTGTGGCTTGCCCGTGGGCAGGGCAGAAGAAGGCAGGCAAGCAAGAGGTGAAGCTTCCAGGTATAACTTCCACCCAGAGTTGGCAACGTGTAGACCACCAGCTCGCGAAATTAAAGCGCGGTCTCTCTGAGAGGAGCAAGGAACGCATTATACAGGCACGTCAATATTGCTTACCTTTTTCACAGTTTTCAAAGAGAAGAGTCTTTGAAGGCAGGTCACTCTAACACTTGAGAAAAGGCTGGATAAAATGATTATAAGAGTAATTTCTGTAAGTGCAGCCCGAGATTTTCATTTCGAAGCTGGTGTGACCAGAAACCTACACCCAGCTGGATGGCTCTTCATATCACAGGGGTCAGCGAGCTGTCATTTTAAATGAGGCCTAAAAGGACTTAATACTAAGTGGCTCCTGTCCATCTATCCATCCATCCTGCAACAGCTTCAAATAACATGAGTATTTAATAATGAATTGGGCGTGAAAATTTAGCCCAGCCTTAGTAATGCAAAGTGAAATGTTAGTATTGATTATGCTGGGACTTGGCCGTGGTCAAAATTGTGTATTCTGGAGCCCATGTAAAATAATACAACAGCACTGGCAGCAAGGGCACTTGTGGCTTCGCAGCTCTGCTGTTGCTGCTGAGGTTTATCACCCTCTGCCCAGTGCAAAAGTAAACCAGGAGTAATGGGGAGGGAAGGTGAGGAGTAGGTGGGAGAGAAATGGGACAGACGATCATGGCTGGAAGTTTGTCGATCGCTTTGGCAGTGACGGGCTGCTTGTCGAATGATCGTGATGGTGAATGGTTCTACTTCACGAGATATAGGAATGAAATGGTTGGTTGGAGGAGGGAATTCTTTTTCGTCCCTTGTTGTACGTGTGAGTCATTTGACGCAATCATCCGATTGTCCGGTCCCTCGATGGCGGGTTTTTTGACTACAGGTCAGATGGGTGTGCGAAAACGATGGAGTTTTTTTGGTTCCTTCATGGCCTCACTTTATTTCCCATCCTTCGTTGTCCTTGAGAAGGCGGCAGCGAACGTCCTACTTGAAGCAAGGCAGACATGTAGGCTGGAACTTTCCGTCCGTTCTTGTTGGGGGGGTGGGGGTGGGGGGCGGGGGGGGGGGGGGGGGCACCCTGACCCACCAACGGCGATCCCCTGCCACGATTTCCCGGCGACAGGCAGTGCGTAGAACAGGAAACCCTGTTAACACCCGCCGCCAGCCCATGGCGGACCTCAACCACCGCCGCAAAACACACCGCAGGGGGCATGGCAAATCCCGCCCTCTTAGTGACTTAAGGTCATCTCACATATGGAGCTCCACAATCCTGGTCAGGTGACGATGAAGATATGACAATGATCGGGAGTTTAGGTTTGAAAATTGGGACTGCGGACATCCCCTGTATGTACAAAATCTGGAATAGTGAGGTTGGGCCATGAGCTCAACGTCAACACACCAATTTTTCATAATACAGTGGGGCAGCTTACACCTAAATCAGCTGCCTGCCCACCATTAAAACAAAATCATCAACGGGCGAATAAACCTCTTACGGTCATAACCCCCACGAAGACCACCATTGATCTCCCTGTGGGACTCGTGCAGTACGTGTTTCCCAAGCCGGGGTGGAGACCAACCACCTGGGGCTCGTTAGGAGCGAACATAATAGCAGGCCCAAAACAGGGCCTGGTACGGTTAGTTCCCCCAGCTAGGAGTGTACTGGGAACGACATGCTGCATTATGCAGACTTCTGTAAATAGTATAAATAAATCTATGTTTGTTTACTGACAGCCTCCTCTGAGTCATTAAACTGGCGATGAGGATTAAAGGAAACTCCAGATTCGCTCAGAGATTCGCCTCGCCGCCAGAAGTTAGCCTTTTTGGGGATGTCATGTTGCACCTGTTAAGATATCGTTATTTGGAAAGTTAGAAACCTTTGAGGCAGGCCTGGAAGATTGGGACAAATGTGCGGTACTTTTCCCAGGCAAACGGGATTTTGGGCGAAGACCGACAGAAAATTCTACTCCTGACCGTCTGCGTGGCCCAGACCTTTGGGATCAAAAAGAGTTTGACTTACCTGGTTGCACTGCACTCCAGGGGCATGATCTTCCCAAAGGGGATGAAAGTCCCCTAGCGAGCATGTTTAGCTGCGTGTTTCCCGGCACTCGCTACTCGCGTTGAATGAGGGGCCTAAACGGGAACGCATGGCCGAGGCCACACATAGCCCCATTTTTTACAACGGGGAGCTGCCAGGTGGCACACCCAGGGTGCCAGGCTGGCAGTGCCAGGGTATACAGGTGGCAACAGCAGTCCCAGGGCACCACCCTTCCCAAAGGGGATGCAGCTGGGGGCCTCCAATCCCCTTGGAGACCCCCACTAGTTCAGTTCCGCCTGGTCCCTGTTTGCAGGGCAAGCACCAAACGGCGCTGGCCCGAAGTCCCCGAGGCGAAGGGATTGAATCCCAAAGCCTCAGGAACCTCGGGAATCTGCACATTAGAGTGAGGTTTATTGCCTCAGTGAATCAGTCATGGATGTCTTGACCCGTCTGTGGCACCTGGCTGAACCCTGCGAGTTTGGGCCATCTCTCTCCAAGATGTTGAGGGATCGGCTGGTGTGTGGTAATAATAACACGGCCACCTAGAGGAAGCTGCTGGTGGAATCTGCTCTAGACTTGAAGCGGGCCTTTGAGCTTTCCCTCCTTTGTGAACACATGGAGAGAGGTATGCAGGAGCTGTAGGGTTCCATGGCGACTATAGTTTGGGCCGCTCACCCTTTTGAACTCCCTGTAGGCGACAGGACGGTGCTGGTCTGGCTCGACTTCCTCCAAAAGATCAGTCCCCGTTGCAATTTCGTAATAGAGTTCGGATCTCGGGCGCTGCCACTCCCTGGTGGGATATGTTGCTAGACGATGAAGGAGTGAGCCGGCCTCATTGCCAACATTGTGGTCAAAGGACCCGTGAGGGTTAGGCTCACCTGGTTTAGCACAGGGAACACCGTCCGCAACAACCACCGAGTTCGCCGTGAACCAGAGGCTTGCACGTGATATGAGCACGACTGTTTAATGCAGTTGAATTGTTTCTTGGTTCCAAGAGTTGCACCAATCCAAATCACCTTGCAGCTCAATGACCATCCGGTGCCGATGGAAATGGACACTGGGGCCGTCACCTCCATTGTTGATCTCAGCACATTTCGGTGGCATCGAACAGGGATCATTGCGTGACACCAAAGCGTGGTTGTGAACCTACAAGGGGGGACCTTTGAAGATCATGGGGACCACTGAGACTCTGGTAACGCATGGGTAGCAATTGGCCCACCTTCCTTTGGTTGTGGTGCAGGGACTGGGTTCAGGGTTTGGTTGTGGTACAGAGACAGGGACCTGTTCAGGCAAAGCTGGTTAAGAGTCCTCTTTTTCGACTGGCAACAGGTCTTCCAGGTGGGCACCTGGAATCTCTACGAACTGCTGGGTAATTATTCCGAGGTGTTCCAAGAGAGTTTGGGCAGGATAAAGGGCACCATGGCCCATATCTATGTGGATCCTGCTCCTGAGCCCCATTACTTCAGGTCAAGGCCTGTCCCTTATGCACTACTTCCGAAAGTCGACATGGAACTATGGTGCCTGCAGGATCTGGGGTTCATGCGCCCTCTTCAGTTTGCGGAATGGGCTGCACCTGTGGTGCCGGTGATAAAGCCCGATAAAACCACCCGGTTCTGTGGTGATTTCAAGCTCAACGTGAGCAGGACTTTTTTACCATATGGGCACCAGGCTGAAGTGCAGTAAGTATGCCTTCCGAGCTGGAGTGGTAATCTATCTTGGTTGGACAAGGGCGGTCTACATCCGGTGGAGGATAAAGGCCTCACTATAAAGGGGCCCCGAGCCCGAAGAGCGTTGCTGAACTCTGTTCGCTTTTGGGCCTGGTCAACTACTACAGGAAATTCATTGCCAACCTAGCCAGGCTGCTAGATCCACTCCATGTGCTGCTGAGGAAGAACCAGGAGAGCTGCTGGGGCATTTCTCAAGACAAGGCGTTCATTGCCATTAAGAAGTGTCTGTCTCCGAAACAGCTCCTTACGCATCATGATCCAGCGAGGCCTCTAATATTAACATGTGACGTTTCCCCTTACGGCATTGGGGTGGTGCTGGACCATGGCTGGGATGATAGCATGGAATTCCCCATTGCATTCGCTTCAAGGCCTGTGACAGAAGCAGAGCATCATTACACGCAGATAGAGAAGGAGGACTTGGTTGCGATTTTCGGGAGAAAGAAGTTCCATAAATAGATTTGGGCAACATTTCTTTTATTATAACAGACCATACGCCGCTGCTCGTTCTTTCCAGGAATTCCTCGCTGGTAATCGGAGTGCCATTATCCGTCACTTGCACCTTCGGGATCCCATGGGTGCTAAAGTACTTCGGAGCTTTTCAATCATGGCCCCGGATGCTGTGGATGTAATCCGTGTATTGACATCCCGCCAATTGCATTGTCTGGGATCCAGCTTGGGTGCACCTGCTCGCAACGTACGAATATTCCTTTCAAAGAACAAAGAACAAAGAAATGTACACCACAGGAACAGGCCCTTCGGCCCTCCAAGCCCGTGCCGACCATACTGCCCGACTAAACTACAATCTTCTACACTTCCTGGGTCCGTATCCTTCTATTCCCATCCTATTCATATATTTGTCAAGATGCCCCTTAAATGTCCCTATCGTCCCTGCTTCCACTACCTCCTCCGGTAGCGAGTTCCAGGCACCCACTACCCTCTGCGTAAAAAACTTGCCTCGTACATCTACTCTAAACCTTGCCCCTCTCACCTTAAACCTATGCCCCCTAGTAATTGACCCCTCTACCCTGGGGAAAAGCCTCTGACTATCCACTCTGTCTATGCCCCTCATAATTTTGTATACCTCTATCAGGTCGCCCCTCAACCTCCTTCGTTCCAGTGAGAACAAACCGAGTTTATTCAATCGCTCCTCATAGCTTATGCCCTCCATACCAGGCAACATTCTGGTAAATCTCTTCTGCACCCTCTCTAAAGCCTCCACATCCTTCTGGTAGTGTGGCGACCAGAATTGAACACTATACTCCAAGTGTGGCCTAACTAAGGTTCTATACAGCTGCAACATGACTTGCCAATTCTTATACTCAATGCCCCGGCCAATGAAGGCAAGCATGCCGTATGCCTTCTTGACTACCTTCTCCACCTGTGTAGCCCCTTTCAGTGATCTGTGGACCTGTACTCCTAGATCTCTTTGACTTTCAATACTCTTGAGGGTTCTACCATTCACTGTATATTCCCTACCTGCATTAGCCCTTCCAAAATGCATTACCTCACATTTGTCCAGGTTAAACTCCATCTGCCATCTCTCCGCCCAAGTCTCCAGACAATCTAAATCCTGCTGTATCCTCAGACAGTCCTCATCGCTATCCGCAATTCCACCAACCTTTGTGTCGTCTGCAAACTTACTAATCAGACCAGTTACATTTTCTTCCAAATCATTTATATATACTACAAAGAGCAAAGGTCCCAGCACTGATCCCTGTGGAACACCACTGGTCACAGCCCTCCAATTAGAAAAGCATCCCTCCATTGCTACCCTCTGCCTTCTATGGCCTAGCCAGTTCTGTATCCACCTTGCCAGTTCACCCCTGATCCCGTGTGACTTCACCTTTTGTACTAGTCTACCATGAGGGACCTTGTCAAAGGCCTTACTGAAGTCCATATAGACAACATCTACTGCCCTACCTGCATCAATCATCTTAGTGACCTCCTCGAAAAACTCTATCAAGTTAGTGAGACACGACCTCCCCTTCACAAAACCGTGCTGCCTCTCACTAATACGTCCATTTGCTTCCAAATGGGAGTAGATCCTGTCTCGAAGAATTCTCTCCAGTAATTTCCCTACCACTGAAGTAAGGCTCACCGGCCTGTAGTTCCCGGGATTATCCCTGCCACCCTTCTTAAACAGAGGAACAACATTGGCTATTCTCCAGTCCTCCGGGACATCCCCTGAAGACAGCGAGGATCCAAAGATTTCTGTCAAGGCCTCAGCAATTTCCTCTCCAGCCTCCTTCAGTATTCTGGGGTAGATCCCATCCGGCCCTGGGGACTTATCTACCTTAATATTTTTTAAGACACCCAACACCTCGTCTTTTTGGATCACAATGTGACCCAGGCTATCTACACCCCCTTCTCCAGACTCAACATCTACCAATTCCTTCTCTTTGGTGAATACTGATGCAAAGTATTCATTTAGTACCTCGCCCATTTCCTCTGGCTCCACACATAGATTCCCTTGCCTATCCTTCAGTGGGCCAACCCTTTCCCTGGCTACCCTCTTGCTTTTTATGTAAGTGTAAAAAGCCTTGGGATTTTCCTTAACCCTATTTGCCAATGACTTTTCATGACCCCTTCTAGCCCTCCTGACTCCCTGCTTAAGTTCCTTCCTACTTTCCTTATATGCCACACAGGCTTCGTCTGTTCCCAGCCTTTTAGCCCTGACAAATGCCTCCTTTTTCTTTTTGACGAGGCCTACAATATCATTCGTCATCCAAGGTTCCCGAAAATTGCCGTATTTATCTTTCTTCCTCACAGGAACATGCCTGTCCTGTATTCCTATCAACTGACACTTGAAAGCCTCCCACATGTCAGATGTTGATTTGCCCTCAAACATCCGCCCCCAATCTATGTTCTTCAGTTCCCGCCTAATATTGTTATAATTAGCCTTCCCCCAATTTAGCACATTCATCCTCGGACCACTCTTATCCTTGTCCACCAGTACTTTAAAACTTACTGAATTGTGGTCACTGTTACCGAAATGCTCCCCTACTGAAACATCTACCACCTGGCCGGGCTCATTCCCCAATACCAGGTCCAGTACCGCCTCTTCCCTAGTTGGACTGTTTACATATTGTTTTAAGAAGCCCTCCTGGATGCTCCTTACAAACTCTGCCCCGTCTAAGCCCCTGGCACTAAGTGAGTCCCAGTCAATATTGGGGAAGTTGAAGTCTCCCATCACCACAACCCTGTTGTTTTTACTCTTTTCCAAAATCTGTCTACCTATCTGCTCCTCTATCTCCCGCTGGCTGTTGGGAGGCCTGTAGTAAACCCCCAACATTGTGACTGCACCCTTCTTATTCCTGATCTCTACCCATATAGCCTCACAGTCCTCTGAGGTGTCCTCCCGCAGTACAGCTGTGATATTCTCCCGAACCAGTAGCGCAACTCCGCCTCCCCTTTTACCTCCCCCTCTATCCCGCCTGAAACATCTAAATCCTGGAACGTTTAGCTGCCAATCCTGCCCTTCCCTCAACCAGGTCTCTGTAATGGCAACAACATCATAGTTCCAAGTAGTAATCCAAGCTCTAAGTTCATCTGCCTTACCCGTAATGCTCCTTGCATTAAAACATATGCACTTCAGGCCACCAGACCCGCTGTGTTCAGCAACTTCTCCCCGTCTGCTCTGCCTCAGAGCCACACTGTCCCTATTCCCTAGTTCTCCCTCAACGCTCTCACCTTCTGACCTATTGCTCCCGTGCCCACCCCCCTGCCATACTAGTTTAAACCCTCCCGTGTGACACTAGCAAATCTCGCGGCCAGGATATTTATGCCTCTCCGGTTTAGATGCAACCCGTCCATCTTATACAGGTCACACCTGCCCCGGAAGAGCTCCCAGTGGTCCAGATAACAGAAACCCTCCCTCCTACACCAACTGTTCAGCCACGTGTTTGTCTGCTCTATCTTCCTATTTCTAGCCTCACTGGCACGTGGCACAGGGAGTAATCCCGAGATTACAACCCTCGAGGTCCTGTCTTTTAACTTTCTGCCTAGCTCCCTGAACTCCTGCTGCAGGACCTCATGCCCCTTCCTGCCTATGTCGTTAGTACCAATATGTACAACGACCTCTACCTGTTTGCCCTCCCCCTTCAGGATTCCCTCTACCCGTTCGGAGACATCCTGGACCCTGGCACCAGGGAGGCAACATACCATCCTGGAGTCTCTTTCACGTCCACAGAAGCGCCTATCTGTTCCCCTGACTATAGAGTCCCCTATAACTATTACTCTTCTGCGCTTTGACCCTCCCTTCTGAACATCAGAGCCAGCCGTGGTGCCATTGCTCTGGCTGCTGCTGTTTTCCCCTGATAGGCTATCCCCCCCGACAGTATCCAAAGGGGTATATCTGTTCGAGAGGGGGACAACCACAGGGGATTCCTGCACTGACTGCCTGCCCTTTCTGGTGGTCACCCATTTCTCTGCCTGCACCTTGGGTGTGACCACACTTACATAACTGCGATCTATGACGCTTTCCGCCACCTGCATGCTCCTAAGTGCATCCAATTGCTGCTCCAACCGAACCATGCGGTCTGTGAGGAGCTGCAGTTGGGTGCACTTTCTGCAGATGAAGCCATCCGGGACGCTGGAAGCCTCCCGGACCTGCCACATCTCACAGTCAGAGCACAGCACCCCTCTAACTGACATTGCGTCAATTAATTAAAATTAAAATTTGTCTTTTTTTTTTATATAAAGCGCCATCTGGGTGTGAAGATTATCCATGCGGACTCACTCAGACGTCTGCCATTGCCTGTGAGCGCCCCGTCCCCACCAAGAGTGGACGAGGTGATTGCAACACTCAATTTTACGGACATCTTGTCGGTGAGGCTGCTCGGGTGCGTGTGCGGATACAGTGGGACCTGGAATTAGCGAAGCTACGCCTCATGCTGTCGAGCGGCGGGACAAAGAAGGCCCTCCCGGCTTTCGATCAGAAGTTCTTCAAACTCAGTTTGGAGGATGGTGTTATGTTACGGGGGGTCTCATGTGGTCAACCCCCCACAGGGTCAGGAAGCTCTGCTCCAGGACCTGCACAGTGGCCATCTGGGGGCTTCAAAAATGATAATGTTGGCCCATAGTTATGTCTGGTCGCCCAGTTTCCATGGTGACATCAGGAGGGTTGTGCAAAGCTGCCCAATGCGCCAGGAACTTCAGAAACACCCGGCAACGGCCTCCCTTGGGAATGACTGAGACACCCTTTGGTGGGACCGTTCATGGGGTCCATGTTCCTTGTGATTGTAGACGCCCACTCGCAGTGGCTGAAGCTATGCAGGATGACCTCCACAACATTGAGAAGCTCCGAAGTACATTAGCACCCTGGGATCCCGGAGGTCCTAGTGACGGATAATGGCACTCCAATTACCAGCGAGGAATTTGCAATGTTGGCATATTCGGACCCCCTCCTATCATCCCTCCTCCAATGGACTAGCTGAAAGCACATTCCAGACCAAAGATGCATGAAAAGGCAATCGCCGGGTTCCATGGATGCACGGTTGGCATGATTCCTTTTTAGTTATCGCATGATGCCAATTGTGACAACGGGAATCGCCCCTGCGGAGCTATCGGGGGGCTGAAGGGACAAGACGCGGCTGAGTCTGACCTTGCCGAGCCTCAGCAATGAAGTAGGGAGGCAACAGGAGATGCAGAAGAGGCACCACGGACTGAGGGCACCGCAGCGGGCATTTCACGCTGGAAATGTCGTCTATGCTCGCAATTTTGGTGATGGAACATGCTGGCTCCCGGCTGTGATACTGGAACGTACGGGCCCAGTTTCGTTCAAGTCTGAGTTCAGGGAAGGATCCTGAGAAAGCACCTGGAATACTTGATTCAACGGGATCCCGCCACTCAGGATACCTGACCAGCGATGGTAGCGCCTTGGACACACCAGGAACCGCCACTCGATCTGGGCACACCAGGAACCGCCACTCGATCTGGGGGCCCAACCGCCCGGGTCGCCACGCCAAGCTCCAACCAGATTTGGGCTCTGAGATGGACACAGAGGAGTCTATGCCTGCGGACAATGGCGTGGCTGGAACCGAGGCCCCGGCAGTAACGCTTCGCGGTCAGCCAGGAAATGCCGATCGGCTAATCAATACTCTCCAGCCGACCCAGAGCCGCGGCAGTTGGAAACGCAGCTGTGGGCGAAGCAGCGCAGAAGTCTTCCACCGTTGGCAGCTGAAGGCGGACTTTGGGTTGGGGGGGCATATCATAACCCCACGAAGCCCACGGGGAAACCATCATTGATCACCCCGTGGAACACGTGGAGTTTTCCAGGCAGAGGCCAACCACCTGGAAGCTAACATAAAAGCAGGCCCAAAACAGGGCCTGGTATGGTTAGTTCCCCCCACCTAGGATTGTACTGGGAGCGATATGCTGCATTATGCAGATCTTTATAAATAGTGGATCTAAATCTATGTTTGTTTACCGCCAGCCTCCTCTGAGTCATTAAATTTACAAACCAACTGACCCGAATATACACTTCCAATGCCAAAACACAAGAGTGAGGAGTCTGCTTTTTCACCACCTGAGCTGAAAAAGCGGAAAGGGAGTTGCATTCTTTAGGGGTGTGCATGGGGGCACTCCCATAAGATGATGCTCTCCTATTTTTGCCCCTCACAAACCTGTCACCCACCCGCCTCACCCCTCGCTAGGGTGCAGGATCTCTTCCCATACAGATACCCCAAAGTTCCCTTCGTCGGGGATCCATCATTCTCTTCACCTTGAGCCTCTGCTTATTTACGCCTTCCACCAGACTTTTTTAATGATGGGGCGAGCAATATGCCCCATAAAATCCAACATTGCTAAGTTATGATGATGTGTGACTTGGAGGGAAACTTGGTGGTGGCGTTCCCAAGCACCTGCTGCACTTGTTCTAGGTGGTAGAGGTCGCAGGTTTGGAAGGTGCTCTTGAAGGAGGCTTGGAGGGATGCTGCAGTGCATCTTGTGGTTGGTACACTGCTGCCACTGTGAACTGATGATGGGCTTCGAAGTTTCCCCACATATTGAGCACCAGTTGTGGTGATATGCATCATTGTAAATTTACAAGGGGTTAATGTAGGTACACTGCAACTAGGTAAACACTAGAGGGAGCACCAGAGACATCATGACACACAGACATTCAACCAATAGGTCAGTAAGATAGGACACGACCAATGGGCAGTCAAGACACACCCAGAGGTGACACTACCACAAGGGGGCTACCCATATAAAAGGACAGGACACACATGCTCTTTCTCTTTCCATAGGTCACACTCAGAGAGACAGGGGCAGATCAGGGAAGCATCACACCCACCGCATGGATTAGAGCAGACTGGTTAGTTAGATTGAGTTACTATAGCAAGATTAGCAGGAGAGTCGAACTCAAGTAGGAGAATTGTTAACTGTTCAATAAATGTGTTAAACCTATCTCCAAGTCTGAACCTTCATTTGTCAGAGCATACATCAAGGAAGCAGCTTATGCTACATGAAGAAGCATAACACAACACCAGTTGCCTGTCGCTTACAAGCTTAGTGAACAAATTGTGTTTTCTTTCTTCTTCTTCGGAGTTATCTTTAATTGTTCGGATTGTTGCAGAACCTTCTTGTTCTTCGTCATCATCACTATCCAATGGACTATCCAATTCAACGCTTGGAAAATCTTCGAAGCTCAGGATGAAAGGTATCAAGGCACCTCAACAGCTTTGGATTACTGGTGACGTAGACGGGAATTGGGGGGTGTTTAAGCAGCAGTTCAAACTCTATGTTACAGCCCTTGGTCTGCAGGCACAGCCTGATGAGAGACGTATTGCGTTGCTGCTCACTGTAGTAAGTCCCCAAGCAATTGAAATTTTCAACACGTTTGTCTTCCAAAACGACGCAGATAGCCAGAACTTTGACGGAGTTCTCAAGCAATTTGACAGGCATTGCGCTCCTAAAAAAAATGAAACCTTCGAGCGCTACATATTTCACCCGTGCACCCAGAAAGCAGGCGAATCATTTGATAGTTTTCTCACAAACTTGCGGTTGAAGGCGCAGTCGTGTAATTTTAATACCTTCCAGTCGTCAATGGTCAACGATCAGATCGTGTTCGGGATCTCCAACGATAAGGTGACGCAGCCAGATAGGATGCTTTCTATGGTGCATCTGCGAAAATTGGTAAAAGTCAATGAGGACATGCCAAATTCCCTTAGTTTCCTGTGAAAGTATAGGCGCTGTTGTGCCCATGCATTCAATGAGATCATGGTTGATCTACCATCTAACTATGCAGTGCATCCTCTCCCTCGGGCTTCCCAGCGGTGTGGGGTGGTTTCAAATGGAATTCCCATCGACACCGGCGGGAGCAGAGAATTCCGTCGCCAGCGAATGGTGCACCGCCTCCCATCGTCGGGAAGCACATGGCTGGGTGACCGGAATATTTTTCCCCATAAGTTTTTTGTTCAGAAAAATCGATCAGTCTCAGATTTTAAATAATGCATTGATATAACATCAATTGTCATTTGCCAGAATTGCATGCTTTTTCCATGCCTTGGTGTAGAAATGGATTCCTTATTTCACTCTTGGAAGATACTCTGGCTCTAACATTTAGACTCTACCCCCTCGTCTTTGACTCCCCATCTCGCCTAAATAATTTCTCTCTGCCTATGCTATCCGTTTTCTTAATACCTTCAAAATATAGATCAAATGTGCTTCCCCTTAAATGTATCGAAGTTATTCACCTCAACTAAACTAAATAGTTACACCATGGGCGAGATTCTCCAACCCGCCGCGCCACGTTTCTGTTTCACCCCGCCGGCGGGATGCTCCGTTACGTCGGCTGGTCAATGGGGTTTCCCAAAGTGGGGCAGCCCCATGCCGTCGGGAATCCCCCAGGCTGCTGGCAAAACGGAACATCCACCGGCGGATAATCCAGCCCCATGTTTCAGCAAGTTCCAATTGAAAAATTAAGTCAGGAAACAGTTGGTAACCGATGATGATCACTCTGAGAAACAAATGTTATCAAAGTGGTTGCCTGTTGCTTTCCATTCTTTAATTTAATCTGAAAACTTTCTCACTTAGCATATACAGCACAAGGCCATTCTGCCCATCAATGCCATGCTGGTGTTCATGATCCACCCAAACCTCCTCCCATCCTTTCTCATCTAAATCTGCCATTGCAACTCTCAATTGTCTTCTCCCTCATATCATAGAATTTACAGTGCAGAAGGAGGCCATTCGGCCCATCGAGTCTGCACCGGCTCTTGGAAAGAGCACCCTACCCAAGGCCAACACCGCCACCCTATCCCCATAACCCAGTAACCCCACCCAACACGAAGGGCAATTTTTGGACACTAAGGGCAATTTATCATGGCCAATCCACCTAACCTGCACATCTTTGGACTGTGGGAGGAAACCGGAGCACCCGGAGGAAACCCACGCACACACGGGGAGGATGTGCAGACTCTGCACAGACAGTGACCCAAGCCAGAATCGAACCTGGGACCCTGGAGCTGTGAAGCAATTGTGCTATCCACAAGGCTACCGTGCTGCCCCATGCGTGTCCAGTTTCCTCTTGAATGCATCGAAAGCATATGGAATGCTTGCCTTCATTGGACAGGGCATCGAGTATAAAAACTGGCAAGTCATGCCACAGTTGAGTAGAACCCTTGGTAAGGCCGGACTTGGAGTATTGCGCACAATTCTGGTCACCGCACCAGCAGAAGGATGTGGAGACTTTGGAGAGGATGCACAGGAGGTTTACCAGGATGTTGTCTGGTCTGGAGCGTGTTAGCTATGCGGAGCGGCTAAATAAACTCGGACTGTTTTCATTAGAATGACAGAGGTTGAGGGGCGTCTGATAGAGGTCTACAAGATTATGTGGGGCATGGATAGAGTGGATGGGCAGGTACTCTTTCCCAGGGTGGAGGGGTCAGTCACCAGGGGGCATACGGTCCGTGGGGCAAAGTTTTGAGGAGACGTGCAAGGCAGGGTTTTTACACAGAGGGTGGTGAGTGTCTGGAACGCGTTGCCAGGGGAGGTTGTGGAAGCAGATCCATTAATGGCGTTCAAAAGGCATCTTGACAAACAAATGGATAGGATGCGTATAGAGGGATACGGCCCTAGGAAGTTCTGAGGGTTTTGGGCAGGGGTGGTATCATGGCCGGTACAGGCTTGGAGGGCCGAAGGGCCTGTTCCTGTGCTGTATTGTTCTTTATTCTTTGTTCTTATTGACTTTAACCCTTCCTCGTGGTACTGGGTTCCACATACCCCTCTTTGGGTAAAGAGGATTTTTGTTCAGATCCCCTGTTGGATTTAAGGATTGCTATTATATTATTTATTGGTGACTTAGATGGATGCCTCTAGTTCTGCTCTTGCCCCGTCTGTCAAAACCTTTCTATTCACTTCTATATACTTCTCTTGCAGAGCTGTTCATATTATACAGAAAGGGAGAGGGATAATGGTGAGTGCATGGAGCAGCTAAAACAGAGTGAAAGCGCGTTACTACTAATTCAATTTTTATCGATCAGTACGTGTAGAATCTTCCTTCCGATGCTTGCTGTTCCAGAGGCCAAGCTGGTCACCTTGAGAAGGTATACATGCCACTCCAAATAACTGCCCTTGGAAAAATTATTCTTTGAACACTATGACCTGGCTAGTCTTTCCAGGATGTGTTTGTAATGAGATCGCATCACCCCAATAAAAGGAAAGGCTAAATGTTGAAACGTGCAGTTTGATGAGCGGATTTTGGCTCCTCAGATTCATGCACTTCTTCACATTTACTGCATATTTGTCAAATTCTTGTTCATAATTTGTAACAACCTTATCTCCTTCTGTTGTCCTGCCTTCCTGCAAGCTCCAAGATTTTAAATCCTAAACCCGCCATCATCTAATCACTCCTGCCTGATTTATCTGGCTTCTATTTTCTCGTTGAATCATATGCGCAGAATGAGGCTATTCAGTAGATCAGTCCTTTGCTGACTGCCTGAAAAAGCTATCCCATTCATCCCACCCCCCAGCCCTACAAAATTTACTTTATTTTAAAAGTAGAGGTCCAATTCATTTTTGATGGCTACCATTGAATCTACTTCTTTCAAGCAATGTATTCCAGATCATTGCAACTGGCCGAGTGAAATCATTTCTCCTCACCTGCCAGGGGTTTTTCTTGCCAATTATTTTACTGTATATCCATGTCCTCGGGTTACCAACTCTCCTGTCTGTGGAAACAGTTTCTCTCCATCTACTCCATCCTGGAACCCTCAGAATTTAGAGGTGTTCAACATCATGAACAATTCTGGCAGAATAAAGAAGGTAGAACTGTTTCAAGTGGTGGGCCAAAGGGCAGAAACTTAATGCAATTGGCAAAAAGAACCGTGAGGAAAAAAAATGTTTAACATTGAAACTAGGAGCAGGCATTTGGCCCTTCAAGCCTGCTCCACCATTCAATGTGATCATGGTTGATCCGCTATCTCAATGTCATATTCCCATCTTCTCCCCATAACTCTTGATGCCATTAAAATCTAAAATATTATCGGCTGGATTGTCCGATGTTGAGGCAAAGTCCGGAGCATGTGTCTAGTTTTACGACCAAAACGTTGGCCGGTGGGGGGCTAGCAGCCGCGCCACATAATCTGCAGATACCGATGGAGAAATACCGGGTCCGTAACTGCACATGCGCACGGCGATGATCTGCGGCGGTTGCGCCATACAACATGGCGCCGGCCGCACGTGGATCTGGCCTGCCAGATAGTGCCCCCCTGTAACCCGCTCGCTACACCCGGACCCCCCCCCCCCCCCCCACCAGCCCCCGCCGAAGCCCCCTGGCCAATGGAACGACCCCCGCCGACTGTGCCGGCACTGGACACAGTCCGCAGCTGCCATGGGAGGTTGACAAAAAGTCAGAACACAAGTTGGGGCTGGTTTAGCACAGGGCTAAATTGCTGGCTTTTAAAGCAGCCCAAGGCAGGCCAGCAGCGTGGGTTCAATTCCCGTACCGGCCTCCCCGAACAGGCGCCGGAATGTGGCGACTAGGGGCTTTTCACAGTCACTTCATTTGAAGCCTACTTGTGACAATAAGCGATTTTCATTTCATTTCATTTTCAAGTGGTCCACGCCGTCGGGAAGTCGGGCCATCGGGGGCGGAGCATTGGGGAGGGCCTTCAGGTGGCATCTTGAGGCTGTCCCAATGGCTTGCGGCGTACTCAGCGATGCTGCCGTTTTGGAGGGGGCGTCAAATGGGATTCTCCGGCCAATCGCCGAATGCGATTTCGCCATCGGCAATTGAAGAATCCAGCCCTCTCTATCTCTTTCTTGAATACATTGGGCGGGATTCTCCGGTCCCACAGCCGCTTGCTTCTCAGCGGCCTGCCGTTCACTGGTGGTGAGATTCTATCTTCCTGCCGCTTGTCAATGGGATTTCCTATTGTAGCCACGCCACTGGGAAATCAGCATTGATACAGTGGGCCAAGTGGCCTTTTTATATGCTGTGTTAATGTCTGATTCCAAATTTCCCTTTAACCTCCTGCTCGTTTCGAAGCTGGTGGTATTTTACACTATGGGTCTTGCCAGGGAGGAAGCAAGAATTGAAATTCTTTAAATTCCTTCAGATGTGCTAATATTTAACCCTTAAAGAAGCAGCTGAGGATCCCTATCACCGTGGCAACTTGTGTGTACCAAAATTATTGGTCCCCTTAAGTTGACATTTAATAACATAACTTGTAGAAAGAATATTTGATTTCTAAAAGGTGCAGCCAATAATTATGGCCTTAAGAATGTTTAACTTGGCACGGTAACACAGTGGTTAGCACTGTTGCTTCAGAGGGCCAGGGACCCGGGTTCGATTCCCGGCTTGGATCACTGTCTGTCCGGAGTCTGCACATTCTCCCTGTGTCTGTGTGGGTTTCCTCCGGGTGCTCCGATTTCCTCCCACAAGCCCCAAAAGACGTGCTTGTTAGGTGAATTGGACATTCCGAATTCTCCCTCAGTGTACCCGAACATGCGCCAGAGTTTGGCGACTCGGGGATTTTCACTGTAACTTAATTGCAGTGTTAATGTAAGCCTACTTGTGACGCCAATAAAAATTATAATTAAAAACTCTGAGATGTGGGAAAAGGCATGTGTCCATCAAATAGCATAGTGCAGTAAAGGGACACCTATTTCAAAGGTCTTGTGGTGACTCGAGACTGGCTTTTCACTGGGGTAAGTAGGAGTCAGGGTGGAGGGAGGCATGTGGGGTTGTCAGGTTGAGCATCAGGTACTGCCAAGCTCCCTGACATCATTGGAATTCCCGAACACAGTCAAACGTATGAGGACTAACTTCTGATGCCACAGAGGACAGTAACAGCAGTAAAGGCAATTATGGCCTCGGCATTTAGCTGATGTCCAATAACGACAGTCAGAAAACCACCAGTTCATGCTGATGCTGGTAAAACGATGGTACTTGCCTTATTTTCGGCCATCATGCGCCTCGCCATGGATCTAGGCACATGACATAATGCCTACAGAAAATAAAGGTAATGCATAGGTAAAGCAAGGTTTAATCAGGAGGACCCTTACAATATGTTTCTGTTATCATCTGGTCGAGGATTTGGCTATATAAAATTCTTCAACAGAACACAAAGTGGTCTAGGACATGGTGAAAGCAATGCTGTGTTTTTCTCTCCCATCCCCAAATAGTGAGAAACACCAAACTGACAGTGATATTCACTGCATGAATACATTGATTCAACAGTATCTCTCCAATATGAAAGACCCAACTCCAACACGGTTAGTCAGGCCAATATGTTGGGGAGCTCTGCGGTTTTCTTTTGGAAAAGAGATGCAGATTGTAAGTCTGATGAACATGAAGCGGAATCCTCTGCACCTTCAGGGGCTAGGCCGGCACCGGAGTGTTTGGCGCCGCGCCAGCCGGCGCAGAAGGGCCTCCGACGGCCGGCGCGAGTTGGCGCATGCGCGGGAGCGCCAGCGTATGCTGGTGTCATCCCAGCACATGCGCAGGGGTGTTCTTCGCCGCACCGTCCATGGCGGAGGTTGACAGCGGCCGGTGCGGTAGGAAACCCCCCGGGGCCAGATCCCCCGCGCCCCCCCCGAGCACTCTGCAGGCCGCCCGTGGAGCCAGTTCCCACCGGTAAGGACCTGTTGTGATTTACTCCGGCGGGACCTGCAGAAAACAGGCGGCCACTCGGCCCATCGTGGGCCGGAGAATCGCCGGGGGTGGGGGGGGGGGGGGGTGGCGGGGGTCGCTGCCAGCAGCCGCCGACCGACGCACCGCGATTCCCGCCCCCACCAAAACCCCGGCGCCAGAGAATTCGGCAGCCGGAGGGGGCGGGATTCACGCCGCCCCCCTTGCCGATTCTCTGACCCGGCGGGGAGTCGGAGAATCCTGCCCATGTGCTTTATGGCTGTCGCTTGATGCTCAGGAAAAGATTAATTGTTGTACAGTTATGAAAACCAAAGTCACCAGAAATAAGCAGAGAATCTTCCCCCTCCAGCATGTCAGTCATGCAAAAAATTAATTAATTAATTAACCTCAGATTGTGTGATATTTCAAAAATGGACGACGCACTATCAGTGAAAACACTTTGAAAATAATGGGTGGGATTTACCGAGTAACGCACCGAGTGTTTCGCTGCGGCGGGCAGCAGCCTGACGTTGACTGGTGGCGGGTTCTTCTGGTCCCATTGTTGTCAGCGAGGTTGTCAATGCTGAATGCATCCCTCACCACCAGGAAATCTGTGGCGGTGGTTCACCAGCATGAATGGCCAGAGAGTTCATGGGCGGTATCCTCCATCCCACCAGCCCCGTTTTCTGCTGCCGCGTGCCCCCGCTGGCAATGGAATTCTTTGCCCCGCAGCCGGCCAAAGGGGTTTCCCGTTGTGGGCACACCCGCTCCATCGGGAAATCCGCGGGCGTGAGTGCGCTGCCAGCAAAACGCAGGATCCTGCCGACTGAGAATCCAGCAACATGTCTCAAGAATAGAAATAAAGTGTAACATACATAAAGGAAAGGTATTTTTTTTCTGTGGATCCCTATGATGTTTTTCTTCACATTGGAAGAAGGGAGGAAATAAAGTTCGCAACATTGATATGAAAATTGGATTTCCATCGGACTATGCATTCAGTCATGGACTCCAAGTTACATCCATGAGTTGCTCTTCCTTTGATAATTCACTGGTGTCTCCTGATCCTATAAAAGCCAATGTCAAACACACTGTTTACGCAGTCACCATGAACATCTTTAAGAAAAGATCATTAAACTTCATTTATCTACTTTCTCGCCATGATTACTTATCCTTTCTGTCGCTGGAAATGCGTTTGATCTTCTGTTTCTCTCCGACAGATCCTCCATGAAATATTATTCTTTCTGCTGAATTCCTAATTCTTAATTCAAGTCCTCAGTAACAGCGCATCGTTTTTTGTTTGTCTGTCTTGTGTGTGTGTGTTAATAGAGAGTGGGCAACTTTAACTGGGGGATTAGGAATGAGATTAATTAACCAGTTGCATTTGCTGCATATTTTATTATAGTTCTTGTTGTAAATAAAAAGTAATGGGGCTGGATTCTCCATTTCAGCGGCTCGGTGCCGTTGCCAGCGGGGCGTGTGTGGTCATTTATGACCAAAAGATCGGCGCCGACCCCTCACCGATTCCAGGACCTGTGAAGGGCTAGCACTGGCACCAGGTGAAAATGGCTGGAGAATGGCCGGGCCCCGAGCCGCGCATGCGCACGGCTGACGACCTGCAGTGATCACGCTGTACAACATGGCGGCAACCGTGCGCGGATCTGACCCACCATCCGCGACCCCACAGGCCATCCGCTGGCTAACCCCTAGCCACTCCCCACCAGTCTCCCCAGCCTTCGTGAAAGCTCCCCGCCCACCCCTCCCCCCAGCCAGTGACACGGATCCCAGTCGAGTGTGGTGGCACTGGACACAGTCAACAGCTACCACATCAGGTTCCCGCATGGCTGAGACCATGCGTGTCCCGCGCTGTCGGGAACCTGGCCCATCGAGGGCGAAGCATTATGGGAGGGCCGGCTAATGACACGCCAATGCTGTTACAATGACGTGCGATGATGTCATTTCTGAGGGGGGAGGAGAATGGCTGACCAGCGTCAAACCGGCGCCGGCCCTTATTTCGGCATCGGAGTCCATTCTCCGCCCGATCGCCGAACATGGGGCGAAATTCTCCCCCAACGGCGGGATGCCCGCCGACTGGCGCCAAAGCCGGCGCAAATCAGACGGGCATCGCGCCGGCAAAAAGGTGCGGAAGTCTCCGCATCTTTGGCGGCCTAGCCCCAACATTGAGGGGCTAGGCCGACGCCGGAGGGATTTCCGCCCCGCCAGCTGGCGGAAATGGCGTTTGTTGCCCCGCCAGCTGGCGCGGAAATGCGGCGCATGCGCGGGAGCGTCAGCGGCCGCTGTCAGTTTCCCCGCGCATGCGCGGGAGCGTCAGCGGCCGCTGAAAGTTTCCCGCGCATGCGCAGTGGGGAGAGTCTCTTCCGCCTCCGCCATGGTGGAGGCCGTGGCGGAGGCGGAAGGGAAATAGTGCCCCCACAGCACAGGCCCGCCCGCGGATCGGTGGGCCCCGATCGCGGGCCAGGCCACCGTGGGGGCACCCCCCGGGGTCAGATCGCCCCGCGCCCCCCCCCAGGACCCCGGAGCCCGCCCACGCTGCCTGGTCCCGCCGGTAAATACCAGGTTTGATTTACGTCGGCGGGACAGGCAATTCCTGGGCGGGACTTCGGCCCATCCGGGCCGGAGAATCCAGCGGGGGGTCCCGCCAACCGGCGCGGCTGGATTCCCGCCCCCGCCCAATCTCCGGGAGCGGAGACTTCGGCGGGGGCGGGGGCGGGATTCACGGCGGCCAACGGCCATTCTCCGACCCGGCGGGGGGTCGGAGAATGACGCCCCAGGTGTTTAAATTTACAAACCTGGTGACCAATGTTTGGACAGCCAAGGCCAAAGACTTTCCGTATTTTTTAAAGAATTTTTGGTTATTTCCAATTGTGTCAAAGTGTGCTGGAATTGACCGCACACTAGCCCAGGGTAATGTAATAATGTGGCTACAAGAAGGTGCCTGGAAAGAGAGGAAAGAGTGAAGTTGCAAGGTGTATTGGCCTGAGGAATGTGTGTAGGGGAATGTTAAGGAACAGAGAAGGTGTCAGGTTTGAAACCTCTTGAGGCACTGCCTTCCAGTCTCAGGGACAATATTGGTGACACCTTAATGCAGCCTGTGAAGGAATGGTGTTTTGTTGGCATGGCTGTGTACCTGAGAGATTGTGTGGAAGCTTGAATGCACGTGGCAATCCAGGGCAGAAGAATACCAAGAGGAGAAGTTGAAACCCTGGATGTGGATCCTTGCTGAAGGCATCCAAGAGAAAGTGTTGCTTGTGTACAGATTCCAAGGTGTGCTCTTTGAGATTGGAGATTGGAAACCTTAAAAGTCAGAGTTCCAGTGAGACCAGTTAGCTCACAGTGGGACAAACATCTGGGGGCGGGTGGGTGGGGGGGTGGGGGGGCGGAGAGGGTGGTGATTGATGAGACATCTACAGATGTTGCTTTGGGTGGTATCTGTCACTGGACTTCAGTGTGTGGCATGTCTGACCACAGTTGGCCTTTTGGATTACATGGATTGTGTACTCACAGAGAACATTAGAGCATTAGATACATTTTGAAACTTTTGTTATCCTTACACATCTGGGCATATCTGTAAAGGTATAGTTGGGGTGAAGGATCAGTAGATCATAGTTAAACATTTCTTGTTTAATCAATATTTTCCTCTTTTTAAAAAAAGTTCATAGGCAGTTCTGTGACTTCGTTCATCCACATCTCTAAAGAAAAAAATAAAAGTTAAGATCTATTAAGCCAGGTTCCATCCTGGGATCTAACTCGTCCAGTGATAACATCAGCTGGGTTCTTAACAGTGGCCAGAATTCTCCAGCCATTGGAATCCACTTTTCCCGGCGGAGTGGCGTGGATTCAGTGGAAATCCCATTGACAAGCGGCGGGAATACAGAATCCCGCCGCCAGCGAACGTCGCGCCACCGAGAAACACGCGGCTGGGGAACCGGAGAACTCTGCCCGGTATATATTCTAACCTTCAAACAAAGAATTCACATTATTGCTGCACCAGTCCTTGCATACGATCAGCATTTTTACGTTGAAGAAGAACACGACATGGTGGCATGATGATAGCACGGTTTTTGAAAATTTAACTGAGCTGGATATACAAGCCTTCATAAATAGCAAGATGTGAAACAAATGCCAACTGGCTGAGCATGTGTAAGTAATGCTGCAACTCTGTAGGGAGAACTACACTTTGTTCTGGGATTATACCTTGCTCCAACCAGCAGGCACTGGAACCAAGTATGACTGTGGAGGTGTTAGGAGGGGTTACTGGGTTACGGGGATAGGGTGGAAGTGAGGGCTTAAGTGGGTCAGTGCAGACTCGATGGGCCGAATGGCCTCCTTCTGCACTGTATGTTCTGTGTGTAAATTTAGGAGAGCTTAAATAGTTAAAGTCAACCTGCTGCAAAGTTCGTGCAGGAACAGAGATTGAACAACAGACTCCAGGCAATCTTGTTTAAGCTGAACTCAGACAGGAAGGAGTTCATTTCTGCTAAAGCAAAATACTTCACAATTAGCAGGATAAAATAATCATCGCAGGAACAGCTTCTAACAGCCAGAAGAAGCTTTTCTCACTGTTTAACTTTATTTCAGAAGTTCTGCAGCCAAACTCGCACCGGATCACTGATTCCTGGCTGGAGCTGGGCGTTAAATAGTGGTAAAATCTGAAAGAGTTCAACTATGCCACCATTGCAGTCAAGTAATAAAATCTAATCAGCTAAGGCAGTGGTCACTAAAGGTACTGCAACCTCAGAGCTAAACCAACTCGAAAAGAGCGAGAGGAAACTTGCATCACTGTCAAAAGCTCTAGATTGCATTAAAAATCCTGTAAATAGCTGAAAAGTGACCACAAAATTTCCAACACACAATTAGATCTCGTATCTGAATTTACTTTGCTCCAACGACAAGGCAAACTTTGTTTCCTGGACGTCAATATTTCCGAATCAAATAAGCAAGTCACGAAGATTAAAATTGCTACTGGCAAAGAAGACCTCCACAGACTGAACACATCAGGTCTGTGTCTGACTGCCCATCTGAACAATCCGGATAAAATATGGTCAACACTCGAAGAGCAATTCCGAGTAAAATTCAACTTCAGAATGCACTATTTGGAATTCATGTCCTTTCGGCAACAACCGTCAGAGATGAATGAATAATTCATAAGAGGAGACAAGGGGTGTGATTTTGGCTTCACGGTAACAAAACAAACAACAGAATAACTGAATGTGTGATTGCATTTGTCCCAACGGAAATGTTCCAAAAAGGCATCTTGGGCCAAAGTGGATATGGGTCCGAAACCACACTAATGGTTATATCGGTCAGCGGGCCATGTATAATTTGTCCACCTTGGCACAACAGCCAATACAGTCAAAACTAGTAAGAAGTGTTGGATGCACCAAGAACTTGCTCAGCTTTTAATGCTTTTTATGCAAGACATATAGCACCAGAGGACATTGAAAGAACCAATACAGATAGGAAAGGCCAAAACGAATGTGTCAACATCATGAGTAGTCACAACCAGACAGGTACAACAATCCAAACAACAAAAAGCATGTAGCAAACAGTGTACAAACAAGGGGCTGGATCCTCCGCCGGCGGGATGCTCCGCTTTGCCGGCAGCCCGGAGGTTTCCCGACGGCGTGGGGCTGCTCCAGTATGGGAAACCCCATTGACCAGCCGGCGAAATGGAGCATCCCGCCGGCGTGCTGAAACAGAAATGTGGCGCGACGGGGCGGAGAATCCTGCCCAAGATCTATGTAATATAGCCAATTGCCACAGTCAGATGATAAGCTTGACCAGCCCATCAATACACAATGTGAGCAAACATTCAGCATGGTGAATATCAAAATATGTATTGGCACAGCGCTACCAGCAGAAACATTTGCCGCTGTTCAGATTTTATGCCGACAGATGAAGGATCAACATAAACCCATATGCAGAACTAGACCCTGGTCAAGGTGAAACATCCATCTACTTCGAACACTGAAATACCTGTATCCACAGAAGTGAGAAGCAGCGATTAAGAGTCACAGAGTCATAGAGATCTACAGCACAGAAAAGGCTCTTCGACCCATCGCATCTGCACCGGTCAGAAACAACCACCTCAGTAGGTTCAGCTGCCAACTCACTGTGCACAACGTCTTGGAGATTCCATCCTTGGGATCCATTACACTCAAATGCCACAACAAAAACTCACCTTGGTCACCCCAGATGTTTTGTATTGTCGACACCACAGGTCCAGTGATTGTAGCCCTACCAGCGTGCTTGGATCTGGCCTTGGTCACCATTCATGGTGTTATCAAGATAATGACAAAGACCATGGACCACAAGTCTCCTGTCAATCATTACACACCTCAACAAGGTGGGCAGCATGGTAGCACAGTGGTTAGCACAATTGCTTCACAGCTCCAGGGGCCCAGGTTCAATTCCCGGCTTGGGTCACTGTCTGTGCGGAGTCTGCACGTTCTCCCAGTGTGTGTGGGGGTTTTCTCCGGGTGCTCCGGTTTCCTCCCACAGTCCAAAGATGTGCAGGTTAGGTGGACTGGCCATGCTAAATTGCCCTTAGTGTCCAAGATTGCCCTTAGTGTTGGGTGGGGTAACTGGGTTATGGGGATAGGGTGGAGGTGCGCGGTTGGGAAGGGTGCTCTTTCCAAGAGCTTGTGCAGACTCGATGGGCCTCCTTCTGCACTGTAATCTCTATGAAGATGTGATGCGTTTGGCCCGTGAATTGTAGTCAGTTAGTTCGCAAGCAGCAGAGGAGTAGACATTAGGGGCTGAATTCTCTGTTTGGGAGAGTACGTTCTCCCGCTGGAGATGAATCACCTCTGATTTGTGCTCGCACTAGGAGCGACTCATGATATCTTGCCATGCAAGTTTATGCATAACGGAGATTGCAAGGTGATCCCTTGTGCATCCTGCTATTGGGCCACCATTGTGAGCGGGTGGCTGGATAGCGAGGTCCAGTGGCTGGATCACTTCCCCTGCTGCAACGCAATTCTGCCCCACCCACCGCGGGATTGCTGAGTCACCCCGCCACAGTACACGGGTGACTCGACCCACCCATTCCGCCCCCATCAGAGATCTCCACAAGAGAGTCTCCCATCAGAGTGTACCTCAGAAGACAGATCTCCACCTGAGACCCCCATTACAGAAACACACACCAGAGACCCACCTAAGAGAGAACCCCACCAGAGTCTACCTCAGAAGACGGATCTCCACTTGAGACCCCCATTACAGAAACCCACACCAGAGACCCACCTAAGAGAGACCCCCACCAGAGTCTACCTCAGAAGACGGATCTCCACCTGAGACCCACATTACAGAGACCCCCACCAGAGACCCACCTAAGAGAGACCCCCACCAGAGTCTACCTCAGAAGACAGATCTCCACCTGAGACCCCCATTACAGAGACCCCCACCAGAGACCCACCTAAGAGAGACTCCCACCAGAGTCTACCTCAGAAGACAGATCTCCACCTGAGACCCACACTACAGAGACCCACACCAGAGACCCACCTAAGAGAGACCCCCACCAGAGTCTACCTCAGAAGACAGATCTCCACCTGAGACCCACATTACAGAGACCCCCACCAGAGACCCACCTAAGAGAGACCCCCACCAGAGTCTACCTCAGAAGACAGATCTCCACCTGGGACCCCCATTACAGATACCCCCACCAGAGATCCCCATAAGTGAGACCCCCAGCAGAGACTACCTCAGAAGACAGATCTCCACGAGAAACTCCCATTACAGAGACCCCCAGCAGAGACCCCTCATAAGAGAGACCCCAGCAGAACCCCCCCCCCCCCCTCCCATAACAGAGATCCCTGCCTGGAGGTGAGAGAGCAGCCCAGACAGAGACTTGTTTCTCTTTATTGCGCCCCCGGAAGTGCACTGATAACACAGCAGATGGACAACTGCCTGAATATTTATAAAACACCCCAGTCTTCTCACAGAGTTCGGATGGGGTCAGGGACAAGAGGAGGTCCTGCTCTGACATACTCCCATAGCCCACCGTCACCCTCCACTTCCCCTGCTTCCCCTTAAAAATGGGTCTGCAGATTGCCAGGGTGGGGCGCGGGGTGGGGAGGGGGGTTGTTTGTTGCTAGGATTCTACAGGACTTTGTTCAGAAGTGAAATACGCTGGCCGGGATTTTGTGGCCCTCCTGTGGTGGGTTTACCGGCAGCAGAGGAGTGTCGCCAATGGCCAACGGGTTTTCCAGCGGCGTAGCTGGAGAGCAGCACAAATGACCATTGGCTCGGCCGTTGTCAGAGCTCCAATCAGCTTGGCAATGCATGCATGGTTCAGGCATCAAGCTGTCGGCTCTTCTCTGCTCAATTCCATGACCCAGTGAAGGAAACAATGTGTAACAAACAATGCTCGGATTTAATCGGCTGTTCTGAAAGTAAAAAAAAATACATACTTCAGTGGAAATTATTCATCAATCATGAAAACATGAATAGTTAATCCACAAATATACTTTAAATTAAGATAGCAGCACAATAAAGGCTAATGAATGCAGGACATTCTAATTGAGCAGCCGTGGCCATAAATCAATTATTATGCTGTTGCAATAATAATTAACTTTACTTTATTACTTGTGTACAACCCTTTCCTTTTTATTACTTCAATTAGCTTCCTTCCCCGGCCACTTTCCCTCATTGTCAGTCACAGGCTTCCCCCTATGGAAACTTAAGTAAACCTTGGTCACTGTAGGACCACATGTAAAAAGGTACATTGTTTGACAATTCTATTGGCATCTCAGGGAGGAGTGTCACCATTGTGTCGCCACCCTCACGTCAGGAAAGCACTCTGCCACAGACAGACCATAATCAGATAGAGGGTTCACCCAGGATAAGACCAGTCTTTGTACTTGGAGTATGCTGAAGCCTTGCGATGTTCCCAAATGCAGCGCATTCATGTGGGGTAAAGATTGCTTCAAGAACATGGTGGCGAGCATCCATTACAGATAAATTAGGAACCAAACTCAAGCCAAAGAATTTTGCAGTCATGATTTCCCCTTTACATCTATGGCAGTTTGAATGATTTAGCCAGGGAGGATCGGCTACAGATGGTTTCCATATGAGGGGCGGGATTCTCCGCAATCGGCGCGATGTCCGCCGACCGGCGCCAAAAACGGCGCAACTCAGTCTGGCATCGCGCCGCCCCAAAGGTGCGGAAGTCTCCGCATCTTGAGGGGCTGAGCCCTCACCTTGAGGGGCTAGGCCCGAGCCGGACTGATTTCCGCCCCGCCAGCTGGCGGGAAAGGCCTTTGGTGCCCCGCCAACCGGCGTGGCGCGATTCCCGCTCCCGCCGAATATCCGGTGCCGGAGAATTCGGCAACCGGCGGGGGCGGGATTCACGCCAGCCCCCGGCGATTCTCCAACCCGGCGGGGGGTCGGAGAATCTCGCCCCAGATCCCCAAAACTTTTATGCTAAATGGAGTCTGCGGTTCATTGGAAAGTCACAGACAGTGCGCGCACCATTAGACAGCAAGAACATTGATACGTGTGAAACCGTGAAGAGGGGCTCGCAATCTCAGAAAACCTTTCTCATGGAACAATTAGTACTTGGGTTTGAGTTACAATCTGCAATCTGATGGAGGAATATAGCTGGTTTATGTATCAAAGAACAGCCTCCTAGAAGTGAGTGATTTGCTTCGAATCTAATAAAATTTGGAATCAAATATTGGACACTTGGGAGAGAGCTACAGACTGGAATCTTGTTGAAGAGTTCAGACGTAGAACAATGGATTCTTCAAAACCTCCTACAATTGAAATGTCATAAAAGGGCCCATTTATTTAACCAAAATGAGATGGAGGGCAAGCTGTGGATGGAATCTAATCCAGGAATATGATAGGTTATAACGGTGAAAGATAGTTGCTGGGAATAGTTGCAAAACAACAACCTAAGCAAGTTATCAACAAAATACTGATAGCAACAAAATGGTAACAAAACTGGAAGAACATTTAACTATGGCCGGCAAACTATTAGATTCTGTGCTACCATTCAGAAAGTCCCAACAATGTTCCTTATTAAGACATGCAACTATTAAATTATTCCTGTGTATCCAGCAACACAGTTTCCATAGGTTGGTCACTCTTTTTGTTATGAGGAATTCCTGGATATTAATCCTAGATTTTCCTCTCATTAATTTGAACCTGTCTCAGGAGATCAGGAAGACACCCGGAACCCGAAGAGAACATTTGGCTGCGCTGCCAAAGTTCAACACCATAATACGCAGTTCTGTATGTATCTTGAATTATGGGCTATGTCTGGAGGAAGCGTCTGGTCTTACGACCAAAACGTTGGCAGTGCCCCGCACTGATGCTCTGCCTGGTGGGGGGCAAGCAGCCATGCCACGTAAAGCCCCCGGCTTTACCTGCAGATATGGACGGTTACGTGGCCGCGCATGCGCACGGCGGCAACCTGTGGCCGCCGCGCCGTACAACATAGCGCCGGCCGCTCGGGGACCTGGCCTGCCAGATTGTGCCCACCTGTAACGCCCCTCGCCACCCCCGGACTACCACCCACCAGTCCACCCAACCCCTGCCAATGCCCCCATTTCCAGCGAAACGGCTCCCCCCCCCGGCTGTGGTGGCGCTGGACACGATCCTCAGCCACCACGCGAGGTCCCCGAAAACTGAGAGGACACGCGACCGGCACCGCCGGGAAGTCGGTCCATTGGGGGCAGAGCATCAGGGGAAGGCCTCAGGTGGATCAACGGCGTGTGGCGTACTCAGCGATTACGGCGTTTTTGAGGGGGCGGAGCGTCTGAAAAACGCCCCGATTTCGGCGTAAAACCGGATTCTCCGTCCAATCACCAAACGCGATTTTGGTGGCGGCAATGGGAGAATCCAGCCCTATGTGTCTGCTGTGGATCAGTTGCGAGCATGCTTGCCTTTGAACCACAAAGCTCTGGGTTCAAGCCTCACTCCAGGGTTTGAGCAAGAAAATCAAGGGTGACAGTCTCCTGCAGCGCCGATGGAGTGCTATCCTGTTGGAAAGGCTGTCTTTTAAAGGAAACATTAAACTGAGGCGCCAACTTGCCTGCTCAGGTGGATGTAAAGGGTCCCATGGCACTATTTGCAAGAAGGGCAGAGGAACCACAAAGACTACTGGCTCATTATAAAAACCCAATTGGTTCACCAAAATCCTGATGGAAATGGAATCTACTACCCTTACCTGGTCTTGCGCACACAAGACTCCACTGCCGCATTATATGGTTGACTTTTAACATTCTCTGGGCAACTACAGATGGCTAATAAAAACTATGTTAATTTGGCCTTCAGGGTTAACAGCAAGTCAACACGAGAAGGGAAGTGTTCTATGAAGTCATTACACACAGGCATAACTGAGTACAAATCAATCCATTCCTGCTCCTCAACCAGTATTACATCGAGGTTATGATCCCAAACGCAACCAGGAACATCATCAGAGAATGAAAATCCCACAGATCACTGTGAGCTATTAAAATAAACCCCAGGCAAGGTTATCATTAATCTCAGAGAACCAGCAAATTACCTCTGCACTTTAGAGACTCATAGATTCACTAATCCGATACACTTATGGAATGATAACTAAACATGAGCATGTATTATAAATGGTTATACTTCTTTGGAAAGGGGGGAATGTATGTTTAAAAAAAAAGTGATGTTTTAATATGCCTTTTAAGGTGTAGCAGCCTGCCATTACTCGAAGAGGAGTGTGTCATGTGATCAAGTCCCAGTTTCACTTTGGCCTTTGAGCAGAACAGAGCACACACAGCTCTGCTGCAGATGTCTTCAAGCTTTCTATCCATACATATAGGTTCTCATGTGCCTCATGTAAATACGTGATCCAACAACGTATTTACACAATCCCTTATGAGTGTTTGTTGCCTTCATATTGTTATAGAAACACAAAAGAAATTACCTTGAAAGTGCCGCCCACATCCCAAAAATAATTTTTTAAGAAAGCTATTTCCAGTAGAAAAACAATCTTTTCCTTCAATTTAATTCATTTGCTTTTCTTCTATCACAAACAAAGATTGAGTTCCTAAATGGAATCACAATGCATGAAAAAATTACAGTGCATTCTAGCGGAGGAACCACCTTGGAGTCCTTATTATAGAGCAGCACATTTAATCAAGGTTTAAAGGTCTTTGCTTTGGAGTTATTCAGAGTTATCATCAGTCCATCAGGGACATATTTCTAATCAGTGAGTCGTACAAATTGTTTGGCCTAATGTAATTTGCAGCACTTGGCTCTGTGTCTAAAGTTAATGTTCGTATTCATTTACAATTCCTGCTGCTTAATTAAGTAACATAGCGAGCAGTAATACATAGATCTGCTGATATTTGTGTCAACTGAAGTGGAAAAAAACACACTGACATGCCTTGAACCTTGCCCAGCTCAGTGCCTTAATTAATTTAATGGTGTTGCTCAACCTTAATATTTAATCTCCAGACAAAGCAGCAGCAAAGTAGAGGAGAGGCAAGCCCCTGAATACAGGAAAAGAAACAATGACATTTTGGCAGAGACAATCTTCTAAATTTGTATTCATGCTTTGGAACTTCATCCACTGGCAGTGCAAACCGGGAATCTGGACTCACTTAAGTGCACAAATTTCCCATCGCTGGTTTACACAGTTGGAATATCAGCAACAGAGTGCATCTAAGTTTCCCATAGTAGTTTTATGTTCGCACATGTGCATAAGCACATCCTTACTGAGCCAACTTCTTTACCCACTGAGTATTTATAATGTGGAACTTGCCAAACCAGAATATGTCCAGCACACAAGGAGGCCATTTGGCCATTCATGTCTATACTGATTCGGCGATTGAGCAACTTGCTCAGTGCCATTCTTCCACCAACTCCCCAGAACCCTGCACGCTGTTTCTTTTCAAATAACAGACTAGTTCCCTTTTGAATGCCCCAATTGAACGTGCCTCCACCACAATCTCAGGCAGTGCTGAGGGGGGTCCACGAGCCAGGCCCTGGACTCCGACATTGTGACCCATCATAACGCTCACCCCACACGCTCCACAAGCACAGAGATACACAGTTCCCGGAGTAGCCTCTGGGTCACAATCTGGTGAGCACACCATGCTGTCTCATAGAGTCATAGACAATACAGCACAGAAGGAGGCCCTTCAGCCCATCGCGTCCCTGCTGACCATCAAGCACCTGCCAATTCTAATCCCGTTTTTCCTAAATGTGTTGAGTTCCCAAAATGCATTACCTCAAATTTTTCATGGTTAAATTCCATTTGCCATCTTCTGCCCATCTAACCAGCCAGTCGACATTGTCCTTTAATCTAATGCCTTGCTCCTCACTATTTACCACATCACCAATTGTTGTGTCATCTGCGATCTTACTTATCACACCACCTACGTTCCATCCAGATCATTACTGCATCCTACAAGTAATAAGGGGCCCACCACCGATCCCTGCAGAACACCACTGGATACAGGCTTCCATTCACAAAACAACCTTCAGTCATCACTCTCTGCCTCCTGCCACAAAGCCAGTTTTGGATCTAGTTTGTCAAATTGCCCTGGATCCTATAGTCTCTTATCTTCTTCATTAGCCTCCCATGTGGGATCTCGTCAAAAGCCTTACTAAAGTCCATGTAGACTACATCAACCCTATTACCCTCATCTTCACACCTTGTCACTTCCTCAAAAAATTCTATCAGATTTGTAAGACATGGGCAGGATTCTCCGACCCCCCACCGGGTCAGAGACTCGCCGGGGGTTGGCGTGAATCCCGCCCCCGCCGTCCTCTGGCCACCCAAAAATCACGCCAGCGTGAATCGCGCCGCCCGCCTCGGAGAATGGCGGGGACCGGCGCGACTCAATGGGCCCCGGGGCCGCCCGAATTCTCTGGGATGCAATGTGCCGAAGTCCCGCCCATTTAACGAGGATCCCGCCGGCGTAAATCAAGGTTAGTCCCTACCGGCGGGACCCAGCTCCGTGGGCGGTCTCCGGGGTTCTCATGGGGGCGCGGGGAGTCTGGCCCCGGGAGGTGCCCCCACGGTGGCCTGTGCCGTGGGGGCACTCTATTCCTCCGCATCGGCTGCTGTGGTCCTCCGCCATGGCTGATACGGAGATGTACCCTCCCACGCATGCGCCGGGATGACGCCAGCACATGCTGGCACTCCCGCGCATGCGCCAACACGCGCCGGCCGGCGGGAGCCCTTCGGCGCCAGTTGGCGTGGCGCCAAGACACTTCCCTGCCGGCCGGCGGGGCGCAAGCCACTCTGGGGTGGGCCTAGCCCCCGAAGGTGCAGAGGATTACGCACCTTTTGGGGCGGCCCAACGCCGGAGTGGTTCACGCCACTCCTCGGCGCCAGGACCCTCCGCCCCGCCGGGTAGGGGGGAATCCCGCCCATGATCTCCCTTTGACAAAACCATGCTGACTATCCTTGATTAATCCTTGTCTCTTCAAGTGGAGATTAATTCTGCCCCTCAGAATCTTTCCTAGTAGTTTCCCTCCCACTAGACTCACTGGCTTGTACACTCCTGGTTTGTTCCTACTTCTCTTCTTGAATAATGTACCACATTAGTTGTCCTCCAGTGCAATGGCATCTTTCCTGTGGCCGGAGAGGATTTGAAATTTTTTGTCAGAGGCACTGCAGTCTCCTCCCTAGCCACCCACAGCAACCTGGGATACATCCCATCTGGGCCTGGAAATTTATCTACTTTCAGACCCGTTACAGCTGTAAATACCTCCTCACTCTCACTGTTAAGTCATTAAAGTAAATCACAATGCATGATTTCTAAACCTACATCATCCTTCTCCTGAGTGAACACAGATGTAAATTACTCATTGAGAACCTCACCTATCTCTTCTGATTCCACACACAAATTGCCACTTGGTCCCTAATGGGTCCTACTCTAATTCTGGGCAACCTTCTGCCCTTAATATTCTTAGAAAACACCTTTGGAGTGTCCTTTATTTTACCCACCAGCTTTTCTTCATGCCCATTCTTCGCTCTCCTAATTTCTTTCTTCAATAACCCCCCCCCCCCGCCCCCCCCCCGCAGTATTTTCTATACTCCCCTCGGACTTCTGCTGGTTTGAGCCCTCGGTGACTGCCATAAGCCTCCCCTATTTTCCTTATCCAACCCTGGATATTCCTTGACATCCAGGGTTCTCTAGGCTTGCTGCTCCCACCCTTCACCTTTACGGGAACATGTTGTTCTGTACTCTCTCTATTTCCTTTTTTAATGAATCCCACTGCTTTGATGTAGATTTCCCTACAAGTAGCTGCTCCCAGTTAACTTTGGACAGATGCTGTCTTATTTTCTTCAAATTGGCCTTTCCCCAATTAGGAACATTAATTTCCAGTCGATCTTTGTCCCTTTCCATCAACTACCTTAAATTCTACTGAGTCATGGTCACTGTTTCCAACATGCCCTCCCACTGAAATTTTGTACACCAGCCCTGCTTCATTCCCTGATCCAAAACAGGTGGAGGCAGGGATATCCCAGGCTGCCAGCACTCGGATGGATTACTGGAGGCCAGGAATCTGCTGAATCCAAGTCAGATTGAGGAGCATCTGGACTCGATCAGGCCTCAGTTGCTGGAGCTGTAGAGCCAAGCTCAGGAACACCAAGAAGGGATGTCTGCTGTAGTCAGATTGCGAGGCTTGATGGAGGAGCCTCCAAACCGAGGTGAAGGCGCCGACACGCCAACGCACCGAGGGCAGCACTTGTAGGGTGGCTGCTGCCGTGGAGCGCTTTGTCCAGGATATCTGTCCTGCAGTGCTGCAGAAGCTCCGCTCTATCACTGAGACACTTGCTGGCATCTATCAGAAGATGCCTGCCAAGGTTATCACAGACAATAGCGCGTAGCAGTGAGCTGACCGCCTGAACCTCTGCTACGGATATTCGGGTTGCACCAAGGTCGGGAAGTCAAGAATATGGAGTTGCATAATGTCTGCAAGGACGTTAGTCATTTGTATACAAGGTGGACCATTGTGAATACACTCCCAAGAATGTCTCCTTGTTACGATGAGCAGTGTTCGTGTCAGTCAGATGTGAAATCTTGGTTCCTGCACAAAATGAATACAAGTGTCACAATCCAGGGCCTCCCCTGTGCAGTGCGTCACATTGTCAGCAGAGTGATTACACAGAAAATAGGAGCAGAAGGAGGTCATTCCACCCTTCAACATGGTCATGGCTGATCCTCTATCTCGATGCCACACTCCCGCACTCTCCCCATACCTCTTGACACCATTAGAGTCTAGAAATCTATCTATTTCCTTCTTAAGTATATTCAGTGACTTGGCTTCCACAGTCTTTTATGGTAGAGGTTCTGAGTGAAGACGTTTCTCCTCATCTCAGTCCTAAATGGTCTATCCCAGGGTTTTTCAAAATGCGGGTTCCGGGCAGATGTCAGGAGGGTCGCGGAGCGATTGGTGGTGGCATTTCCACGGTGGTCTCGATCGCGGGAGAAGCGCCCAATGGCCGCTCTTGGCATTTATTGACCATGGTGGTTGCTGACGCCTTTTAAGTTGGAAGGAAATGAAGATGTGTGCAGTCATCTGGCCAAAAGCGGCAGCAGTGAGTAAGTGCCCAGTGTGTACATGCTTTTGCCGCCAAATCATGGAGGAGAGCTTGTTCCATTTTCTAGCTGCTAGCAAGCAAGTCAAGAGGACTATGAAGATGGTCTGTTTTCTTACAAGAAAGAGATAGCCAAAGACAAAAGTCCTGGCCAGCATCTCACATCTGAATCTGCTGGAGAGGGATGTTCAGGAGAGTCCAGGCCAAGACAGAACTGTGCTAGTGTTAGGTCTGTACAGGGCCTCTGGTTAACTGCCTATAAATAAGAAACTTAACTGAGGAATAAAGCAGTGTAAAGATGATTTCTTGTTGTTTGGCTTTGTCAATTGTGCCAATGCAAATAAGAACGCAAAGTCCATGTGTGTTATGTGCAAAGAAGTACTGACAAATGAGATGAGGGGCAAAATTCTCTGGTATCGGCGCGATGTCCGCCGACTGGCGCCCAAAACGGCGCAAATCAGTCAGGCATCGTGCCGTCCCAAATGTGCGGAATGCTCCGCATCTTTGGGGGCCGAGCCCCAACCTTAAGGGGCTAGGCCGGCTCCGGACGAATTTCTGCCCCGCCGGCTGGCGCGGAAATGACATCTCCGGGCGGCGCATGCGCGGGAGCGTTTGCGGCCGCTGACGGCATTCCCGCGCATGCGCAGTGGAGGGAGTCTCTTCCGCCTCCGCCATGGTGGAGACCATGGTGGAGGCGGAAGGGAAAGAGCCAGATCGCCCCGCGCCCCCCCCCCCCCCCCCCCCCCAGGATCCGGAGCCCGCCCGCGCCGCCTTGTCCCGCCGGTAAGGTAGGTGGTTTAATCTACGCCGGCGGGACAGGCATTTTAGAGGAGGGACTTTGGCCCATTCGGGCCGGAGAATCGCGGGGGGGGGGGCCGCCAACTGGCGCGGTGCGATTCCTGCCACCGCCGAATATCCGGTGCCGGAGAATTCGGCAACCGGTGGGGGCGGGATTCACGCCAGCCCCCGGCGATTCTCCGACCCGGCGGGAGGTCGGAGAATCTCGCTCGAGAAGTTTCAGATTTTCAAAGCGATCTGGGGCGTCATTCTCCGACCCCTCAGCGGGTCGGAGAATGGCCGTTGGCCGCCGTGAATCCCGCCCCCGCCGGTTGCTGAAGTCTCCGAAGGAAGAAAAGTCGGTGGGGCGTTAATGGCGCCGCTGACGTCGGAGAATGGCACGTGTCTGCGCAAGGCAGCCGATTTTTGGCCTGCCGATATTCTCCCTTCCGGATGGGCCGAAGTCCTGTCGACGTGATGACCGTTCACGTCGACGTAAATCAAACCTCCTTTTCATCGGCGTGAACCTGTGCTCCAGGTTCACGCCGACCAGCGTGGAGGTGAGTGACGGCCTGGGGGGTTGGCCGCTGGGCAGGCGATGGCGTGGCCGCAGTCTGAATGTGTGGGGAGAGGTGTGTCTCGGGTTGTGTGTGTGTGTGTGTGCGGCGGGGGGGGGGGCGGTGGTTAGAGTGGGCTGCGCTCCGGGGGAGTGCCGGGAGGGGGGTACGTGCCGGGGAGGAGGATGGGGGGGGTCCGTGCCGGGGAGGGGGATGGGGGGTCCGTGCCGGGGAGGGGGATGGGGGGGGGTGCCCGTGCCGGGGAGGGGGTTGGGGGGGGGGGTCCGTGCCGGGGAGGGGGATGGGGGGTCCGTGCCGGGGAGGAGGTTGGGGTCCGTGCCGGGGAGGAGGTTGGGGTCCGTGCCGGGGAGGGGGATGGGGGGTCTGTGCCGGGGAGGAGGTTGGGGTCCGTGCCGGGGAGGGGGATGGGGGGTCCGTGCCGGGGAGGAGGATGGGGGGGTCTGTGCCGGGGAGGGGGATGGGGTGTCCGTGCCGGGAGGGGGATGGGGGGTCCGTGCCGGGGTGGAGGTTGGGGTCCGTGCCGGGGAGGGAGATGGGGGGGTCTGTGCCGGGGAGGGGGATGGGGGGTCTGTGCCGGGGAGGAGGATGGGGGGGTCCGTGAGTTGGTCCACCTGGCCAGGTGCCAGCCTCCAACAGTTGGACCCATGCGGTCCTTACCACCTGGCTGGGGGGGAAGGAGGGGATATGGGCAATGATGACATGTCAGTGTCCCCCCCCCCCCCCACCAGGCCGTCATGTTTTCCGATCATCCAGCGATGTTGGCCGCCGTGGTGGCAGCCGCTCATGTCTATGTTGCCCTGGATGAGGAGGAGGAGGAGGAGCGTGCCAGAGAGGCGGCGCAGGATGCCGCAGAGGGGCAGGCAGCAGCCGCCCAGGCTGGAGGGACACCTGACCGACAGGACGAGGAGGGGGAGGAGGACATCGCGGCCCCACGGCAACGGAGGCACCCGAGGGCGCCCCGTGTGTACCGGCCCCGGCAGTCATACCAGGACCTCACGGACCGGGAATGCAGGAGGAGACTCCGGATGAGGCGGGAAACCGTGGCACACATCTGCCACCTGCTGGCACACCTGTCACCGCGTGGCACTGGCGGGGGACACCCTCTCCCCATGTCCGTCAAGGTTACGGTTGCCCTGAACTTTTATGCAACGGGGTCATTCCAGGCACCGAGTGGGGACCTGTCCGGCATATCGCAGACATCGGTGCATCGGTGCATCCGGGCAGTGACAGATGCCCTATATGCCATGGCGCACCGCTCCATCCGCTTCCCTGTGGACCGGGCCAGCCAAGATGCCCGGGCCGTGGGCTTCTCTGCCGTGGCCAGGTTCCCCATGGTCCAGGTCGCGATCGATGGGATGCACATCGCCGAGCGGCCACCTGCAGATAACAGGGCCGTGTTCACCAATAGGAAGGGGACCTATTCGATGAACATACAGGTGGTCTGCGACCACCGCATGATGATCCTGCACGTCTGCGCCCGTTACCCAGGCAGTGTACACGACTCATACGTGTCGTCGCGGCCATCCATCCCCGGCATGTACGAGGGACGCCATCCCCGGCTGAGGGGCTGGTTGCTGGGCGACAGGGGCTACCCATTGCGATCGTGGCTGATGACGCCTGTACAGAGGCCACGCAATGAGGCGGAGAACCGCTACAATGATGCCCATGTAGCGACAAGGGGAGTGATAGAGAGGTGCTTTGGCGTGCTGAAGATGCGTTTCAGGTGCCTGGACCTCTCTGGGGGTGCCCTCCAGTATCAGTCAGATAGGGTCGGCCGCATCATTGTGGTGTGCTGCGTCCTGCACAACATAGCCCAACAGAGGGGCGATGTGCCGCAGGCAGAGGAGGGCCGAGTGGAGGAGCAGCAGGAAGAGGCGCAGTCCTCCCCAGATGAGGGGGATGGGGGCAATGGTCAGGGCAGGTGGGCTAGACACAGGTGGGTGGCTGTCCACCGTTACTGGCTGGCTCAGCGGGCACGGGACAGACTGATAGCCGCCCGCTTCACTGACTAGATGGGCGTGGGAATCGGGTAGTATGGCCACAGACCGCACACCATGGCAACAGCCGACCACCCACCCCCCCCACCCATCCAGCCACCCAGCACCCTCACCCCCCTCCCCAACCCCACACACCCCACCCGCATGCACACCCCCCCCCCATTGCCGATCCACCTGCGGCACAACGGCCGGGCTCACACAGTTGCGGGTGGACGCGTGTCTATCGCAGGCCATGGAGGATGATGACAACCCGCCCTGCGGTGAGCTCCTGGCTCTACATCGTTGGACTATGTCTGACCCATGGCCATAGTACCACCATCCACCCGGACCATCCCTGCATGCGGCTGTGGCACTGCAGCGCACGGTCCCGTCCTCTGCCCAGGGGGATGTTGATGGCGGCCCAGGGGGAAGGGGGCAGACTCACCTGGGGCTGAGGTAAGACCACCCCTCACACACGCACTTGCGCTCAACGTACATGACACCCCCGCACGCTTTGGACAGAGCACAAAGGCAGCTTTTGTAGGTGTAACATTGACTTTAATAATCAAACGAGTTCATGCACGTGCCCTAGCCCCTAAAACTCACCTGTGCCCTGCACCCGTGCCAACTTACTCAGTGTCTAATTGTTTGGCCTTACGGGCCCTTTGACTACGTCTATGTGGTTCCCCAGACGGTACAGCAGAACTGGAGGTGGACTCCTGTGATTCCTGCCCTCTGACACTGGATCCCCTTGGCGGCCGTTTCCTGGGGCGTCCTGGCCTAGATGGGCCAGGCTGCGGCCCGGGCGACTGGGATGGCGAGCTGCCAGCCTGTCCTGCCCGTTGCCCACCCGATGCACCTGGGACGGAAGTGGGGGAGTCCAAGGTGTCGCGGTGTACCGGGACCTCCCCTACAGGGGGAGCCGGGACGGACCACACCACCTCCTCCTCCCTCGGGGTGCCCGATGGCCCCCAGGCCTCTACATGGGTGGGGGATGCGATGGACTGGCCATCCGACGCCCCCCCGACATCTGGCGCTGCCAGTCCTGGAGGCCCGTGCTGGTATCGACAGGGGTCTGCAGGTTTGCAGCCATGGAGCCCAGGGGGTTGGCAAACCCTGTCTGTGACAGTGCGACGCCGGCTCGCACATGGCCACTGGCGCCGATGCCCTCAGCGATGGCCTGCAGAGACCGGGCCATGGCCTGCTGAGACTGGGCCATGGCCTGCAGAGACTGGCTATGGACTGCTGAGACTGGGCCATGGCGTTGAGCGCCTCTGCCATCTGGCGCTGGCACTGGCTCATGGCCTCCTGTGAGAGGGCAGCCATGTCCTGGGCCACAGACGCCGCCTGCACGGAAAGCCCCAGGCCTCGCAAACCGTTCCCCATGTCTGACACCGTCGCACCCATTGCCTCCACCGCGGACGCCACCCGTGCGTTGTCGGCCTGGGTGGCACGCATGACCGGCACCACTTCCAGCTCCTGGACACGGGTGGACTCCTCCACCTGCGACTGCAGCCGCCGCAAGCCGGCCGTCACCCTCTTCGCTCGTCTCCGGGTCGGTGGTTGCATCGGATCTATGGGTGGGTGTGGTAACTCCAGGAACCCGGGATCCATCTGGGCGGCAGATGTTCGCTTGGGCTGGGCTGCCCTCCGACCGCCCGGCCCCTCTGCTGCTCCTACCTCCACCTGCTGTACCGGGACAGCTGTGTTGTGCGCACCAGTGAGTGTACCAGACGCCTCATCACTAAAGTGCCCAACCGAGGTGAGTGTTTCTGCGATGGTGGAGGGTGTTGGTGACAGCAGTGGCGTTGTGTCGTGATCTTCATCCCACTCTGAGTCCATGGCACTTTGGGGTGGGGGTTCGTCTCCACCCATCCACTCTGAATCACTGTCCGGTATTTCGTCTTCCTGGGTAGTGCTGTCCCGAGTAGGGGTGTCCTAGGCAGTGCTGTCCCGGGTAGGGGTGTCCTGGGTAGTGGTATCCTGGGTAGTGGTGTCCTGGGTAGTGGTGTCCTGGGTAGTGGTGTCCTGGCTCGGATGTGACGGGGGGCCTGTGGCTGCCCCCCTCGTCGCTGGGTGGCACACGCCTGCCTCGTCGCTCCCGCACGTGACGGGGGTGTCATCTCCCTGTTGCTCCAGGTCTCTCCGTCTCCCATGGTGTGCGAGGGGCATCCTGCGGGCATCGCATGCCGGAGGGTCCGGGTCTCTCCGTCTCCCGTGGCCTCTGAGGGGCATCCTGCGGGCATCGCATGCCGGAGGGTCCGGGTCGCTCCGTTCTCCCGTGGCCTCCGAGGGGCATCCTGCGGGCATCGCATGCTGGAGGGTCCGGGTCTCTCCGTCTCCCGTGGCCTCCGAGGGGCATCCTGCGGGCGTTGCATGCCGGAGGGTTTGGCTCTCTCCGTCTCCCGTGGCCTCCGAGGGGCATCCTGCGGGCGGTCTGCATCTGCGGGGATGGGTGCCTCGACGTTTGCTCCTGCGATACACAATGAAGCATGCATGGTTAGACACGCAGGCAGTGATCAGGTGATATGGGGGAGGGGGGATATGGGGGAGGGGGGATATGGGGACGGGCTGTCGGTGGCTCACTTGCTAGTACGCCCCCGACCTCTGCATCAGCAACCTCCCGGTCGTCAGGTCCGCCAGCCAGTTCCAGGGCCCTTTCCTCGTGTTCGGTCAGTGGCCTCTCATCAGCGGGGCCTCCTCCAGTCCTCACATGCTCCCTATTGTTGTGTGCGCGCTTCTCCTGTGGCGGGGGGGGGGGTGGGTGGGGGTGGTGGCAGGGGTAAAAGGCAACAGTGTTAGGCAGGTATATGAATGCACGCCATCGGTTGCGCGTGCATTGCAGAGGTTAAGGTTAGGGCTGGATTCACTTGGGGATATGGGGGATATGGGGGAGGGGGGATATGGGGGAGGGGGTTTATGGGGGATATGGGGGAGGGGGGATATGGGGGAGGGGGGATATGGGGAGGGGTATATGGGGAGGGGGATATGGGGGAGGGGGGTTATGGGGGATATGGGGGAGGGGGGATATGGGGGAGGGTGGGATTTGGGGAGGGGGGATATGGGGGATATGGGGGAGGGGGGATATGGGGGAGGGGGGATATGGGGGAGAGGGGTTATGGGGGATATGGGGGAGGGGGGATATGGGGGATATGGGGGAGGGGGGATATGGGGGAGGGGGGGATATGGGGATGGGGGAATATGGGGAGGGGGGATATGGGGAGGGGGGATATGGGGGAGGGGGGATATGGGGGTTATGGGGGATATGGGGGAGGGGGGATATGGGGAGGCTCACCCTGCCTGCTCTGACGAGGTCGTTCACCTTCTTGTGGCACTGGGTGCCTGTCCGTGGTGTCAGGGCCGCAGCGGTGACGACCTCTGCCACCTCCCTCCACAGACGCCGGCTGTGGCGTGGGGCAACTCTGCGGCTGTGCCCGGGATACAGGGCGTCCCTCCTCTGCTCCACTGCGTCCAGGAGCGCCTCCACACCCCGTGACTCGAACCTCGGGGCTGAACGGCGGCCAGCCATCCAGTCGGGTGTTCCGGTCGGGTGTTCCGGTCGGGTGGGGGGGAGCAGCACGGCCTTATGAGCCGTCACGCCGTGCGGCGTGTATGACGCTGCACGGCGTGAACCACGTGCGCAAGCGCGGATCCCGTCACATCGCTGCTAGCCCATTTCGGGCCGGAGACTTTTGACCCATTTTTCCGACGTGACGCAAGTCGGATTTGCGCCGTTTTTTGCGCTGATCGGCGGACTTTGCGCCGATAACGGAGAATTTCGCCCCTGGTGGCTGAAAAATAATTTTTGTGGTTGAGAACCCAGAGTCAGTTAATAACTTTCAGCTGACTCCAAATGAAAAAAACTTTGCCTGTGACAGCACATTAAAAACACGGCAAAAGCCCATCAGGCTGTCATCATTCTGAATAGCATCTCCCAGGTGTATCCAGTGCTGAGTAGAAGAAGTATTTTGTTGTTATTGCCCTTCACAATGACATACATGTTGGATTTCCTGTTCTCACAAAGATGACAATGGCACAAAGGAACTGGCTGAAGTCTGTACCTGATATGTGCATTGCCCTCTCCTCCTGTGAGCCTGATTGGAGTGAGATCGTGAGAATCAAGCAGGCTCCCCTTTCACATTAAAGGTGAGTGAATGTGATGTGTTTCGCCAAGATTGGCTGCCATGAGTCGCAAAGGTCGACTGGTTGGCAAAAAATGGGTCCCAGGAAAAAAGGTTTGAAAAACATAGGCCTATCCCATAACCTGTGATTGTGACCCCTTGTTCCAGATCTCCCAGCCAGAGGAAACAACATCCCTACTGGATTGTCCGGCTTCAAAGTCACTTTCCAGGTCAGTGATGCCTGCACCCCGATTTGGCTTGTGTCCGATGCAAGAAGCGCGGACACAGGAAGTCACAGGGTTCCTTGATGTTCCATGTGTACTCTCAGCAACTTAGAGGTGGGGCTGCACCCCCCCCCCCCACCCCCCCCACCCCCACACACACACACACACCCCCACCCACCCCACACACACACACGCTATCTCATCAGCATTCCTGGCAGCTGGGGGTGTATTGCTGAAGAGAACGTGTGACAAATCCTGCCAAAGGATCGATGACTGTTAAAGTCCATGTTCCCCCTGTATTTCAGCAGTGTCTCCATGATACAACCCTCTTCACAAGGCGTATGTGCACTGCCCTCATCCAGACAGGTGTCAGACGTTGCCAGATGCAATGTGAAGATCTAAGGCGGTACCTTACTGCATCTCGTCATCTTCTTTCTGGAATCTTGTGGCTATGAGGGCCTCATGAGCATGATTGCCTCATTTGGCCTGTGGAATGACCTCATTGCCTTCCAGGACTCCAGCACCTTCATCATCTTCGACCTTCTCTTCACCAGAGGAGACGTGCATTTGCTCCATCTCCTCATCATCCAGGTCTTCCCCCTTGGCATCGTCAGGTTGTGCAGCATGCAGCAGACCATGATGATTCATGGACACCCTCTGGGTAATTCACTGCATGTCTCCACCAGATCTATCAAGGCACTGGAACCTCATTTTCAGGATGCCAAGGGTGTGCTCCACGAAGCTCCAGATTGCTGCATGAGCCTCGTTGTACCTTCTCTCAGCAGGAGTCAGGGACTGTATGGTGCTATCAGCCACCTTTATGGGTAGTCCTTGTGCCTGAGGAACCAACTCTGCAGCCTGTGTTGCCCCTGGAAGATGTCCGGGATCTGATACCTGCTGTGGCTGTATGAGTCATGGAGCCTGCTGGGGTATCTTGCACAAACCTGCATGATATGTTTATTATGGTTGCAGACTAGCTGAATGTTGAGAGTGGAAGCCTTTGCAACTCACATCCAAGAGATTTAAGATCCGCTGATCGCAGTCGATGGCACCCTGCACCTGTGGGAATCTGGATATCGTAGCAAATCCCAGCGATCTTCCTTGCTTTCCTGATATCTGTTGAACTTGATAAAGTTGAGTGCCTTGGCAAAAAAAGCATCAGTGTCCTGCTGGATACATTTAGTGGGTAGAGGCTTGCGAGACCCAGCAGGGATCTGTTGCCACTGCAACAGAAATTGAGGTCACTTTCATTGCCCACTGGCAGTGGATGGCCTCCAATTTCCCATGATGCTAAATGCTGCAGAAAGTGGCACATGTTGGTGAACAGTTTCCTTGACATATGCCGTCGTCAGTGTCACTGGTTCTCACACACCTTCAGGGAGATGTGCTTCTTCTATAGACCCTGCCTCTACTGATTCGCCCACAAACGGCGGCTGTCTGGGATTCATCCTCAGCAGGGGGCGGAGGGCCCGCTGCACCTTGGCTTTGAGAGTTCTGCTCCTGCTTTTGGTGAGCCAAGCACCACTGTTGCATTCTTCTCCATCACCTCTCCTGCCTGTAAACAATGAGGCAGACAGCGAGGTCACAAGGCTCCATCTTCCTGACGGTCTCGTCACTGCAGTATCAAAGAGCGAGAGACGCAGTGGTCAGCAATTATCGTCCAAGGACTACTCTGGGTCACGTTATCAGCTGCGGAGTCCTCTCAATGCTCCTTTATGCTGGAGAGTCGTGGCCACCACATGGATGATCAGTGTTTAATGTGCATGGTGGCCAAACCCCCCCCCCCCCACCACATGACCGAGTGGTAATGACTTCGGCCACTTGACTGCACCCTGAGCTCTCATCTCAGCTGAAGGCATTGTTCTACCCTGCCCTTCAAGGCTTTGCAGTTTGCTTGGACCATGAGGGTGGCTTTTCATGAGGATTACTTAAATATAATGGAAGGGATTAGATTAATGGAAGTGCACTCCTCAGTCAGTGTTCCATGGCCACCTTTCTCAGAAGATCTTCAAGCTTGCTGTGTCGCCCTAATGGCTCTGCAGTACCATGGCACTCATTTGATTTTGAAGTGTGCACGCAAGGGATTAAATGTACAACAGCAACCATTGGCACACATCCGAAGTTAATGCTGCTTTAGTGGGACCAATTGTTTGTCCAGCTTGACTCCAATTAAGTTCAAGCTAAATGATCTCCGTTGCAGAAGAGTGCTCTTCTTGGGCATGATTTTACATTTGCCAGGCTGTTTTCTTTGCCACCCCCAGCCCCATACCCTCATTTACCCCGGCATATGGTTGCGTGCAATCTTCAGTCTGCACTGCCGTAACAACCCCCCCCCCCCCTTCCCCTTCCCCCTCCACCTAGCTCCATAATGCCCCTTGCACTGGAGACTTTTCTCCCTTTTCGCTCCGGCACTGGTACCCTTTCCCCAAGACCCCCTCTTCCCCAACACTGCAGCCCTTATCTCAGCACCACAAGGCAGCCACAAAGTAGCCGCAGTAGAGACTTGCCCGTGACCCTGCAACTGAATCAACAGAGCTGCTTCCTTGCATTGGGATCCTCACTGGTGCGACGCTCAGTTGTACGAACTCACCTCTGAGTTCCCCTCAAGGTTCAGGTCGCCAGCTGCACTTTTAAAGGCAGCTGCAAATCACACCATTGTCAAACTGTACCCATGTGGGATTTAAATCTGACATGTGGAGGTGATTCTGGTCTGTGACCACAGCAATGGGATGCCAGTGTATTAATGCAGCCCGCCATTGATGGAGGGGTGGGGACAATTGCTTTTTCAATTTATGATATTGGGAAACACACCTGGGGCTCGCTTGTGAGAATTTCCAATTGCGCCACCAAGTAAACCCGATGAAGCATGGAAAGTCCCAGCCTTGGGGTCAGTATGGTGTTGAGCAGCAGTGTGTTAAGACCGAGACATGGAGATAGCTCTTTGCCTGTACCCTTTATTGTATATTTGTATATAGTTACAACTAGTTAATAAAAGACTTGCTGTTTACAGACAGAAGACTGCAAAGACTTATTTAACAGACATGCTCTGTGACAATAGATCTCAGCTGCAGTAGAGATGTTGATGGAATGCCAATTATATGCCAAGATATATAGGTGATGGGCATTATTTAATTAGGTATCGAGAGCACTTATAAAAAAGAGACTCTTAACCACATTTTGGTTTGGTGTATTAAGTTTCCATTGCATTTTGTTTCAGTTCAATGCGATGTCCCTTTAAGGGGCGGCTCTTTTGATTTATACCTTAATTTGTTCAATTGGTTACACACAAAAGTGTATAAAGAGAGACTCGGCGCCGTGGGGGGCGAGGGAGCTTCATTACCCCTGGGAGTGACATTTTGGTCTAATTCGTTACATTTTGTTTTAGTTACAGTCGGGGCTGCCAGCCCTTCTCATTTTTACTATATTGATTGATCTTTTTTTAAAAAAGAGTACAAAGAGAGACTCCAGCTATGTTGGTGGCTGGGTGTCCCTGGAAAGAGAGATCGTACACCAGCACAATCGACGACTTCCATGTCCATGGGCACAGCGGGGCCTGAGATGTTTTATCAACTCCCTTAGTCACATATTGTTTTGCCATTTTAAGCTTCCTTTGAGATTCTTTTTTATTTGGATGCAGTATCCCTTTAATACTAATAATAATCTTTATTAGTGTCACAAGTGATGTGTTGGGTGTTCTGGATCACGTACAGGTCACCAACACTTGAAGTAGTGCAACACTATTTTATTAAAATGTTAACTATTTAAACATACTTGAACTGTGGGTAAGTACGATACCAGCTTTAACTAAAGACCTTTGCCTTGTCCTAACCAGTCGATGCACTCAGCACATGGTGAATGTCTGTGTTGCAGGCTGTGAGCTCTGTGCTCCTAGCTAGCTGCTACTCGAATGAGCAGGAACTCTGATGCCCCCTGTCTTTATAGTGCGTGTGCTCTAACTGGTGATTGGCTGCGGTGTTGTGTGTGTTGATTGGTCTTGCTGTGTGTCCATCAGTGTGTGTTGTGTCTGCACCATGAATACTGATGTATATTATGACATCCCAGCTTTTATAAAAGAATGTATGTGTGTGGCAATAAATAATGTATGGTGAGAATGTTCCTAACTACGTGTGGGGTGTGAAGACATATTTACAGGACTACATACATGAGAACTAAGCTATTTACATGGGAAGGTGCCTGGTGCAGAGAAGCAGTATGCAACAAAAATAACGAGATCAACACTATATACAACCAGGGGCACGACCAAACAAAGCAACGAAACAGTTCAGAGAGCCTATAAGTCTGCAAAGTTCATAAATCAAGTCTCTGAGTTCTGGTTGACCGCCTCAAGGGTGGGTCGAGAGCCGCCGGTTCAGGAGCGGGCTGGACTGCGTCAGAGTCAGGGGGATGCAGAGTGACAAGTAGCTCTGCATAGTCCGTGGCAGGGTCAGCAGGAGGGCGAGGCGACAGTGGGGGATCATGTGGTGAGCGTGGAACGAGATGAAGGGCGCGTCGGTTGCGACGCAGAATAAAGCCATCCAGTAGACGAACCAGGAACAAGCGGGGGGCCACCTGCCGAAGGACAACAGCGGTTGCAGACCAGCTCCCATCCGGAAGATGGGCGCCAACGTTGTCATCTGGAGCCAGAGCAGGGAGATCAGCTGCACGGGAGTCATGAGCCGCCTTGTGCTGTGCACAAGACATCTGCACCCGGCGAAGGACCGGAACGTGGTCGAGGTCTGGGACATGGATGGACGGCACCGTCGTCCTCAGGGTGCGACTCATGAGCAACTGGGCTGGCGACAGGCCAGTGGACAGCAGGGCGGAGCGATAGGCCAGCAAGGCAAGGTAGAAATCAGACCCAGCATCGGCAGCCTTGCATAGGAGCCGTTTGACAATATGTACTCCCTTCTCTGCTTTGCTGTTGGATTGGGGGTACAAGGGACTAGATGTCACATGGGCAAAATTGTACCACCTGGCAAAGTTGGACCATTCCTGGCTGACAAAGCAGGGGCCATTGTCCAACATAACCGTGAGCGGGATGCCGTGTCGAGCAAAGGTTTCTTTACATGCACGAATGACTGCAGACGAGGTGATGTCGTGCAACCGTATCACCTCCGGGTAATTCGAAAAGTAGTCCACGATCAGGACATAGTCTCTACCCAGCACATGGAACAGGTCAATGCCCACCTTGGTCCATGGTGACGTGACCAACTCATGGGGCTGCAGGGTCTCACGTGGTTGGGCCGGCTGGAAACGTTGACAAGTGGGGCAGTTGAGCACTGTGTTGGCTACGTCCTCATTAATGCCGGGCCAGTACACTGCCTCTCGGGCCCGTCGGCGGCACTTTTCCACGCCAGGGTGGCCCTCGTGTAGTTGTTCCAGGACAAGTTGGCGCATGCCATGCGGGATGATAATGCGGTCCAGTTTTAGAAGAAGCCCGTCTACTACCGCCAGATCATCTCTGACATTATAGAACTGAGGGCATTGGCCCTTGAACCACCCGTCAGTAGGTGGCACATGACACGTTGTAGCAAGGGGTCAGCCACCATCTCGCGGCGAATTTGGACGAGGCGTTCATCCGTGGCAGGTAGTTTGGAGGTCGCGAATGCCACATGGGCGTCAACCTGGCAGACAAATCCCGCTGGGTCACATGGAGTGTTGACTGCCCTGGAGAGGGCGTCAGCAATGATGAGGTCTTTGCCTGGGGTGTATACCAGCTGGAAGTCATATCACCGGAGCCTGAGAAGAATACGCTGGAGGCGAGGCGTCATGTCGTTCAAGTCTTTCTGTATTATATTGACCAGCGGGCGATGGTCGGTCTCGACAGTGAATTGAGGAAGTCCGTAGACATAATCGTGAAACTTAACCACACCGGTCAGAAGGCCCAGGCACTCCTTTTCTATCTGTGCGAGCGCTGCTCCGTGGGGGTCATCGCATGTGACGCATATGCAACGGGGGCCCATGATGAGGCCTCATCACGTTGAAGGAGCACTGCCCCAATGCCCCTGGCATCGGTCGAAATTTTGGTCTCCTTTGCTGGATCAAAGAAAGGTAAGACCGGGGCCGTGGTCAGTTTTGTTTTGAGTTCTCTCCATTTGTGCCCGTGGGCAGGGAGCCATTGGAAGTCTGTCGTCTTCCTGACCAGTCTCCTGAGAGGCGAGGTTCGGGATAAATTTCGATAAAAAATTGACCATGCCCAGAAATTGGAGGACTGCCTTCCTGTCCTCTGGTGTTTTCATAGCTGTGATGGCAGCTATCTTGTCCGCATCCGGCTGCACACCCAATTGGGAGATGTGGTCCCCGAGGAACTTGAGTTCCGTCTGACCAAAAGAGCATTTGGCCCTGTTGAGGTGGAGGCCATGCTCACGTATACGTCTGAATACGCGCTGGAAGCGACTAACATGCTCCTGCGGGGTGGTGGACCAAATGATTATGTCATCGGCATAGATGTGAACACCTTCAATACCTTCCATCATTTGTTCCATAATCCTATGGAACACTTCTGATGCAGATATGATCCCGAACGGCATCCTGTTGTAACAATATCTGCCAAAGGGGGTATTAAATGTGCAGTTTCCTGCTGGATTTATCGAGATGGATTTGCCAGAATCCTTTTGAGGCGTCAAGTTTGGTGAAGAGCTTGGCGCGAGCCATCTCACATGTGAGCTCTTCGTGCTTGGGAATTGGATTATGCTCCCTCATGATATTGCGATTTAGATCCTTGGGATCAATGCAAATTCTCAACTTGCCGGAAGGCTTAGTTACACATACCATGGAACTGACCCAGTCGGTCGGTTCCGTGAGTTTGGAAATCACTCCTTGGTTCTGGAGGTCCTGCAGCTGCTGCTTGAGGCGGTCCTTAAGGGGTGCTGGGACCCTGCGAGGTGCATGCACCACAGGCGTGGCATTAGGTTTTAATGAAATCTTGTAGGTGTATGAGAGCGTGCTCATGCCCTCGAAGACATCGTGGTACTGGTTGATAATGGCGTTGAGCTGCGCCCTGAAGTCGGTGTCCTGAAAGGCAGACACGTCAGCAGGAGAGAGAGAGTGAATTCTCTGAACTAGGTTCAACAGCTTACATGCGTGCGCGCCAAGCAGGGAGGCTTTCGAGGAGCCCACAATTTCAAAGGGAAGGATGGCTTTGCGTGACCTGTGCGTCACTTCAAGTTGACACGAGCCGCTGGCAGCAATGGCATTGCCATTATAATCTCATAGCTGGCAGGCTGATGGCGGGATGGCTGGTTTGACACGAAGGCTTTGGCGGAGGCACCAGTGTCCAGGCGGAATCGTATTTGAGACCGGTTGACCATAAGGGTGGCACACCACTCATCGTCCAGATCGATGCTGTAAACTGACAGAGGCTGGATTCTTTGCTTCGGGGACACTGTTTTTTGTGATGATACCGACTCGGAAAAGTGCCTTCGGGTCCTCGGTGTCAATATCGGGTAGTAGGTCCGCATCGGACTCGGTGACCGTGGGTTGAATGGCCCGGACATTCCTGCGGGGCTGGCTGGAGCGACAAGAGTTGGCAGGCTGAGCTGCTCTGCATAAAGCAGCATAGTGGCCAAGTTTGCCACATCTCAGGCATTGTCGGGATTTGGCAGGGCATTGTCGCTTTAAGTGGGCGGAGCCACGGTTGCCGCACGTTGTCAGTACGCGCATGCGCAGTGCGGCCGTACGTGGTGCGCGCCTGCGCAGTACATTCGTCGACATCGCCGTCCCCTCGTTCGGTGCGCACAAGCGCGGGAGTCCGCGAAAAGCACACAAAATGGCCGCCCTCATCCAGGCTGAGGCCCTGGAGTTGCTCGATTGCTTGGACCCGTTCTGCCTCATGGGGACCTTGCCGCGCCGTTTCAGCCGCTTGGATGCGGGAATACCGACTAGTGGTGTGTTCGTGTGGCACGCAGGTCTCGATGACGGTCGCGAGGGTGAGCTGCTTTACCTTGAGGAGCTGCTGGCGTAGGGGGTCCGACTGAACACCGAAAACGGTCTGGTCGCGCATCATGGAGTCGGAGGTGGGCCTGTAATTACAGCACTTTGCAAGGATGCGGAGGTGGGTGAGAAAGGACTGGAAAGGTTCATCCTTACCCTGCAAATGCTGTTGGAATACATAGCGCTGAAAACTTTCATTCACCTCGATGTTGCAGTGACTGTCAAACTTGAGGAGGTCCTTCTTGAATTTTGATTTATCTTCATCATCAGCAAAGGTGAGAGAATTGAAAATGTGGATGGCATGGTCCCTGACCATGGATAGGAAGTGAGCGATCTTCCTGGTGTCTGAGGCATCTTCCCGGTCTGTGGCTTCCAGGTAGAGCTGAAAGCGTAGTTTGAATATCTTCCAGTTGGCCCCCAGGTTACCGGTGATGCGGAGCGGCGGCGGCGGGCGGACGCTGTCCATTTTGCAGGATGACTGTACGCTGGTGGAAGGCAGATCACTTGCAGGTAGGTCTAAGAAGTTCTAATATCCCTCAACTCCTGGTATCATGATGTGTTGGGTGCTCTGGATCCGTGGAACACATACAGGCCACCAACACTTAAAATAGTGCAACACTATTTTATTAAGTTAGAAACTGTTGAACATACTTTCACTGTGGGTTAACACAATGTTAGATTAAACTAAAGACCTATGCCTCTCCGAACCAGTCTATGCACTCAGCACATGGTGAAGATCTGTGCTGTAAGCTGTAAGCTCTGTCCTTCTGAGAGGCTGCATCCCGAATGAGCGGGATCTCTGATGCCCCCTGTCTTTATAGTGAGTGTGCTCTGACTGGTGATTGGCTGTGGTGTTGTGTGTGTTGATTGGTCTTGCTGTGTGTCCATCAGTGTGTGTGTATCTGCACCATGATATGCAAGTGTATATTATGATATATTCATCAGTATTTTGCCCAGTTTAGGTCTGAATCTGCAGAAAAGCCTGCTCCAATTTGGTGGGCAGTGCTCTCCCATCGAGCAGTGCATGGGCATTTCCTGCCCATCATACTATGCATGCCGATATGCGCATTCAGCATCCGGAAAACCAGATGGAAGTGTGGTCTAAATCTCAGGCTCTTGTCCCTTAAAACAAATTAAACATTGAATTAATTTCAGGGCACCTTTAAAACAAGGTGTGAGAAGGATGGTAGCCAGTATGTTCAATGTTACTTGCCCCAGTTGATCTTACAGTTCATTTGGCGAACTGTGTGTGTGTGATTTACACGAGTCACCAAAACTTCCAGCAACTTCGATCTCAGAACCTGGACAGAAAATCAGCTTCAATCAGTTGCTGCCTCACAATGTGTCCTTTAACTCTATTTCGCCTACAAGTTGTGGTGATATACATCACTGTAAGTACACAAAGGGTTAATGTACATACACTGCACCTAGCTAGACACGAGAGGGAGCACCAGAGACATGTCACACAGACAGTCAACCAATAGGTCAGTAAGATAGGACACGACCAATGGGCATTCAAGATACATACAGAGGTGACACTACCACAGGAGGGCATTACACCAACCCATATAAAAGGACGCCTCACACCTGCTCAGTCTGTTTCCAGTGGAGACTCTCAGTGAGTACACAGGGTTGATTTGAAACACATCACTCCCACCACGTGGATTGTAGCAGACTGGTTCATCAGTCTGAGTAGCTATAGCAGGATTAACAGTAGCGTTGAATCCAAGTAGGAGAATTGTTAATCGTTTAATAAACGTGTTAAAGCTATCTCCAAGTCTTGAACCCTCCTTTGTCAGAGTGCACATCAAGGAAGCAGCTTTTGCTACGTCAAGAGCATAACAAAAGACACATTATACTGTTCCCTTCTTTTTTGTTAAGGACTGTCCCATAAATCTGCAACAGCATTATTGATTGTGTGTGTGTGCAAACCTTTGCTGCCCCATTGTATTCAGAGATATTGTGCAAGCCACAAAGGTGCGCATGTTTTTAAAAAGTCTAATAGTGCGTTGGCCCTGCTTATCAATACATGAGTGACAGAGGAGCCAGGAGTGCAGGAGGCGAAAGAGGCCGGTATTCTGGCCTTTGCGTCACTGGTAGCCCGGCGAAGGATTCTTCTTCAGTGGAAGGATGCGAGGCCCCCGAGCGTGGAATCCTGGATCAACGATATGGCGGGGTTTATTAAAGAAAAAGAAAGAAGAATGAAGAAGAAGAAAATCGCTTATTGTCACAAGTAGGCTTCAAATGAAGTTACTGTGAAAAGCCCCTAGTCGCCACATTCCGGCGCCTGTTCGGGGAGACTGGTACGGGAATTGGACCGTGCTGCTGGCCTGCCTTGGTTTGCTTTAAAAGCCAGCAATTTAGCCCAGTGAGCTAAACCAGCCCCATGCTCCATAAATTGGAGAGGGTGAAATTTGCCTTAAGGGGTTCGGTGCAAGGGTTCTTCAGGCGGTGGCAACCGTTCCTAGACTTCTTGGCAGAACGTTGGAAGATGGTCAGCAGCAGCAGCAACCCGGGAGAGGGTGGGCTCGGGGGGGGGGGGGGTTCATTTCTTTCTGTATTTTATTGTTGATATTTTGTGAAAATTTGAATTAAAATTATATATTTTTTTAAATACATGAGTGACACTGCAGGTCTGTCTATTGCACATTTATTTTCCCATTCCTCAATGCATTTGCTAATTCAGAATATGAGGAATACATACTCCCAACTAATGGGTGCTTTGAGGAATGGTTTCATATACAATTACTTGGGAGGACTACTTTGCGCCAAGTTCAGAGCTTAAACATGAAAAATTTCCCATTTTAAAGACAAATATTAAATTGAATGTACACCCTGGTCATATTTCCAACATTTTACTTCGGCTGAGAACTGAGATTTGTTGGAGGAAAGCATCAACGCTGAAAATGTTTGATAAATCATGAAATCAATGATTTCAGCTAGTTTCTACCTGTGCTTTCGTGATTTATTGTGAGAAAAATTGGGTAATGCCCCACCTCCCCTCCCCCTCCCCCGTCAACTCCCCAAACAACAAACTGTGAGGATTGTGATGCATAATTAACCTGTGATTGTTGCATATGATGTTGGCAGTGCACAAACGTTTACTTCCTGCTCGATGAAATGATTGCAGCTTGAGGCCCCGTGTTAAACACGCTGATATGGGGCTGCGCACTTCAGCAGGGGGCCCAAGTCGGTGCGAGCTTCGCACCACTTAAAGCAAAATGCTGCAGGTGAAGGAAATCTGAGATAGAAACAGAGGACTCAATCGAACAGCTTGGTGCGCCCGACGAGGCCATTAAATCTCTCGAGAGGTTTCTCGCGGGGTTTGCAACACTCGGGACGCCTCGTGAGATCTAATGAGATCTCGCGAGATGTCGCGATCTGGACCCTGCCCTCACTGGGCATGATCCAAATTTGTTAGACCCATTTAAATATGTCAGCGCCGGACTCTTCCAAGACCCGGGTTCGAACTCCCGCGTCTGGGAGACTTGTAATGGCGCCATTTAGTCCTGGTCCACACAAACATGGACCAGGCGTAACGGCATCTGGGGGGGGGGGGGGGGGGTCACCCAGGCCATCGGAGGCCCTATCTGGTGGCTGGTCTCTGGGCAGGACGGTAACCTGGCACCTCTGCTAGCACCCAACACCTTGGCACTTCCAGACTGGCACCTTGGTACTGTCACCGAGTGGCACTGCCAGGGATCGGGTCCAGGGGTGCCCTGCCCATATGAGGTGGGATGAGGGGGGCTCAAGGACCCCCTAACAGGTAAATTGGGACATTGGGAGGAGGTCTGGAGGCCACGGTGGGGAGTCCGGACATGGGGGGCGTCATTTAAAAATGGCGTCCCGATCTCTTCCTGTACTAACGAGCTGAGCTCATCAGTGCAGGAAATGGAGGTAAGTGCAGCCTCGGCTGGGCGTTCCTTGCCGAGGCCAAACAAAACAGTCCCGTGTGACAGCGGGATCGCTCTCGGTGCTGCAGGCGCAGAGAAACACCCTGCTAAACTCGCCCAAAACAAAACTTTTTTTTCCTGTTAAATCACGCCGAGAATTAACATTTCAAATTGATGGGAGCCTTATTTTGTTGCTTCAAGTAGCCTGCACCTCCATAAATGGGACATGTGTTCTGGGTGCAGCAGGTGCTGGAAGTGGCAGCAGCAGAGAGTCTGACCTGCAAGAAGAATGGCTAACAGTGCCACAGGGGAGAACATATGCTCCAAGCTTCTCAGATGCTGCACTGGCAACCTTGTGCAGGAGGGATGGACAAATGCTGTCTAGTCACTGTGGGTGAGGAGGCCCACCGGACTGACATTGGGATCAGATCATTGGCACAGTCAATGCCAGCAATCTAACCCGCAAGGATTTCAATGACCTCGCAAGAGTGATCAAGGTGAGTGAATGTATCTTCAAATACCACATCCTCAGAGACTGTTCAACTGAACTATCAGAAATCTCTGCCAGTCAGAACTCATACCTAACATTTGTCGCAAGAACAGAGGATGTTGGAAAAACTCAACAGGTCTTGCAGCTCCTGTAGGGAGAGAAAGCTGAGTCAATGTTTCAAGTCCATTTGGCTCTTCATCAGAACTATAGGGAGGGAGAATGTGGTAAATGTAGTTCTCCTGCAAGTCTCAAACCATCTAGTACAGCTTATGCACCTTGGCAACTCTTAAAGCTTGACGGCCATGACTGGCTGCACCACACTCACAGACACACGTCCTTCTCGGAAATACGGAATTTGAATATCGCTGAAAAGAGGGATATGTTACTGAAGCTTTTCATCCTACACCCATCAGGACAAATGCAGGAATGCCAAATTTCAGATGACCGCAACAATTTATACTCCAGGAGAAAAGAATGTCGATTGGTTGGCAGGTTGACTCTGATTGGGCAAGTCATTGCCAAGAAGAAAGCATTGGGGATCTATGGGCTCCCCCAACTCCCAGATGATTTGGAAAAGGTGCCGGACTTGAACATCTTCCTTTCAATATTCTGACCACACAATTATGCAACGTTGTGGATGAATTTCAATGCTGGTGCATTGCCAGGGACATTTTGGCTGTACACCAGCAATTGGCCGATCAAATCAAACATCACGCTTCTTCAGTTGTTTGTAATAGAGACAGTATAGACCGTACTCAAGAAGCTGCACTTGTGAAACCCTAAACAAAATATCTACTGTTAGATGTGATACCGTGATCGCGCAGAAGCAACCGATTTCAAAAAATGAGCCGTGCTCGTAACTTTGTTCATTTGCGCAAGCTAGAAATGACTTACATTCATACACAGGAACCCCTTCTCCATAAACAAAAGAGTTAAGTTCAAGCCTTGTGCCTTATTTTAATTACCCAGAGCTTTGGGAGCCTATAGCCCTAATTTGCGTTCTCCATAATAATGTTTCCGCCAATCAGTCAATTTGGCAACCAACCATCACCATTTTCAACTGGAGTATAAATTACGGTGATCATTTGAAATTTGGCATTCTTGTATTTGTCCTGATGAGTGCAAGATGAACAGCTTCAGCAACATGTCTCTTTTTTCAGTAATATTCAATTTCCTTCTTTCATGCAAGGCCAGGTGGTGCAGAACTAGAGACAGCAGCACCCATAAGACAGGGACTATGGGAAGGCACAAGAGTGATTTATAAATGTTATTTGGAATGTTTGTTTTGTGGTAACTTTTGATTTCAGCATGTTCACCCGCAGGATACTGTGATGGTCTGTAACTGAAAGAAGGATAAGATGCGGGGCTATGATTGAATGGGATTCGGGTTCCATTTACTGGTACTGCAGTTGGTTGAGTCACGGTCTTCCTCCTCTTCCTCTCCCACCCCCAGCTTCCTCCTCTTGTTCTTTAGCTCCTCACAGTATGCCTGGTGACAAGGTCTGTGTCCTCATTATGGCAAGGTTGACGAGTTTGCAGCAGACCACAGTAACCTTTGTCGGGGCTCACCTGAGTACTACTGAACTTCTCCAGGATGGTACAGGCTGCAGGAAATTTTAGAAGTACCCCATGGCTTTCGTTGTATACATGCTACCCATGTATGTGTGTGCATGTTGCACATTGGGGATAAGTGACAAGTTATTATCCTTGTTGCCCAGTCGTCTTCCTTTGGTTTCTTGAGGTGGCTTAAATACAGATTACCACACAATAAGGCACCAATACTGCTGCAGGATACTGAGCATTGAGCTGCAGAATGTTCTGAAAATTCCGCACACCAGCTGAATTTTGAGAGATTGGAATCATTTTTGGTTGCACTGTATTCTCAGTTGACATGCAGAGCCTGCAATGCAATGTGCCTGCAGTCAATGGTGGGAGAGTTGGGAAACAGGTACTACATCGTAGCACCAGCCACTGGCTAGAATCCGAACCACATTGTTACAAACAAATGTTTACATACAGAATTTCAATTCTGAATGTTTACGTAGGCCGTTTCAATGTTAAATCTTGATGCAACTGCAGTGCCAAAAAACGCAGCAAAGGAAGTGTGGTGATGTGCATCGATGTAAATGCATGTAGGCTAGCTATACACTCGAGGGAGCACCAAAGACATAACACACACACACTCAACCAATAGATCAGTTAGATAGGAAGGACCAATAGACATTCACGACACACAAGGAGGTGACGCGACCACAGGGGGGGCATTACACCAACCCATATATAAAGGACACCACACACATGATCTGCCTCTTTCCAGTGGAGACAGTCAGTGAGTACAGACACAGGGTTGATTCAATATTACACCCACCACGTGGATTGCAGCAGCTGGTTAGTCAGTCTGGGTAGCTATAGTAGGATTAGCAGTAGTGTCGAACCCGAGTAATAGACGTGTAAATAGTTTAATAAACGTGTTGAAGTTACCTCCACAGAGCGTGGTCCACACACCGCTCAGGGTTCCCGACTCTACGAAAGAAGACACGCAAGACTCCACACCGCAGTCCTTGCATGAACAAGAAGTGACTCCAGTGTCACAAGACACCACAGCGAGCTTGTGGACAGACTCCACGATAGAAGAAACGCAAGACTCCAGAGCGCAGTCCTTGCACACAGAAGACGTGACTCCAGTGTCACAAGCTTCCGCAGCGAGCTCGTGGACATCCTCCACGATAAAAGCAATGCAAGACTCCGACGCGCAGTCCTTGCAGGAACAAGACCATGAGGGTCTAGCAACCTCCTCTGACCAACTAGCGGCAGACAATGCAAATCTGCCATGCTCAAGTGAACAGTAAGAAGACTATGACAGTCTACCACGCTCCAGAGCACAGCAGGATGACCATGATGGTCTATCATGCTACAGTGCAGAACAAAGCGACGATCACAGTCCAAGCCCAAATGAAGGACAACAGCAAGACAATGACAGTCCACCCACATTGTTTGCACCATCAGATGAAGACTCTGACAATTTACCCAACCCAAGTGAACAACAAGCAGCTACTGAGGATCCACCCACGGTATATGAGACGAGTGACGACAGCATCCCACTTCTCATGCAAGATGTGCAAAGTGACAGCCCTCAGCTAGTGTGTACAGAAGCACTCGACGATCACTGTGAGACCACTGGTGACTCCGGTGACACCACGATACTTCCACCCTCATTCGCTCGAACCTCTCCACAAGTCAATGCATTCCTGCATGTTTTGACTCCAGACGTGCACAAAGAACAAAGAACAAAGAACAAAGAAATGTACAGCACAGGAACAGGCCCTTCGGCCCTCCAAGCCCGTGCCGACCATACTGCCCGACTAAACTACAATCTTCTACACTTCCTGGGTCCGTATCCTTCTATTCCCATCCTATTCATATATTTGTCAAGATGCCCCTTAAATGTCCCTATCGTCCCTGCTTCCACTACCTCCTCCGGTAGCGAGTTCCAGGCACCCACTACCCTCTGCGTAAAAAACTTACCTCGTACATCTACTCTAAACCTTGCCCCTCTCACCTTAAACCTATGCCCCCTAGTAATTGACCCCTCTACCCTGGGGAAAAGCCTCTGACTATCCACTCTGTCTATGCCCCTCATAATTTTGTATACCTCTATCAGGTCGCCCCTCAACCTCCTTCGTTCCAGTGAGAACAAACCGAGTTTATTCAATCGCTCCTCATAGCTTATGCCCTCCATACCAGGCAACATTCTGGTAAATCTCTTCTGCACCCTCTCTAAAGCCTCCACATCCTTCTGGTAGTGTGGCGACCAGAATTGAACACTATACTCCAAGTGTGGCCTAACTAAGGTTTCAGCTGACTCCAGTGAACCTGCTAAGACTCTGGACAGGGAGCATCAACAAACCAACACTGACTCAGTTAAAACAGACAAGACTCCAGATGGGGAGCAACCAAACGCCGACTCTGATTCACATAAGCCGGACTTTACTCCAGACAGGGAGTGCCGCAACCTCAGTGATGGCACGCTCAGGGTGACAGCAGACGCCAAAATGACAGGAGATGGATCACTTAACAATTACACTGGGTCAGTAATAACAAGCAGCGGCATCCCAGCCTGGCCAGACAGCATATTCCTATCAGATGCAAGGTTCTAGTTTCACACCATCACCAGGTATTTATGCGAGCAGCAATTCTGTTTCCAATTCGACAAGCTTCAACGGTTCTCAGCAGGATCACCCTTCCAGCACAGCACGTGGCCAGAACCAGTATGTACAGTCTTATCCAACTTCAACATATGGCACATCCATGACCTCGAATGACACTGTTGACTCTTCAACGTCAACACCTTATCAGCTACAAGATGCCATCCGACAGCAGCATCACAAACATCGGAAAAATAAAAAGACTCTAAATCAGACAGCAAAGTGATTTGACCACTTCTTGGTTCCTGTGGCACACGGACGTTGATGGCGTTCATAACCAAGAGAGACATTTCACCATAATGATTGATGGTTTTTGGACTCACATGAATGATTTGGACTTATTGTTTAATAGCTGTTCCCATGACTTGTATATACCTTACCTTACCTTATCTACCTGTTCTTTGTTCAATTTTCTCAAAGTGTGCATAAAATATGAACATATAAAAAGGGGGGGATGTGGTGATGTGCATCAATGTAAATGCATGTAGGCTAGCTAGACACTAGAGGGAGCACCAAAGACATCACACACACACACTCAACCAATAGATCAGTTAGATAGGACAGGACCAATAGACATTCACGATACACAAGGAGGTGACACGACCACAGGGGGGCATTACACCAACCCATATATAAAGGACACCACACACATGATCTGCCTCTTTCCAGTGGAGACAGTCAGTGAGTACAGACACAGGGTTGATTCAATATTACACCCACCACGTGGATTGCAGCAGCTGGTTACTCAATCTGGGTAGCGATAGTAGGATTAGCAGTAGTGTTGAACCCGAGTAATAGAAGTGTAAATAGTTCAATAAACGTGTTGAAGTTGTCTCCAGGTCTGAACCTTCCTTTGTCAAGTGCACCACAAGGAAGCCGCTTATGTTACACCTAGAACATAACAAATCAGGAAGTTGCGCAAGGAAACAGCAGGGGCTGGTTTAGCACAGGGCTAAATCGCTGGCTTTGAAAGCAGACCAAGGCTGGCCAGCAGCACGGTGCAATTCCCGTAACAGCCTCCCCGAACAGGCGCAGGAATGTGGCGACTGGGGGCTTTTCACAGTAACTTCATTGAAGCCTACTTATGACAATAAGCGATTTTCATTTCATTTCAAGTGTACACATGAAAAGATCGTATCAAATAGGGGCTTTTTGCACCAGGGAAATTATTCAGCCAACTGATGTGACACAATGTAGGTAAAGAGGAAGGGGGTGCAATTTCACATCTTTGTCACTGGAGTATGCTTGCCTGGAAGATACATGATGGAACAGGAAGGCTTAAATGGCAGAAAGGGAGATTCTGCCCAATGGTGTATTTTGTGTTGTAAAGTGCCTGCGTATTGCCTTGTGGAAATCCGTTGAATCAAGATCCTTGACAGCTGCTTCATTGCTAATAATGAGTTCTGGGGATGTTCTTCTACCCCATTAACACTGTGCGTAAGGCTTAATAGCTCCATAAAATTATAGCTACCGGATTCTGGCATTTTCACTTTATTTCAGTTGACCCGTTCAGCCAAAACATGATTAAGGAAGAATAAGCTTGACATCTTCTTCGCAAGCCACTGGCATTGATTACACAGGTCCCCAGGATTACAAAGCCCTGATGCAGCTTTACTCCTGACTCAACTATCTGAAATGTTCCTCGGAACAGCATTGTCCCATCTGAAATAGTCAAAAGCAGATCCCCATAATTTCAGACAACTGCCCCTTCATAAAAGCCCTGCCAATGTGCATGGTCACTGCAGTGAATTAGAAGCTGTCACATAATTGTAGTCACAGCAACGTGCGCTCTGGTCAATTGTTCATCTTCAGATGGAAACAAACTGGCTTGTGACCTTCTTAATGACGTGCTGCAGAGAAAAGATAATTATCTCCACACTCAGTCGTAGTTTGAGGCAATAAAGACAGGAAATATTGGAAATAGTCAGCGCGTCAGGCACCATCCGTGAAAAGTGAAACAGACTTAACATTTTGGATTGGTGGCCAACTGTGTTCTCTCCATAGATGTTGCCTGACCTGGCTTTAGATTTCCAACATTTACTGTTTTTATTCCAGATTCTCAGCAAATCAGTGGAAAGGGTCAGCCTCAACATTTCTAGACTCTTTGATGAGGCATGACCCATGGCCTCATTGGGATGCTAGCAGTTAGCAGCTTGTCTGTGTGAGACATCCTCAAACATTATCCTGTTCAGGGATAGGGCGAGGGAGTGGGCCTAGGTAGAGTGCTCTTTCAGAGGGTCGTTGCAGACTTGATGGGCCGAATGGCCTCCTTCTGTACTGTAGGAATTGTACAATTTCTGTGATTCTAAGATGAAGTTTCTTGTCTCAGTTATAAACTTTTACCTATGGTGACTCATTCAGGAGCTACATTGAATGATAGAATCCTTAAAGTGCTGAAGGAAGTCACTCAGCCCATCAAGTCCACACCGCCCCTCTGAAAGAGTATTCCACCCAAGTTCACTTCCCCGCCCTATCCCAATAACCCCTTAACCTAACCCACACATCTTTCTTGAACACTAAAGGCCAATATAGCACAGCCAATCCGCCTAACCTGCACATCTTTGGACTGTGGGAGGAACCTGAATGTGCAAACTCCACGCAGACAGTGACCCAAGGCTGGAATTGAATCCAGGTCCCTGGGCATGTGAGGCAGCAGTGCTAACCACTGTGCCGCCATTCATACAATTACTGAGACTAGCTTTCAATTTAATTCCAGATTTATTCATTGAATTTAAATTCCACCAGCTTCTGTGGTGGGATTTGAACCGGTGTCCCCAGAGCTTTAATCTGGGTTGCGGGATCACTGGCCCAGCGACAATAGCAATACCCCAGCATCTTTGGGGCAGCACGGTAGCATTGTGGATAGCACAATTGCTTCACAGCTCCAGGGTCCCAGGTTCGATTCCGGCTTGGGTCACTGTCTGCACATCCTCCCCGTGTCTGCATGGGTTTCTTCCGGGTGCTCCGGTTTCCTCCCACAGTCCAAAGATGTGTAGGTTACGTGGATTGGCCATGATAAATTGCCCTTAGTGTCCAGAATTTCCCTTAGTGTTGGGTGGGGTTACTGGGTTATGGGGATAGGGTGGAGGTGTTGACCTTGGGTAGGGTGATCGTTCCAAGAGCCGGTGCAGACTCGATGGGCCGAATGGCCTACTTCTGCACTGTAAATTCTATGATATCCCCTTGACTCCATATTGATGGCACATTTACCTACTTCAAAGAAAATCAGGTCATTTTGGATATGTGCATATCATAGGCTAGAAACAGAGTAACTCTCCTGCTTCCCAACGCAACGTCACCCTGGACATTTTTAACTAAACAGGGAATGCAACCTCCCTGAGGAGCTGACCCCTTATAGCATATCCATCCAGTTTCACGTGAGAAGGCCAATAAACGCTGTGAAGTGTGTTGTGTTCTGCTTCTTCATGTAGCATAAGCTGCTTCCTTGATGTATACTCTGACAAAGGAAGGTTCAGACTTGGAGATAGATTTAACACATTTATTGAACAGTTAACAATTCTCCGACTTGGATTCGACTCTCCTGCTAATCTACTATAGTAACTCGACCTAACTAACCAGTCTGCTCTAATCCATGCGGTGGGTGTGATGCTTCCCTGATCTGCCCCTGTGTCTCTGAGTGTCACCTATGGAAAGAGAAAGAGCATGTGTGCCCTGTCCTTTTGTCCTATGGGTAAACCCCTTGTGGTAGTGTCACCTCTGGGTGTGTCTTGACTGCCCGTTGGTCGTGTCCTATCTTACCGACCTATTGGTTGAATGTCTGTGTGTCATGATGTCTCTGGTGCTCCCTCTAGTGTTTATTTAGTTCTAGTGTATTTACATTAACCACTTGTGTATTTACACTGCCCTAGTGTATCTACATTAACCCCTTGTGTACTTACAGTGATGCATATCACCACAAAGTATACATTTCAAACTTAAGTTGTTTAGCCATCCTGTCTCTCATTTACCCAAGCTCAATGGTAATTCAACCAATGCTCATTGTTAATGTACTCCAGCAATACCATTTTTGTATGGCTCCATTCATATTAATGACTGATCTTGCTACTGTGTCACTCTTGTGTATAAGTAATGAGATGCTCATGAATAACCAATGAGCCCTGCGCGGACCTCTGAAATACTTAACTGGCGATACTTAAAGGAATTGATACAAATTGGTCTCCAAAGTGGCTGGAGCCTAATTCTTTTATCATGCAGAACTTGCTGAACTCGAAAGTAATTTGTGCACTGGGATACGTTAAAATGAGGGGATTGTAAGTAAGAACAAAGGTCAGGTGAAACCCTTTCACCCAAAGAGTAAAAAGAGTAAAAGAGCGATTGGCCAAGTTACCTGCGATGCCACTGATGCCCCATTCATGAGAACATTAGACACTTCTGGAGGAAGAGGATTGAGGGGTATGCTGAGAAGATGAGGAATGAAGTTGATATGTGAATTAGGAGCCATTGGTGGGGTCAAGAGGTGGGCTTAAAATAAATGCTCTTACATGTGATATGCATACATACATACATATATCTCAAATGGATTCACGTTATCCTAAAATGAAAGGATGAAGTTAATTTATAAAACATAGATATAATTGAAGATAGCCAGTTAAGCATATCAGATAACCTGGAAAAAAACCCAACCTGCTGTTATAATGTCTAGCATAAGAAGCGATGCACAGTGGTTGGCGCTGCTGCCTCACAGCACCCAGTGACCCGGATTCAATTCCAGCCTTGGGTAACTGTCTGTGCGGAGTGTGCACTTTCTCCCCATGTCTGCGTGGGTTTCCTCTGAGTGCTCCGGTTTCCCCCACAGTCCAAAGATGCGCAGGTTAGGTGAATTGGCCATGATAAAAGTTTGCCTCTTGGAGTCCAAAGACGGCCAGGCTAGGTGGGGTTATCGGGTTACGGGGATAGGGAAGGGAGCTGGGTAGGATGCTCTTTCAGAGGGTCGGTGCAGCCTCGATGGGCCGAATGGTCTCCTTATACACTATAGGAATTCAACTGAAGAGCTATTTTCTGTTTTCATGCATGTAGAAGTGGAACCAATAATCATCTCTAATCCCTTTCAATTTTCCAAGTATGCTGGAATGGTTTTCAGGCCCTATCCAACATCACAGGTGTCCTCTCCTATCCCATTCTGGCGCAACATAATTGACGTTTGGGGACAGGTACTTACAGCTCTGCCACAGCATCTCTCCCACCGGTGGTTGCAGTCAGACATTTAAATTGCCATTTACTTTAGGGGAAGCGTAATATCGACAACACATTTTAAGGGCACTATCACTCTCTTCACTCGTGCCAAGACTCTCATTTTCTGTACATAAGAAATTCTCTGAGAAAGGACAGAGACAACGGGCTGGATTCTCCGCCGTCGGGATTCTCCGTTGCGCTGACAGTGCACCAAGTCCGGGGATTTCCCAACGGCGTGGGGATGCCCACAATGGAAAACCCCATTGGCGGGCTGGCGGGACGGAGAATTCCACCCAGCATGTCTGCATATCAGTCATAACTGGGATTTGAACCCAGATCCTTCTGATTGAACGTATAACTCGAGGTCACAAGAGCACATTACCGCAAATGCTGAAAATCAGAAATGGGGATGTTGGAAATACACAGCAAATATGGCAACATCTCCACATAGAGAAACAGAGACAATGTGTCAGGTCAATAACATTTTGTCAAAACTTTGGGTCACTTTGCATTAACAATCGCTTCTTTGGAAAATTAAAAGTACCCTGGAGTCACACGTCTTTTCAGGTCGGAATTAAGTCTCTGAGATGAAAGATGGCATGATCAAAATGCACAGTAATATCAGAATGTTACAACATCACGGGCACGCCAAGACTTGAGCCAATAATTTAGGCAGTCACCTGAAGGCTCTTCTACATTGTTTGCGGTGGTAGTATTTGAGCAAGATGCTACACAGGGACTCCAAAGGCTTGTCCTAATGGCTCAGATCAATGTTTGAGATCATCTAGGGCTGGTTTAGCTCAGTGGGCTGGACAGCTGGTTTGTGATGCAGAACAAAGCCAGCAGCATGGGTTCAATTCCTGTACCAGCTTACCTGAACAGGTGCCGGAATGTGGCGACGAGGGGCTTTTCATAGTAACTTCATACTTGTGACAATAAAAGATTTTTATTATGTGTTCCATGGAGGATATGAGAATCTGGACCACATAAAAGGGTCATTCAGCTCCACAGAAGCCTTCGCCCATTGTAGAAGAGATTTCCTGATGTCCTGGCAACCTTTCAACTGCAACAGGAAAACATCAACAGCAGATGAAAAGGGCATTGCAATTTGTGGGATCTTGCGATATGCAAAATGGCTACCAGGCTTGCGTATATAACAACAATGATTATGATTCAAAGTCGCATCTCCTTCCTTCACTCCAGCAGAAGCCCAACACAACAGCTTTAGGAGTTACAAACAGCGATTTTTACAAATTCTTTTGCAGGACGTGAGCGTCGCTGGCAAGGCCAACATTTATTGCCCATCCCTAATTGCTTTTGGAAAGGTGGCGGTGAGCCACCTTCTTAAATCTCCGTATGGTGTAGGTGCACCCATAGTGCTGTCAGGTGGGGAGTGCCAGGATTTTGATGCAGGACAGTGAAGAACTGGTGACAATGTTCCTGTGGTGATGTGCATCAATGTAAATGCATGTAGGCTAGCTAGACACTAGAGGGAGCACCGGAGACATCACACACACACATTCAACCAATAGATCAGTTAGATAGGACATGACCAATGGACATTCACGATGCACACGGAGGTGCAGGACAACACCCTTTTAGGGGGGCATTACACCAACCCATATATAAAGGACACCACACACATGATCTGCCTCTTTCCAGTGGAGACAGTCAGTGAGTAGAGACAGAGGGTTGATTCAATATTACACCCACCACGTGGATTGCAGCAACTGGTTAGTCAGTCTGGGTAGCTATAATAGGATTAGCAGTAGTGTCGAACCCGAGTAATAGAAGTGTAAATAGTTTAATAAACGTGTTGAAGTTATTTCCACGTCTGAACCTTCCTTTGTCAAGTGCACCACAAGGAAGCCGCTTCTGTTACGCCTAGAACATAACAAATCGGTTCCAAGTCAGGATGGTCTGTGGCTTGGAGGAGAACTTGCAGGCGGCAGCATTCCAATGTGTCTGCTGCCCTTGCCCTTCCTCGGTGGTAGAAGTAGTGGGTTCGGAAAGTGCCGTCGATAGATCCTTGGAGAGGTGCGGCAGTGCACACTGCTGCCACTGTGCGGCAGTGGTGGAGCGAGTAGGTGTTGAAGGTGGTGGATGGGGTTCCCATCCAATGGGCTGCATTGCCCTGAATATTTGCGGCTTATACAACCATTGAACCGTCCGATAGCACTTCACACAATTAATTCTTCTTGGAGTGCAGTGACTTTTATGTAGGCGATATGAAAGTCTTACAGCGCGAATGAAATCAATTTAGCTCTTTCATTTTTAAGTAGTGGCTGAATTAAATACATGTACCTTCCTCTGACAGCCCAATTAAATAATTAGTCAGTTTGAAGAGCTTCAGTTATGCAATGCCTTCTAGTGGCATTGCTGTACTGTAAATGAGGTAGAGAACTTTACAAATTGCTTTCATTTTGTTTCTTATAGGCAAAGTACTACTGGTAACAAATGTACACCATCATTGTCATTTTGTCCTCTTCTTGAACAAACTGAGACCTCAAACTGCCCTTGCAGGACAACACCCTTTTAGGATTTCCACACAGCATCGGGGGAGGTTGGGAACCAAGATTGAAGGTCACAATAACTACACAGTTGAATGATCGTGATTGCACAAGACATTCTTCTAAAATATTAAAAAATATAAAATCGCTTATTGTCACAAGTAGGCTTCAAATGAAGTTACTGTGAAAAGCCCCTTGTCGCCACATTCCGGCGCCTGTTCGGGGAGGCTGGTACGGGGAGGCTGGTCGTGTGCCGCAAGCAGCCTTCGATTCTTCAAAGTCAATGGGACAAGTTCACAACATGTACAACCACTGCCATAGTCACCCTGTGAATTAGATCGAGTAATGCATTCACTGGTTCTTTTTCATTAAATGACATTTGAAAGTCCTTCCTTAACCTTCAAGCTAATCGGCCATCAGCCCCAATGAGCTTGCACCCTGTGTGGCTCTTACCACTGACTAAGAACTAGTTTACCTAATTGAGCAGTCACATCCTCGCATTTGTTTAGGCAATGCTTTAGCACCTTAACTTTGGAGGTGGGAATTCCCTGATCCAGTTTGAGCAGCCATGCAGAGGATTCTGGACGTGTCTCTTTTCTTTAATCAGCTGGAGCTGTGAAGCATTTTGCTCATTAATTAATTAGTTAATTGATTTCCTAATGTGCCATTTTCAGCACCCTTCTTAGCCATGATCACCAGCATCTGCGCAGTCTGCACGTTCTCCCCATGTCTGCGTGGTTTCCTCCGGGAGCTCCGGTTTCCTCCCACAGTGCAAAGACATGCAGGTTAGGTGGATTGGCCATGCTAAATTGCCCTTAGTGACGAAAGGGGTTGGGTTGCTAGGTTACAGGTATGGGGTGGAGGTGTGGGCTTAAATGGGTTGCTTTATATCAGGGCCGGTGCAAACTTGATGGACCGAATGGCCTCCTCCTGCACTGTAAATTCTGTGATTTGTCATAAACCGCAAGGGACTTAAATTTCTGTATGAAGTTGGCCAGTTCGAGTATCGACATCAGGAGAGACCCGACTGGGAGGCATGGCAGCACAGTGGCTCGCAGAGTTGCTTCACAGCTCTAGGGTCCCAGCTTCGATTTGCGGCTTGTTTCACTGTCTGTGCAGAGTCTGCACGTTCTCCCCGTGTCTGCATGGGTCTCCTACGGGTGCTCCGGTTTCCTTCCGCAGTCCAAAGATATGCAGGCTGGATGGATTGGCCATGCTAAATTGCCTTTAGTGTCCAAAAAGGTTAAGTGAGGTTATAGGCTGGTTTAGCTCAGTGGGCTAGACAGCTGGTTTGTGATACAGAACAAGGCCAGCAGCGCGGGTTCAATTCCCGTATCAGCCTCCCTGAACAGGCGCCAGACTGTGGCGACTCGGGGCTTTTCACAGTAACTTCATACTTGTGAGAATAAAAGGTTATTATTATTATTTCTGGGTTAAGGGGATAGGATGTGCGCTTGGATAGCGTGCTCTTTCCAAGGGCCGGTACAGACTCGATGGGCCTAGTGGCCGCCTTCTGCGCTGTAAATTCTATGATTTTATGAACCATGTAAATAATAGTGCTGTAAATAAAACTTTATTTCTTCTCAGCTCTGTGTGGACTCCCTCGTGGTCTATAAAACAGGCAGTGAGGGTTGAACTAGTTTTCTGTCGACACTGAAACTCTGTCAGTCAAGCCACCCCCCTAACCTGGCTGGATAAAGATTGGACTCTTTTTTATTTATCATGCCTCTGTTTGGAAGACTAGATGTGTTTGACACCAATTTGGAAGGTTGGACTCAGTATGCAGAAAGAATGCACTACCCTTTTCTGGGTCAACAGTATCATGGAGAATTAGCGGCAGACAGTTATTTTGCTAACTGCCTGCAGCACACATACCTACGGTGTGATAGGAGCCTCACCTATCTGCGGCATCTGACACTCAGTCATTTGAGCAGCTCGTAACACCAGTGTCATGTGAGAGTACCTTTAAGAAATGGGTGTTTAAGAAATGTACCTTTAAGAAATGGAGCTGCTCATGTTACTGGAGTGATGTCAGAGTGTGGGTGGAGCTAAGCTCTACTTCTGCTTTTTAGTTTCAGTTTGAGAAAAAGCTTGGGTGTGTCTGTGTTTTTCAGTAAGCTGCATCTGAAGTTTAGACAAAGAGCTGTACGGTTGATCTCTGCCATTCAAAGACTATCTATGCATCACTTGGTGAACCCAGAATTGTAAAAGGTCTCAGTATTGAATGTAAACCTAATGTGCTCCTGTTTGAAGGTTTGTTAAGTCTTTTGAATGTTAAAAGAACAGCTTACAGGGTTATTTAGGGTTGTAGTCTTTGGGGTTGTATTTGAATAATGGTTGCTGAGATGTTCACTGTTTGTTTTAAAAAAGGTTAACTTGCGTTCATAGAATAAATATTGTTTTGTTTTAAAGAATTACTTGTCCTTTTCTGCTGTACCACACCTGTAGAGTGGGCCATGTGCTCCCCATGCCACAATCTATTAAAAGTTGTGGGTCAGGTGAACTCCATGATACACTTTGGGGTTCTCTAAACCCTGGCTCATAACAATTGGGGGCCCCATCCATACTCATGCAGAGGTATCGTTTCAATACAGCGGAAAGGTCCCCGGGTGAGCCCGTCACCGGGGTGTTTTGTCGAGATTGCGAAAGATAGCCGAATTCTGCAAATCTGGTACACCCCGATCGGAAATTCTGCACGACCGTTTGGTGTGCGCCATTAATAATGCAGCTACGCAAAGGAAATTGTAGACTGAACCATCGCTAAACCTGCAGCAAGTTGTGCAAATTCCCCTCTCTCATGGGTGTGCCAAATGAGGGTTGCGTGAAATCCAGGGAATGGACGTGAACCCTTTCATGGCGCACTACCTCCCGGTGATCAAACCATCCCAAGAGCGGCACCCTAGCCTGGGTCGAGCACTGCGCAGGCCCAGTCCATTGGTCGAAGACAGAATCGTCCCCACAGGTGCCTCTGCAGAATCTACAGAGGGAGCACCAGCCGTTGTGGGACGTGTGGTCACAAGCCCTGGAATGAGCGCAAGCAGCAGGGTGGCCAGCGGTCCCGGCACTCCGGTAGAGGTTGGTGACTGCTTAGGGCACGCAATATCCTATTGGATATAGAGCTTGATACTGGCTTTGCAGTTTCCGGCGTAGGGAGGCAAACATTCGACCGCATTAATAACATAGAACATAGAACATACAGTGCAGAAGGAGGCTATTCGGCCCATCGAGGCTGCACCAACCCACTGAAGCCCTCACTTCCACCCTATCCCCATAACCCAATAACCCCTCCTCGCCTTTTTGGTCACTAAGGGCAATTTATCGCGGCCAATCCACCTAACCTGCACGTCTTTGGACTGTGGGAGGAAACCGGAGCACCCGGAGGAAACCCATGCAGACACGGGGAGAACGTGCAGACTCCGCACAGGCAGTGACCCAGCGGGGAATCGAACCTGGGACCCTGCCGCTGTGAAGCCACAGTGCTAACCACTGTGCTACTGTGCCGTCCCAGGGGGTTCAGTGCTTGGATTTGAGGGTCACCGACCCTCAATTGGCTACTTACACTGGCGGCTTGCTGAACAATGCGGGGACCACCATGTGGTTTATGGATGGCAGTCGGTGCGCCTCCCGCTCAGTGTAGTGAAAGGACAAGGCTCCAGCCTGCTAGGCCGTGATCGGTTGCATTTGGATTGACATCACTTCTTCCAAATGGAATCCGGGGGCCTGAGTGAAGTACTGGGAAAGTAGCCGAATGTCTTTTGGCCCTTTTGGGGAAAAATAAAAGGTGCGGTGGCCAAAATCCAACTCGACCCGAGTGCGTTGCCGAGATATTTTAGAACCCACCCTGTCCCTTTTGCAAAAGTGGAGGCTGAGCGCTGCCAGCTTGAAGAATCATGAACCATCCAAGTCCATGGGTTTCCTGGATTGGACGGCGCCGGTGGTCCTGGTGGACAAGATGGTCCAGTCGTGCTGGGATTATAAACTGACGGTGTATACTGCTTCACTTTTCGACTGCTACCCTCTGCCCCGCATTGAGGACCTCTCCGCTAAATTAGCAGGTGGACTGTCTTGATGTGAGCCGTGCATATTTGCAACTTTGATTGGACTCGGCCTCCTTCCATTACATCATGGTCAACAGGCCCGCAGCCTGTACAAGTTTACTTTTCTCTGTCTCATTGGCCGAGGCTATATTTCACCGGGTGATGGAGAACATCACGGTAGCACAAGGGACAGCATGGGTAGCACAAGGGGCAGAAGGGTAGCACAAGTGGATAGCACTGTGGCTTCACAGCGGCAGGGTCCCAGGTTCGATTCCCCGCTAGGTCACTGTCTGTGCGGAGTCTGCACGTTCTCCCCGTGTCTGCGTGGGTTTCCTCCGGGTACTCTGGTTTCCTCCCACAGGCCAAAGACACGCAGGTTAGGTGGATTGGCCATGATAAAGTGCCCTTCGTGACCAAAAAAAAAGGTTAGGAAGGGTTATTGGGTTATGGGGATAAGGTGGAAGGGAGAGCTTAAATGGGTCAGTGCAGACTCAATGGGCCGAATGGCCTCCTTCTGCCCTGTATGTTCTATGTATCTATGTATGTAACATCCTGCGTGTGTTACCACGTGTAGAGGTGTATTTAGATGACTTGCTGGTCACCGGGTGGATGCGGGGAGGGGCGGGGGGACACACCGACCAGGAGCATCTGGACAACCTGGCGGAAGTTCTTTGATGTTTCTCGGAGTCTGGCGTTCGGAGTCTGGCGTTCGACTGCAAAGAGCCAGATGCATTTTGCCAACTGTGGGTATCATGGCAGGTGGTTGGATTTCGGATATTGTTCAATGAGACGTAGATCGTACTGAAAGATGGAAAAGGTTCAAGAGGTCGATTGGCCCATTCCTACATGTTCCCCCTTCAACTCCCTCAACAGACACCTGTTGTAACCAGAGGCATCATATCACTTGGGTCAGTACCCAGTTTCCTGGAGATCGTATTACAGGTCGAGCACCCCTTTTTCAAAATTCCAAAATTCGAAAAGTTCTGAAATGTGCACTTTATTTTCAAGCGCCGATGTGGCGGCATGAGTGGAAAATTCCACAATTATTGCCTTACCTGGACGACCGAGGTAATGATAGTTTACCTTTCTGACGGTTCAATGTACATCTGATCATTATTCCATGCACAAAATGATGAAAAACATTGCAGAAAGTTACCTGCAGGCTGCATGTATCTACAAGCTGCAAATGAAATATAAATTAATTTTGGGCTGAGACTTGGGGTCCCAGCTCCGCGAGATAAGCTACCTGCCGCGTTACAGGTATTCCAGAATGGGAAAAATTCCGGAATCGGAGACGTTTTCGGTACCGAGCATTTCAAATAAGGGATGGTTCAACCTGTGCAACTTCTCCATTATGCATCAGTTCTCTGTGCTGCCTTCATTGCACGTAAGCAATCATTGCTTCAGGCTGGCCCCTGGGCTTGGCTCCTAACTTCTGTCACATGCCCAGTCACAGAATCAGCGTCTGGTTATAATTAGAGCCACGTTGCCATCACGATAGACATAACTGAACAAGCCATCGGCATACTTAAAAAAGGCTTCCGCTGTCTAAAGTGTGCAGGAGTCCTGCTGAGCAGCATTCCCATCTGGCAGTGCGCTATCTGCTGCATGGCCCAAAGCTTGGCCATCCTCAGAGGACCAACATTTACCAGGGGAGATGGAGCAACAGAATCATTGTACACCCAGTGCCCCTAATTGTCAGAGCTGTCAGAGAGCAATTCAATCAAGAACACTTCACATGAACCACGCCCCCACCCTGCCGATCCTCAACGCACCAACAGTCACACAATCCTTAACATAGCCTTCTTTCAGTCCAGTCTCACGGATTTTCCTTTAAACAGCAAACCAAATTTAGAACGCAACGCAATTCCACCTGCATCCAACAAAGGCAATTAACACTCTCCCTTGTGCAAGTCCTCTGCGCTTTGTCTTGTGTGTCAGTTTACCTATCCCGATGGTCCGACAGAGTGCGTCCGCAAGGGGCTGCACTCAGGGATGTGGGAGGGGGTTGAGCATCTGTTGCTGACATTCATGTGGTTGTGGGGAAAAACCTCAAGACGCTTGGGGTCTTGAGGGCCCAGCTGCAGATTACACCAATTCAACAACGTGAGCTGGGGAAAGCTGGTTGTGGGGCACTGCTGGAGATTCTCGGTGCAATTAGGGGTGGGCAATAAATGTTGGCCTTGCCAGTGACATCAACATTCCGCGAAATTAAAAAAAGAAGCAATTTTCTTCTTTCCATTGCTATCACTGTAACTGCATCCGGGAGTGCAACATATCATTGGGCTTTGAACCCACTCTCCTGTTATCCCTTGCTTCCTCCTGCCCACCCCTATGCTCACTGACCAACATTGATTCCTGGTTGGACAATGGCTTAAATTTAAAAACCTGGACCCTGTCTTCAAATGCCACCACGTAACCTCCTCCAGCCCTACAGATCTTTGACTCTGCACTTCTCCAAATCTGGCCTCTTGCACATCCTCGATTTTGGACACTCCATTCTTGGTGGCCATGCCTTCAGCTGCCCAAGTATTAAACCCTGAAATGCACTTCCTAAACCTCTCCACCTGTGTCTTCTTCTTTAAAAATGTCATAAGCCTACCTCTTTGCCATCTGTTCTAATAACTCTTTATGCAGTTTGGTGCTGAATTTTGTTTCATAACTCCCCCGTGGTTATGTTAAACATTGTGTGACTGTTGGTGCTTTGAGGATGGGGCGGTGCTGGCCCATGGATGGGACAACAGGATGGAACGCCCCATTGCCTTCGCTTTGGGGACCCTGGCAGAGTCTGAGCGGCGTTACTCTCAGGACGCCATGGTAGCACAGTGGCTAGCACTGTTGTTTCACAGTGCCAGGGACCCAGGTTCGATTCCCGGCTTGGGTCACTGTCTGTGTGGAGTCTGCACGTTCTCCCCGTGTCTACGTGGGTTTCCTCCGGGTTCTCCGGTTTCCTCCCACAAGTCCCGAAAGACGTGCTTGTTAGGCGAATTGGACATTCTGAATTCTCCCTCTGTGTACCCGAACAGGCGCCGGAGTGTGGTGACTAGGGGCTTTTCACAGTAACTTCATTGCAGTGTTAATGCAAGCCTACTTGTGACACTAATAAAGATTATAAATCAAGAAGGATGACTTGACGATATTTCAAATCAAGAAATTCCACCAGTATGTTTCTGGGCGGCATTTCTCTATTGTGACTGACCACAATGCACTGCTCGGCCTTTTTAGGGCGGATAAGGTTACTCAGGTGCGCACATGGACGCAGCGAGCCAGAATTGGCAAAACGTCACCTCATGCTTTTGAGCGGCGGAATGCGGAGGGCCCTTCATGTAGCCCTCCGACCTTTTTCCCAGATGTTCTCGGACCTTATCATAAAGAACAATGTCATATTGTGAGGGAGATTGCGTAATAATCCCGCCGCAGGGTCAGGGTCTGCTGAGCAACCTGCACAGGGGACATCCGGACGCCTCTAAGATGAAGATTTTGGCTGGCCCATTGTTATGCCTGGTGGCCGGGCATCAATTGGGACATTGAGAAGGTGTGCACAGCAGCCCGGCATGCCAGGAGCATCAGAAACCCCCGCTGGCGGCCTCCCTTCATCTTTAGGAATGGTCAGCATGCCCGTGGGTGCGCCTACTTCATAGGGTCTTTCATGGGGTCCATGTTCCCATCATTGTGAATGCCCACTTGAAGCAGCTAGATGTCTGCAAGATGATCTTGACAACATCCAGGACCACAGTAGAAAAGCTCTGATGGTCGTATAGCACCCATGGGATCCCTGAGGTCCTGATAATGGATAATGGGACGCCCTTGATTAGTAAAGAGTTTGCCGCGTTTAAAAAATGGAACAGCATCCGACATATTAGAACCGCCCTGTACCATCCCTCATCCAATGGCCTGGCGGAAAGGATGGCCAGACCTTCAAAAGGGGCATAGAGAAACATGCCACAGGTTCCGTGGAAACGCGACTGGCACGGTTCATTTTTAACTGCTGCACAACGCCACACGTGATGACGGAAATCATCACTGCAGAACTTTTGATGGGCTGATGGCTTAGAACCCGGTTGAGTTTCATATTTCCGAACCTCGGCAGGAAAGGGGAGGTACAGCAGGAGGCGCAGAAGTGGCACCATGACTTGAGGATGGTGGTAATTTCACTCAGGGGACGTGGTCAATGCCTGTAACTTTGGAGACAGGGCACTTTGGCTCCCAGGTGTTGTGCTGTCGAGAGCAGGACAAGTCTCGTACAAAGTTCTGATTCAGGGGAGAGTTCAGCGGACATATTTGGACCACCTAAAGAAGCCGGAGCCTACGGTTCACAAAGCCCAACTGGCAGCATTGTGGGTCAGGAACCGCACCTCAGCCTGGGGAGCCAACCATCAACATCCCAGCGCCTGCTCCAGCAGGAGGAGAATGACCCCGGCTCGGAATGGACATGGAAGTGTCCGTGCCTACGCATGACGTTGTGTCCGGCATCGAGGTCCTAGCAATAATACTTCAGAGTGCAGCCAGAAAAAGTCCGATCGTTCTCCTTCAGTGGCCAACAGTGGGGGCATTCTGTGCCGCTTTGCCGAGGCCGAGCTTCCCCTTGCAGCGGCTCTGGGTCAGGCAGTGAACATCAGTGCATTGACTTTCTGGCCGCACTCCGAAGTATTATTGCTAGGACCTCAGTGTCAGACACAACTTAATCCATTGTACTTCAAGTGCATATAGAAGTATTTTTTCAATGTGTTGAGCATTACTGCCTCCACTGCCCTTTCAAGCAGTAGGTTCTTCAAATTCTGGGGCTGGATTCTCCAGTCCCCGACGCCGAAATCACGTTCGGCGAAGGGGCGGAGAATCCGTTTTGGCGCCGAAATTGGCGTACTCATGGAGTCCGCCGTGCCGAGTATCCACCGCCTCAGGCCATTGCCTGAGGCCTGCCCCTCGATGCTCTGTTGCAGACCTGGCCGAATTCCCACTGGCGTGGCCTACGTGTGCTAACACCGTCCGGGATCCTCATGTGGCGACTGCAGACTCAGTCCAGGGCTGCCACAGTTGGGTGAGGGCTGATCAGGGGTGGGGGGGGGGCTTCATTCGGGGCTGGGGGCAACACGGGCGGGCGGTCCGGCGCACGAGCGGCCGATGCGGGGCACTACTTTGCCGGTCCAGGTCCGCGAGCTGAGTCCGCCATGGAACTGCAGGCTGCCACCGTGCGCATGCGCGGCCTCTGACCGGAAGTGCTGGGGGCCTAATCGGCAGCTAGAGCTGCGAGCTCTACGAAGGCTCCCTGCCAGCCCCCAGCAAAACGGGGAATCTGTGGCCTTTTGAAGCCAGTTGTCCTGGTGTAAAAGACCACAGTTTTCACGATGGTGTGGGAACTTTGTTTCCAAAACGCTGAATCCAGCCCCTGATCTCTTGAGCACTTCCAATTTTAATCACTCCATCAATGGTAGCTGTGCTTTTAATTGCCCAGGCCCTAAGCTTTGGGAGTCCCTTCCTCAATCTCTCTGCCTCTTTCCTTCTTTAATGCGCTTTATAAACTTTGACTAAGCTTTTGATCATCTGCTCTAATATCTCCTGACGTGGTTTGGTGTCAGATGTTGTGTTATAATATTCCTGTGAAGCACCTTGGAATGCTTTATTCTTTCTAAAAAATGAATCTAGAGTACCCAATTATTATTTTTTTCCAATTAAGGGGCAATTTTGTGTGCCCAATCCACTTACCCTGCATACCTTTGGGTTGTGGGGGTGAGACCCATGCAGACAGGGGGAGAGTGTGCAAACTCCACATGGACATTGGCTGGGATCGAACCCGGGACCTCGGCGCCGTGAGGCAGCAGTGCTAACCAATGCGCCACCTTGCCACCCCTGCTTTACTCTACGAAACGTGCTGTGCAAATACATGTTGTTGTTGCAGTCCTCAAATTCTTATAGGACAGGAGCAAGTCTATCAGAGAGCAGACGGCTTTATTTTCTTGAGTCCAAACCCAATATTGGCCTGGAGTTGTGAGCATCCCTTACGAGTTAAAAAATGCCATCAAACGCATTTCTTATTTCCAGTATTTTCTCATTTTCCTTCGCTGCCGAATGGTTAATGACATGACACTCCCTCCCGAACAGCACCGTTGGTACATGGTCTGCAACAATTCAAGAAGTCAGCTCCCCACTACCTTCCCAAGGGCATTAAGGGATAGCCTTGCCAGCCATACTCGCATGCCAAGGACAAATAAAATAAATTCCAGGTTTCCCGCGCTTCTTGATTTTCCGTTTCCCCGTTCATCTCAATTCAATCAGATCTCATTTGACTCTCATTGTGATAATCTCTAGGTGCTGTTGCAAACTGGCAACGACAAGAGAGATAATATTTCACTGTATGGACATGTTATGGTGCAGCAATCACCAGTAAAATAAAAGTCAACTTTACGACATTATGAGTTAAGTGTTAAACTAACACAAACATGAGTCAAGTGATGATAATGATGCAGGAACCGTAATCATTTATGGGAAATTTACTGTCCAGCGCCAATATTGAAACTGCAGCAATCTCTTTCTATTATCTATTTATTTCTCTCTCTTCCCTAATATATATGAGTATAGACACGGCTGACAGGAACTCACCTTGAGGTCTCTACGTGACGTTGATGAATAATTTAATTTTCGCACTTGCTTTCTGTGAACTTAACTGAACTTCTAAATGCATTGCCGGCCGCACCTCTCCTTGCTACGTAATGCGTGTTCAGTCCCCTTCCAGAGGGCTGCGTTCAATTTTGCATGCTGCATCTCAGGAAGGATGTACTGAATGGCAGAGGAGGCTCAAGGGACTGAACGGTCTACCTTTGCTCCTCATGCTCTGAATGTTCCCCTAATGTCCCGCGCATTTCAACACATTCTCAAATTCTGCTGCCTTTTCCAGTGATTTTGTGTTTGAATTTACAAATGGTGTACATGCAATTCTAAACCTTTTGATCATCGCATTGCTATTGACCAACTTGCAAGCAAGCATTTTTCACCTCATTACGGGCTGGATTCTCTGATTTCCCCAGCCGTGTGTTCCTCGGCGGCAAGCTGTTCGCTGGCGGCGGGATGATAGAATCCCGCTGCTCATTGAGTTGATTTCTCATTGAAACCACTCTACGCCGCTCGGAAACCCATGGGCGGGGCTCCACTGCCAGTGGGAGTATAGAATCCCAACGGCCAGAGAATTCCAACCGTGATCATTTTGGTGTTGTAAAGTAGGAAACAACAGCAGAACGTTTAATTATGTAGCCCCTTCAATGTAATAAAATGTTCCAAGGGACCCGCCTGGGGTGTTGTAAAAGGGACTATGACAATGTGCCACATAAGGAGACATTGGGGTGAATAACAAAAATGTGGTCAGAAAGGTTTGAAGGAGTGCAGTAAAGGAGGAAAGTGAAATAGAGAAGACGGAAGGATTTCCAAAGCTCATGGCCAAGACTGCTGAAGGCATGGCCTCGAATGGTGGATTAAAACTGGATACTCAAGAGGCCAGAATTAGAGGAGGCCAGGTAAAGTAGGAAACATAGCAGTCAAAACAGGCACAGAAATGTCCCACAAACAGAAATGAGAGTAATGACCTGTTGTAGTGATGCCGGACGAAGGAGAAATGTTAGTCGGGACAGTTGGAGAATTTTGCTGCTTTTCATTGTACAAATCCCCACATTGTCTTTTACATCCAATTAAGAGGGGTAAGGGGGGCTAAAGTTCAGACTTCCATCTGAAAGATGCCACTTCCCTCAGCGCCGCACTGAAACATTAACCTCGATTAAAGTGCTCAAGGTTCTGGTGTGGTGGTTGGAGCCACAATCACCAAATAAAACTAGCACATTTTTGGACAGGAACTGCGTGTACATACAATTAAACTTCGCAATGCATCAGGGAGAAAATGACAGGCTGTGCAATATCAATTTTTAACATTTTTGCTAAAGGTCTTATTTTTGATTTAAGACAAGATGTTGTGTTATCTAAATCCTAAATCAATATGTTTCGAAGGAGTTAGAATTAAATATTGTTCTGTTAAATGTACGGGTGAGTAACAGATGCATAGTTTGTTTCATTGACAAACGTAAGCCAAGGACGAAGGTGCATTGTTCAGAATGCCATCAAAACTGGAACAAGGAGGGAATCATAGCATCATGTTGCATGGGAAGCAAGTCATCCCATTATGCTCGTGCCAGTCCTTTGGAGCGCTATTCCACCCAACAGATGATAATGTGATGTGGTAAATGTACAGAAGATAATATGACTTAACTAATACCTGAAATTTAACAAGATGTGCGGTCATTTATTTCAACAATAACTGCAACCAAAATACGGGTTGGATTCTCGTTGTTGGGATTCTCTGTTGCGCCGGCAGCCCGGGGATTGCCCGACGGCGTGGGGCTGCCCACAATGGGAAACCTCATTGGCCGGTTGGCGAGATGGAGAATACAGGGGGCGTGCCGCACCGGGCCGGAGAATCCCACGCCACATATCAGTGATGTCACCAGAGTAATTTACATGTTAAAAAAAATGTTTTTGCTCAATACCAGTATGTGTTGAACAAAACGAAAATCAACATTTTAAAAGAAGCAAACAAAACAAAAGAACCAGCTGCCGAGACAAGTGAGTTAAACCGGCCCCTGAGTTAAACCGACCCCTGAGTTAAACCGGCCCCTGAGCTAAACCAATCCCTGAGTTAAACCGGCCCCTGAGTTAAACCGGCCCCTGAGCTAAACCAATCCCTGAGTTAAACCGGCCCCTGAGTTAAACCGGCCCCTGAGTTAAACCGGCCCCTGAGCTAAACCGGCCCCTGAGTGAAACCAGCCCCTGAGTTAAACGGGCCCCTGAGTTAAACCGGCCCCTGAGTTAAACCGGCCCCTGAGCCAAACCAGCCCCTGAGCCAAACCGGCCCCTGAGCTAAACCGGCGCCTGAGTTAAACCGGCCCCTGAGTTAAACCGGCCCCTGAGCTAAACCGGCCCTGAGTTAAACCGGCCCCTGAGTTAAACCGGCCCCTGAGCTAAACCGGCCCCTGAGCTAAACCACCCCTGAGTTAAACCGGCCCCTGAGATAAACCAGCCCCTGAGTTAAACCAGCGCCTGAGTTAAACCAGCCCCTGAGTTAAACCAGCGCCTGAGTTAAACCAGCCCCTGAGTTAAACCGGCGCCTGAGTTAAACCGGCCCCTGAGTTAAACCAGCCCCTGAGCTAAACCGGACCCTGAGTTAAACCAGCGCCTGAGTTAAACCGGACCCTGAGTTAAACCGGCCCCTGAGTTAAACCGGCTCCTGATTTAAACCAATCCCTGAGCTAAACCAGCCCTGAGCTAAACCAGCCCTGAGCTAAACCATTCCCTGAGTTAAACCAGCCCCTGAGCTAAACCGGCCCCGGAGCTAAACCGGCCCTGAGTTAAACCGGCTAAGACCAATATGTGTACAGAAAGCAATTTGACATAGTCACTATTACAATCACAGACCAGATCCCAACAGCCGCCAGGATACTGAAATCCCAGTATTTTAGTTATTTTTTAAGACTGTGCGGAAAGAATGATTCGCTCCAGGAGTGATTGCATGAAAAAATAGGGATTTGGTCTTTTAAAAACAAAACTTTATTATGAATACAATATTAAACTGTTTAGCTTCACACATGAAAAGAACAGCTTGCAGTTATCCTTAACACAACTACTCAATTCCCATTAAACAACAAGAAAAGAAATATACAGCTCTCAATCCAGCTTAGAAATCGTCAGGGCATACAGTCATACTTGCTTTGCAGATTTGGGCGCTGGCTATAACCCCTTCAGACTCTGGCTGAATATCTCCATATAGCTGCTTTTACTGGGTTGTTTCAGTCTCTTCCTTGTCTTCAGACAAGACTGCTCTGCTTTAAAATATTACTACTCTTTATTAGCCCAGACTGAAAAACATATGCCTCTGTCAATTTAACCTTCTGGCTGCTAAAGGCTCCCAGGACCTGCAAAACGGAATCCTTTAAAAACAGGGCAACTGCAGTCAACCACACTCTAACCCCAGGCTTTTAACCCTTAAATTGCCCAATACATTTACAATCCAATTTTCCTAAAATCCTCCATTTGTCACATCACCGACCGTAGGTCGCAACTGGGCCTTTTGAGGGAGGACAAACCAATACCACTGACAGCCTCGGCTCGAGTGCAGCATTGGGCCTTGCTGCTGGAGGCAGACCATTCTGCTTTCCAGCACTGGTGGCACACTGATGTGCCATCAATGAACACAAAACGAGTAGTGAATGTAACTGAGCCACCTTTATACCGGGCTCGAGGGGAGGCGGAGCCATCGGGCAGTGGTTTACCACATTACATGTAATGTAGTAGCCGTTTACCGCAATACACATATTATATACTACAGTGGTTTACCACATTCACCCCCTGTTAAACAAAAGAGTCCAGCGGGGGTGAAGTGGACTTAAAGATTAAGTCTGTCAGGGGCCTTGACCTTATGTCGTGATCGCCTCAGTCCTGGCTGTGGGGTGGACACCGGTGTCGGGACCTGCGTGTCCGGGAGCATGTTGTCCCCTTCTTCACACAGTAGTTGAGTCGGGGGGGGGGGCGGTGTATGAGCGGGTGTCGTGGTGACGGTCGCCAGTGGGCCTGCGGGTGCCAGTTCTTGAAGTAGCTGAGTAGTGGTGGAGGGAGACGGTGTAGGGTCGGGGGTGGTGGTGATGGTCGCTGGGGAACCTGCAGGTGCCAAATCCCGGAGGGAGACTGTGTCCTGTCACCCGTCATGATGTGCCACGTAGGCATATTATGGATTGGCATGGAGGAGCAGGACCTTCTCGATGAGGGGATCTGATTTATGACTCCTCGCATGCTTCCGGAGGAGGACGGGCCTTGGGACTGTCAGCCAGGACGGGAGCGAGACCCGAGAGGTGGACTTCCTGGGGAAGGCAAACACGTTCGTGAGGGGTCTCGTTGGTGGCAGTGCACAGGAGCGACCAGATGGAGTGGAGCACATTGGGGAGGACCTCCTGCCCGCGGGAGACTGGGAGACTTCTAGACCGTAGGGCCAGGAGGATGGCCTTCCAGACTTGCGTTCTCCCTCGCCACCTGTCCGTTGCCCCGGGGGTTGTAGCTGGTCGTCCTGCTGGAGGTGATGCCCTTGCTAAGCAGGAACTGATGCAACTCGTCGCTCATGAAGGAGGATCCCCGATCACTGTGGATGTGGGCGGGGAACCCGAACAGGGTGAAAAACTGTGCAGGGCCTTGATGACGGTGGCAGAGGCCATGTCAGGGCATGGGATGGCAAAGGGGAATCTTGAGTATTCGTCAACAATGTTGAGGAATGCTGAGGTGCTCCAAGGGGCGAGAGGCCTTTACCAGGTGCGCCCTGACTGGCCAATAGAAGTGCGGTTTGCACTCTGCGCCGACCTGGAAGTCCCTGGTCACGGTCCCGACCTCCTCGATGGAGTAAGGCAGATTGCGAGCCTTGATAAAGTGAAAAATCGGTTGACCCCCAGGTGACAGAGGTCATTTCGTAGGGCCCGAAGTCGGTCTACTTGTGCGCTGGCACATGTACCGCGGGATAGGGCATCTGGGGGCTCATTGAGCTTCCCAGGTCGATACAAGATATCGTAGTTGTAGGTGGAGAGCTTGATCCTCCACCTCAGAATCTTGTCGTTCTTGATTTTGCCCCGCTGTGTATTGTTAAACATTTAGGCAACCGACCGTTGGTCAGTGAGGAGAGTGAATCGCCTGCCGGCCAGATAATGCCTCCAGTTTCGCACAGCTTCTACAATGGCTTGGGCTTCCTTTTCGACGGAGGAATGTCGAATGGAGGGTACGGGAGAAGAATGCCACGGGCCTGCCCGCCTGGTTCAGGTTAGCGGCCAGAACAAAGTCCGACGCATCGCTCTCCACCTGGAACGGAATGGACTCGTCCACAGCATGCATCGCGGCTTTGGCAATATCTGCCTTGATGCAGTTGAAGGCCAGGCGAGCCTCAGCCGTCAGGGGAAAAATGGTGGATTTAATAAGTGGACGGGCCTTGTCCACATTATTGGGGACCCACTGGGCATAGTAACAGAAGAACCCCAGGCATCTCTTCAGGGCCTTGGGGCAGTGGGGGAGGGGGAGTTCCAGGAGGGGGCGCATGTGGTTGGGGTTGGGCCCTAGGACTCCGTGTTCCACGACGTAGCCGAGGATGGCTAGGCGGGTTGTGCGGAAAACACATTTTTCCTTATTGTAGGTGAGGTTCAGGAGTTTAGCAGTGTGGAGGAAGTGCCGGAGGTTTTCGTCATGGTCCTGCTGGTCATGGCCGCAGATGGTGATATTGTCTAAGTACGGGAACGTGGCCCGCAGCCCGTACTGGTCAACCACTCGGTCCATTTCTCGGTGGAAGACCGAGACCCCAATGGTGACGCCGAAGGGAACCCTGAGGAAGTGGTAGAGGCGGCCATCTGCCTCGAAGGCAGTGTATTGGTGGTCCTCTGGGCGGATAGGGAGCTGGTGGTACGCGGACTTCAAGTCAACTGTGGAGAAGACTTGATACTGCGCAATCTGGTTGACCATGTCAGATATGTGGGGGAGGGGGTACGCATCGAGCTGCGTGTACCGGTTGATGGTCTGACTGTAGTCGATGACCAACCGATGCTTCTCCCCAGTCTTGACGCCCACCAGTTGGGCTCTCCAGGGGCTGGTACTAGCCTCAATGATCGCCTCTCGTAGGAGTCGCTGGACCTCCTGTATGTGGGTGTATGATAAAGGCCCTGTCCCAGGCACTGTATCGTCTGCTCCTAGTAGCGACGGGCTTACAGTCCGGGGTGAGGTTAGCGAAGAGCGAGGGTGGGGCGACCTTAAGGGTCGCGAGGCTACAGACGGTGAGGGGGGACAGGGGTCCACCGAACTCTAAAGTAAGGCTTTGTAGGTGGCACAGGAAGTCGAGCCCTAGTAATGGGGCAGAGCAGAGATGGGGAAGGACGTAGAGCTTAAAGTTAGTGTACTCTATGCCTTGTACGGTAAGGATCGCGACACAGTACCCCCGGATTGCTACTGAATGTGATCCAGAAGCCAGGGAGATTTTCTGGGTCACGGGTAAAATTGGGAGGGAGCAGTGCCTTACCCGACAGGCAGCAGGGAGCGCTGCTGGGCCTAGGAGTTTTAGGGAGAGATCGGCCTGGCAGGCTTTCGCAAAGTGGCCCTTCCTCCCACACCCGTTGCAAGTCGCGTTCCGTGCAGGGCAGCGTTGTCTGGGATGCTTACCCTGGCCGCAAAAGTAGCACTTCGAGCTTCCGGCGTGGGTGGGTTGCTGCGCGGCACAGGCTTGCGCCGCACTCGAGTTGGATGATGGCGGCGCCCACGAGGTCCACGAGGGTGCCGCGTGGTCGGAGGTGTAGGCCTCCATGTTTTGGAAGGCCACCTCCAGAGAATTTGAGAGCTGCACTGTCTCTGGGAGGCCGAGTGTACCCCCTTCTAGCAATCGCTGGCGGATGTATGCCTACGACATAGGCGTCCCTGATCAACAGCTCCGCGTGTTGGGTAGCCAATACCGCCTGGCAAGCACAGTTCTGGCCGAGTACCCGCAAGGCGCGCAGGAATTCTGCTAGTGATTCCCCAGGGCATTGTCACCTCGTGACAAGAAGGTGCCTAGCATGCACCTCGTTTACAGACTTTATATATTGTCCCTTCAGCAGCATTATCGCCTCCGTATACGAGGGGGCGTCCCTGATGAGAAGGAAAACTTGCGGGCTCACCCGTGCGTTGAGGATCTGCTTCTTTTGGAGGTCGGTGAAGTCTTTGGTGGAGGATCCGAGGTACACTTCGAAGCAGCTTATCCAGTGCTCGAATGCTGCAGTAGCGTCGGCTGCCTGTGGGTCCAGCTCCGGGCGATCAGGCTTGAGCGATGAATTCATCTTAGAAGTTTAGTTTATTAAATTGATGTGCCAGCAATGAACACAAAACGAGTAGTGAACGTAACTGAGGCTTTAATAAGCTAAACAGAAAGCCTCCTGGCCTCTGATCCCGAACTGAGTCAGAGGCGGAGACTAGCCACCTTTATACTGGGCCCGAGGGGAGACGGAGCCATCGGGCAGTGGTTTACCACATTACATGTAATACAGTAGCCGTTTACCGTAATACACATATTATATACTACAGTGGTTTACCACACACACACATCACCAACTCAGAGGCATTGAGCCGACTCCCCCTGCCATAATGACTACCACCACCCCCAGTACCCCAGGAGATCGTATTGGCTTTGAATTTCTTAGACACCTTGCATGTGTCGGCTGGCAATGTTCGTAACTGGACCGAGAAGGATCCCATTCTATCCAACGTCAAGAGGATAATACAAACCGGGCAGCACTTTGACAAATCCGAGCACTTGAGACCATTTTTTCCTATCAAGATGAATTGACCTGATTGTTTGATCTTGTGGGGCACACGAGTTGTCATTCTACCACGTGCCGGGGGCATAGTGCCCCCTCCCCCTCCACCAGGGAAAACAACGATGAAGGTGCTGGCATGTAGCTTCATCTGGTGCCTAGGCATTGATAAAGCCATCAAAGAAATGGTGCAACAATGTCACCCTTGTCAAATGCAACAGTTCCTCCCTCCATTATCCAATCTTCACCCTTGGGAATGGCCTGGTTACCCATGGATCTAGTCCACGTTGACTGCGCAGGCCCTTTCTTGGCAGAATGCTTTTACTTTTAGTGGGTGCCCACTCCAAGTGGCTGCTTATACAGGGGACAGGGTCCACGAACTCGGTGGCCATGGTGGTCACCTTCTGCTGGGTTTTCACTATTCGTGGACCTCGGAGTCATTGTGTTGGACAACGGCACCCCTTTTACAGGGAACGACTTCCCGACTTTCGTTCAAGCTAATGGCACACGCCACACCAGAACGGCCCCATACCACCCCACATCGAATGGATTGGCCGAGAGGGCGGTTCAGACCTTTAAGAACGCCACACGGAAGCAGTTTGATGAACTACTACACCAATCACTTGGCAATTTCTTGTTGCCTATATAATTCAACCCCCCAAACCACCCATCCCCGGGGGGGGGGGGGCGGCAGCCGCTTCAAAACACATTTGAACTTAGTGTTTCCTAACTTGACGGGGAGGATGGAGGCAGGGCAAGCCTCCCAGAGAAGTCAAAGGGCAACGCTCAGGAGCGACAGATCATTCTGCGTTGGGGACCTGGTCATGGTTGGTAACTTCACCTCGGCACCGCTATGATTACCCAGAAAGATTGTGTCCCATTCGGGGCTTGTGCCCTAGGCGGTGAATGTAAATGGCAGGAATGTTAAAAAAGACACATTGACCATCCGAGGAACCGGGAGGGCGACGATCCCCAATTCGGAGCAGATTATTCCCACCAGTGTTGTCGCCACTCCTGTTAATGCTCCTGAGCAGAGGGAGCTGAGAACTCCGGAATCTACCCAGCAAGCTGTACTGTGGGTGGCCGGTGAGGTCGGATCTCCTCCCGTTGAGGTGATGCCTCCTGAGCTGCCCCTGGCTACTGACAACTCAACTGCCTTGAAGAATGTCGAGCCTGCGGGTGGACTACGGAAGTCCGGAAGGGCTCGGTGGTCCCAGGGCCGATTGACTCTTCGACGAACTCTTCTCCCCCTCATGTCTTTTGCTGTGTATATAAAACCTATGCATAGTTATTGTGTAAAATGTTATAAAAGACTTAAGAAGGGGGAGATGTGACAGTGAGGTCCCTTTAAGAGAGCAGACTTGGCAGATCACATGACTGGTTCGGGCCCATTTGCAAGGGAGCCCCAAAACCCCGGCCAATAGCAGGTTTGCACGGGGCTCTGAGGGCAGGGCCGAGGCCCGGGTAGTGTGGATCCCGGAGGTGAAGAGACAAGCCCCATCCTATTGTTTTCTGTGCCTGCATTGTTCCCATCCTTTTCCCTTCGTTAATGAAACCCTTGTTACTACTGGAGGGCTCCAGTTTCTCGAGCCACAACAAACCTTGACTGATTTTGACCAGTTTGGGAGGAGTTGGTTGGGGGGCATGGGGAAAGGGAGACAGGAGTCTATAATTTTATATTATATGCCTCAGGTGTCTGACAGGAGCTCAGAAATGGAAAATGTACCCTTCTTTCTGCAAAGAACCATAATTTAAAAACAGTATTTACATTAAACTTTTATTTATGTGTGGAGGGGGGGTGGGTAGTGTTGTCGGTTAACCCAGTTGGTTGGATGATTAGAGTATGATGCAGATTGAGAGAAAGAACATGGATTCAAGTCCCATATGGGCTGTTGTAGTTCATGGATGGCTGCCTCTTTAGCTTGCCTCATACTTAATGAATGTGGCCCCTCAAGCTAAATATATCCAGTTGTCTCCTTCTTTACCTATGGTTGTGGACGATGGCTAATGACCTTACACTCTGTCAACATACCCCATGCTTTCGAAAGTTGCTCCTGTATGTGACGGAAGCTGGTTTTCCACTTGGGAGTGGTGAATCATTGGACCTTGCGTATGCCTCTGTTTGCAGACTAAGAAAAGGCACTTTAGCACACCGCAATGCTTTTCTAAAGCAAACACAGCAGAGTGTGTAGGGGGACTGAATCCGTGCCTGAGTAAATGTTCCCTTTAAATGAACCTTCTCATTAACAGGATGACCACTAACTGGCTATGCACTGCACTGGGCTCGCGAGCTGCCCACTGTTTGACATTGACTTATTTATACAATGTCTCTTCCAAGAGAAAACCAGCTGACCATTTTCAATGTGCTACTTTACACATGTAACAGAAATGAATATTTAAGGCGGTTGGTCAAAATTTAACGTGCTTCAGTTACAAATGGCAGCCCAGTGGTGTGACAAAAAAGTGTATTTCAGCAGAACAATAATGGAGGCTTGTTCAGTTTTCCCCCTCCTCCTCACCCCTTCCTTGAATCCATCCCTGATCAGTGCAATTGCCATTTGGCTTCCATGGGGAATGACAACGAGGAAAATAGACATACCGGGCTGGATTCTCCGCTTTTCAGGCTATGTCCTGACGTCGGCGTGGGAACGCTGGCGTTTTACGACCGGACATTCGGTGCAAAATGGCCACCGATCCTCCATCTGGTGGGGGGCTAGCAGGCAGGCAGTGTAGAGCACCCGGCTCTCGCTGCCGATACGGCCGGAGAATTGCCGGGTCCGTGGCCGCGCATGGGCATGGCGGCGGCCTGCAGCGGCCGCGGCGTGCAACATGGGGCCTGCCGCACGTGGAACTGGCCTGCCAAATAGTACCCCCCTTTGGCCAGGCCTGCGACCCCCGGACCACCCCCCCCCCCCCGACAGTCCCCCCCAGCCCCTGCCAAAGCCCCTACTGCCTGCGGATCGGCCCCTGACTGTGGTGGTGCTGGACTCAGTCCGCAGCCGCCACGCCGAGTTCCCGACAAACAATTGCAGGAGAAACGCACGCCGATGGGAACTCAGTCAGACAGGGACTGAGCATCGGGGGGGGGGAGGGTCTCAGATAACGTCCTGAGGCCGTCCATACGGCGTGCGGCATACTCCTAGAGTACGGCGCGTTGGAAGGCGTGGAGCATCACAAAAGCGGGGCCACCCCCGATTTCGGCACCAACGTTGATTCTCCGGAGAGCCCCGCCCACTGTTTTCAACCCGCAATTCTTATTCTTCTACTTCCCAATTTTGATGAAGGGTCAAAGATGTTTTATAAAAAAAAAAATTTAGAGTCCCCAATTAATTTTTTCCAATTAAGGGGCAATTTGGCATTGCCAATCCACCTACCCTGCACATCTTTGGGTTGTGGGGCGAAACCCACGCAAACACGGGGAGAATGTGCAAACTCCACACGGATAGTGACCCAGAGCCGGGATCGAACCGGGGACCTCGGTGCTGTGAGGCAGCAGGGCTAACCCACTGCGCCACCGTGCTGCCCACTCAAAAATGTATTTTTAAACGCTGATTGTTCTGTGTGATCCCCACATTTACTATTTTTATTTCAGATATGCAAGTTCCCCTTTACCTTTTAGCCTTGTCCAAACAGACTCAAAATACTAGAAACAGTTTAATGCCCTGTGAGACTAAGAGGGATGTCAAGGATTGTAGAAAGTTAAGACCAGTGGCTGGCATGCTGTGGGACAGCAAACAATTAGGAAGGCAAGTGGTCTGGTAGCCTTAATACAAGGGGGTTGGAGTAAGACTATTGAAGACTTGCGACAACTGGTCCGGGCTTTGGAGAGACCAGGGGTACGATTCAACAAAAAAAAGCAGAGTCCCATTTTGGACCCGAATAGCGGGGTGTTTCTCCACACATACAGCGCCAAAAATGACCCCGCTATCAAACGGGACTTTGTTTTTTGTCTGGGCCCCTGCGGGGAACATCCCGTCGAGGGTGCACTTACCTCACCTCCTGCACTGATTACTCAAAGTGCTCCCTGGTAGCAGCCACTATTGTTCATCAAGAAAAGGCTTCCACTCTCTCAACGTGCAGCTGAGTGAGACATCCGCAAGTGCCACAGATCTTCGAGACCCTCAGTGCATCTGGAGTTGGGTCCTCGGGACAAGGGCTACCCACAACAGATGTGGCTAATGACGCCTGTTCAGTGGCCACAGAGTACGGCAGAGTAGGGGGACAATGAGGCTCATTCGCGACATGCTCCTTGATTGAGCAGAATATTGGCATGCTGAAGATGCATTTCAGAGGCGGGATTCTCCTGTGCGGGGACCAAGTCCCGACGGCGGCGGGAAAACCGACGAGAACCACTCCGGTGTCAACATCCCCCGAAAGTGCGGAATTCTCCGCATTTCCGGGGGATAGGAGGATGGCAAAGGGGTTGACGCCGCACCAGACGGCGCTGAAGGGACTGCACAAATTAGCGCATGCGGCGAAGGGCCGGCGTGATCACGTGCATCGCTGAATCGCCGGCGTGGTTCCGCGCATGCGTAGACCGGCCGTCGTATTCTGCCGCATGCGCAGGGGGTTGTCTGTAGGGCTCCGCCATGGCCGGCGCAGAAGGTAGGAGTGCCCTGACGGCACAGGCCCGCCCGCAGATTGGTGGGCCCTGATCGCGGGCCACGCCACCGTGGGGGCCCCCCCCCCCCGGGGTCGAATCCCCCCCGCGCCCCCCCCCGAGGACTGCACCAGCCAATAACCTGCCAGGTCCCGCCATGTACGACCATGTCTAATCAACGGCGGCGGGACTGGCCAGAAACGGACGGCCGCTCGGCCCATCGGTTCCCGGAGAATTGCCGGCGGTGGGTCGGAGAATCCCACCCCAGATGTCTGGACCTATCAGGTGGTGCTCTCCAGTACTCTTGCTGGAGGGTCTCCCACATCATCGTGGTTGCTGCGCTCTGCACAACCTGGCATTGCATAGAGTAAGATGACTTGCCACATGGAGAGATGGAGGAACTGCACGTCTCCTCCAATGAGTGGGACGTCGAGAGGCAGGGAAGCTGGAGTCCAGATGAGGAGGCAATAGCACGGACTAGGGGCGAGATTCTCCGACCCCCCCCACCGGGTCGGAGAATCGCCGGGGGCTGGCGTGAATCCCGCCCCCGCCGGTTGCCGAAGTCTCCGGCACCAGAGATTCGGCGGGGGCGGGAATCGCGTCGCGCCGGTTGGCGGGCCCCCCCGCTCGATTCTCCGGCCCGGATGGGCCAAAATCCCGCCGCTAAAATGCCTGTCCCGCCGGCATAAATTGAACCACCTACCTTACCGGCGGGACAAGGCGGCGCGGGCGGGCTCCGGGGTCCTGGGGGAGGCGCAGGGCGATCAGGCCCCGGGGGGGTGCCCCCACGGTGGCCTGGCCCACGATCGGGGCCCACCGATCCGCGGGCGGGCCTGTGCCGTGGGGGCACTCTTTCCCTTCCGCCTCAGCCACGGTCTCCACCATGGCGGAGGCAGAAGAGACTCCCTCCACTGCGCATGCATGGGAAGCTGTCAGCGGCCGCTGACACACCCGCGCATGCGCCGCCCGGAGATGTCATTTCCGCGCCAGCTGGCGGGGCACCAAAGGCCTTTTCCACCAGCTGGCGGGGCGGAAATTCGTCCGGCGCCGACCTAGCCCCTTAAGGTTGGGGCTCGGCCCCCAAAGATGCGGAGCATTCCGCACCTTTGGGGCGGCGCGATGCCCGTCTGATTTGCGCCGTTTTGGGCACCAGTCGGCGGACATCGCGCCGTTTCCGGAGAATTTCGCCCCAGATCTGTTGGGATGATAATGACGACTAGCTCATAGGAACCTCTTTTACCGATATGTTCTATGCTGCCTCGAAGTTAATGCCTTTGTTGCTAACGTCAGTGTTATCACACCCTGGGATAGTATGTGGCCAACTCCAGCCCCACTTGACCTGTGTAGCCATCAGGGATGGCCACTTCCAAAATACAAATTGGACGCTCACAAAGAATGGAGTGAAATGTGGACAATGCTAGACGACAAGCAGGCACAGTGCCTGAATGTATATTTGGGAAGCAGTTACCAGACCGAATCAAAACTCTGGGTCGATTAGCATATAGATGGCCCATCCCCGAGGAACAAAGGACTAACACTCAGATAGTTGATACTGTTACAGACATCCCGGCACCAGAAAGACACAAAAAAGCAAGGCCAATGGCCACTTAAGACGTGCGCAGCCATCAGGGCACCCACCCCTTTTATTGGTTAAGATCGATAACAATGAGCGAGAAGCTGCCCAATGAATTGGGACCAAGTTTAAGGCCCGAAAACCGCGTGGAGCCGCTCCAAGTATAAGAAGGAACCCCCACGAGAGATTTGCTCTCTTGGATTTGGCTCTCAGGCGGAGAGACACATCCACCAGCATCACCAGAAACAAGTAAGTTCAAGGTCAACGCTCGCTACCAGACAGACGACCTTAGCTGTTCTCCTGCATCTCCTCGAACCCAACAGCCTCAGACCCGAACAACGGCCATTGTGCCTCTGACTGAGTGGGCACACAAAGTTAAGTATAGGCGTTAGTGTTAGAGATAGTTTAGTTCGTAGTACTGTTGTGCATGAGTAGATCTTACTGTGTGTGTAAATAAATAGTATTGACTGTGAACTAACTAACTGGTAAATTGGCTCTTTGATCGGTATTTGGGTTGAACCTTGTGGCAGTATCGAGAGATACCTGGCGACTCTGAAAGTACACTCAGAATTAGGATTAAGAAAGGCGACCATATTGACCGCCATATTTATAACCAGATAAACAGAGCAACATTACTGGCCGCAACACAATTGAATTAAACAATAATGCTGAGAAAAATACCAGAAGTCTTTGGCCCTTGGTTGCCCAATAGTACAGTCACCAGGTTTGTAAATTTAAACACAATTACTTTTTATTTATAACAAGAACTATAATGAAATTTTCAGCAAATACAGCTGGTGAATTATCATCTAATTCCTAATCCCTCACTTTAACTTGCCTCCCACCCTCTATACACACACACAAGACAAAGAAACAAACATAGACGGGAAAAGAAGGGTAAAATAATAATTAAAAACAAAAAGAGACTTTGTTTCAGATAATGCTTTCTAGCACACCTTCCTTCACAGTAAGCTTGCAGGTCAAAGGGTTGGTTGGCTTTATGTGCACATAAGTTTTGTTTTACAACGTATCTCCATTTAGTAATACGGACTGAAACAATTTGTCCTTTCCAGATTTCAACTGTTCCTTACTTTTAGAATCAGACGATGGCACGTTATTGGCTCCATGAATTTTCTGGTTTTCGTTAACAGATGCGGTTGCAGAATCACTACGTGGTTCTCCTCCATCTTCCTCCTCATTTTCAAAAGGAATCGATTACCGATTATTTAATCTCCTTTGCTATTTGCTTCCATTGACTTGATGAGGCATTGTGGACCTTTGAATGGATGTGGGCTAACAGCTATTTGCTTGGTGTCACTTTACAGTCATTGCTGTCCTCGTCCTGAATAGCTGATGCCATGCTATTGGAATATTATTACAGAACACCTACAGTGCAGAAGGAGGCCATTTGGTCCATGCTCATCCAACCCTTTGGCCACGAGAAGATCCTCAGTGTGAAGCCCTTTAGTCTATGATTGTTGGCAGTTGCCTCTGTGTCATCACTCCCAGAGTTGAGGCACACTGTCCAGGCTTCAAAGGTTGTTGGACGTACAGAGTGCTAATCATCCTCTGAGACATGGCACGTGTGCCCTTGAGGAGGCACTTGAGCATTTAGGAGAGTGAAGTGTTCTCACAAGTGAGACTAATTCCTCATTTTAAACAGCCTTCAGCTGTGAAGCTAGAGGCTGCTCACAGTCAAAGGGAGTGAATTGACTTTCAGGGGAGAGGCTGTAGCAGGGCTCTTTCCTGAAAGAGTGTGGCAGATGAGACAGGCTGCAGCTGTCATTGCGCCTGCCATGGGTCTCCACAATATTTAAAGGTGCCTCGAAGGCACTAAATACAAAGCCCCTCACACCCCCTGGCCCAGCGGCGACCTCCGACATGTAGAGCTCCAGCCCCCCAAACAAGCCCAAATCTCATGAATGGTCCCCCCTTCCCCCTCTCGCCCGAACAGTGGGGCAGCAGCTCCTGTGCCCTTAAGCTGCATGCCAGGTAACGGAAATGGCTGTTCACCTCTTCATTTTCCCTCAGAAGAAATTGAAAAGGAGTACAAAATGATGCCTGTGTGAAATCCCGCTGGGAAGTCAGGTAATTCCCGGGAAGCCGCCGCATTTGACTTCAATCTCATAAATGAGGGTTAATGATATTCTCGCCATATTTGGGCGAGATCCGGAACTCACCACTGACCGCAGAACGGTTTGCGAACCTCGATTTTACCCTGTCCCGCTCTTCACCCGATGCACCCCGATCCCAATTTGCCACAATTCTGTCGCTGAATCATGCCCTGATGGTCCTTGACAGGGTTGAAGCTGATAGGACACATGGCCCCACTCTAGCAAGTCTCCGACAAATCTCCCGAGTTCCAAGGAGAACAATCCCAACTTTTCCAACCTGACCTTGTTGCAAAAACCTACACCCCGGTAACCATTCTGACAAATCCCCTCTGTACCTTCTGAAGGACAATCACATTTTTCTTAAAAGGTGGTGACCCAAATTGGATGCAATTTGTCGAAATTTTCCTGGCTGATCCCTTCGGCTGGGATGTTCCGACCCTGTCGACGTGACCCCTTGCTGCAGGTTCACCAGCTGCGCAGGATGCGAACAATGGGAAAATCCGTTGACTATGGTGGGACCAGAAAATTCTGCCGCCCAGGCCTTAGTACATGTATTGATTGGAGACAAGTGGGCAGCACGGTAGCATTGTGGATAGCACAATTGCTTCACAGCTCCAAGGTCCCAGGTTCGATTCCGGCTTGGGTCACTGTCTGTGTGGAGTCTGCACATCCTCCCCGTGTGTGCTTTTCAAGAGCCGGTGCAGACTTGATGGGCCGAATGGCCTCCTTCTGCACTGTAAATTCTATCTATGAAAGTCAGTACATCTGCAGAACGTGAAGTGATCTATCATAGACATCAGGGGCGAGATTCTCCGACGCCCCGCCGGGTCGGAGAATCACCGGGGGCTGGCATGAATCCTGCCCCCGCCGGTTGCCGAAGTCTCCGGCACCGGATATTCGGCGGGGGCGGGAATCGTGGTGCGCCGGTTGGCGGGCCCCCCCCCCGCTCGATTCTCCGGCCCGGATGGCCGAAGTTCCGCCGCTAAAATGCCTGTCCCGCCGGCGTAAATCAAACCACCTCTCTTACCGGCGGGACAAGGCGGCGCGGGCGGGCTCCGGGGTCCTAGGGGGGCGCGGGGCGATCTGGCCCCGGGGGGTGTCCCCATGGTGGCCTGCCCGCGATCGGGGCCCACCGATCCGCGGGCGGGCCTGTGCCGTGGCGGCACTCTTTCCCTTCCGCCTCCGCCACGGTCTCCACCATGGCGGAGGCAGAAGAGACTCCCTCCAATGCACATGCGCGGGAATGCCGTCAGCGGCCGGTGACGCTCCCGCGCATGCGCCGCCCGGAGATGTCATTTCCGCGCCAGCTGGCGGGGCACCAAAGGCCTTTCCCGCCAGCTGGCAGGGCGGAAATTCGTCCGGCGCCGACCTAGCCCCTCAAGGTTGGGGCTCGGCCCCCAAAGATGCGGAGGATTCCGCACCTTTGGGGCGGCGCGATGCCCGTCTGATTTGCGCCGCTTTGGGCGCCAGTCGGCGGACATTGCGCCGTTTCCGGAGAATTTCGCCCCAGGAGTTGCTTCCTCAATCCAAGCCTTATACACACACACAACAATAAAGACACACAACTACATGCATCAGAAGGTTCTGATTTTGCTCCAAAACAGCACCCTACCTAGACCCACTCCTCCACCCCACCCCCGTAACCCCAGCTAACCTGCACATCGCTGGATACTGAGGGGTAATTTAGCATGACCAATCCACCTAACCTGCACATATTTTGGACTGTGGTAGGAAACCTACACAGACACGGGGAGAACGTGCAAACACCATGCAGTCAATCACCCAAGGCAGGAATTGAACCGGGGTCCCTGGCGCTGTGAGGCAGCAGTGCTAACCACTGTACCACCATGCACTGTATCAGGTAAACTGTCTCCACATTGATAGCCCAGCAGGCTGGTGCTAATTACCCTGCTTCACCTAAAGCACACCTCCTAGTGGATTTGTCCAGGATATATCACCAATTTCAGACAAACCTGGTAGGGATGCCTTGCCCCATGATTGTCATTTACCGAATGTTTTTGCCCAAAGTTTTCTTGCAGAGATGGTTAGTTTGTAAAAACATAATTTATTCATTTTCATTGACGATTTTCCAACTAAAAAAAAGCTACCTTTTATTACCTTAGATGCTTGTCTGAGTGGCACTTCAAAATGATGTGGTCCCATTGCAGAAAAACAAGTTGTAATTTTAATATATAGCTAATGTAAAATTGGGGACACTAAGAAGTCTTACAACACCAGGTTAAAGTCCAACAGGTTTGTTTCAAACACTAGCTTTCGGAGCACTGCTCCTTCCTCAGGTGAATGAAGAGGTATGTTCCAGAAACATATATATAGACAAATTCAAAGATGCAAGACAATGCTTGGAATGCGAGCATTAGCAGTTAATTAAGTCTTTACAGATCCAGAGATGGGGTAACCCCAGGTTAAAGAGGTGTGAATTGTGTCAAGCCAGGACAGTTGGTCGGATTTCGCAAGCCCAGGCCAGATGGTGGGGGATGAATGTAATGCGACATGAATCCCAGGTCCCGGTTGAGGCCGCACTCATGTGTGGGGAACTTGGCTATAAGTTTCTGCTCGGCGATTCTGCGTTGTCACATGTCCTGAAGTCCGCCTTGGAGAACGCTTACCCGGAGATCAGAGGCTGAATGCCCTTGACTGCTGAAGTGTTCCCCGACTGGAAGGGAACATTCCTGCCTGGTGATTGTCGCGCGATGTCCGTTCATTCGTTGTCACAGCGTCTGCATGGTCTCGCCAACGTAGCACTGTCCTGGCTTGAGACAATTCACACCTCTTTAACCTGGGGTTACCCCTATCTCTGGATTATGTAAACACTTAATTAACTGCAAATGCTCGCATTCTAAGCATTGTCTTGCATCTTTGAGTTTGTCTATATATATGTTTCTGGAACATACCTCTGCATTCACCTGAGGAAGGAGCAGTGCTCCGAAAGCTAGTGTTTGAAACAAACCTGTTGGACTTTAACCTGGTGTTGTAAGACTTCTTACAGTGCTCACCCCAGTCCAACACCGGCATCTCCACATCGTAAAATTGGGGATTAGTTGCTCAGAGGTGGCCCTGCGTTGTATTTTAACTTTAGCCATGTTCTGGCAAACCTGCCATGTGTTCATTCCCTGGGTCTCTACATCTGCAGATTGTTCATAATGTCATGTGAGAGTACCTTTAAGAAATGGGTGTTTAAGAAATGTACCATTAAGAAATTGACCTGAAATTGTTTTTGTTAATTTTCATAAATGCCCATTTTTACACACCCACACTTGGTCCCCATCTGCTATTTTAACTTAGGCATTAAGCACTTCACCTTAAACAACTTCATCAGACTGATCTAGTGGCAGGATGCGTCCACAATGCAGCCAAACAGGTTGAGTGTGTCGACCTGCAAAATCCTTCCAACAGGTCAATTGTTGGAGGTAAGAGCGGGACAGAGTCCCGGTCAGTTACTCTCAATGCAGAGAGATGCCCCTCAAGCTATAAGCATCTGGCGGCAGACTAGCGACCTGTCCCGGGAATAACCGACGATGGGGACAGGTGAAAGTCTACCTTAGGTGCGGCAGGGGAAAGAAGAAGAAGATTGGGGACAGCGTTGTGGTAAGGCTAGAGAAGCAGAGGTTGCGCTCTTTAAAAAAGAGAAGGTTGAGAGGAAATTTGGTAGAAATGTTCAACTGGCTAGGAAATACTGAGGCTAGACGTCGGGTGATAAATATTTGGACAGAGTTTCCACCTGACAGGCAACTTGAGAACACGTTGAAGTTCAAAGGCCCAAAGTTGAGTAATGTGGAGTAACAGGAAGCGAATCAGAAGAACTGACTCAGACTGGTTGCTTATTGGCCTTGAGGTTTCTAGTGAATGTTTGGGCTGCTCTTGATCATTTAAACTGTTAATACTTAAGAGTGTGGAAAGGTTTTGGTAGAAATGTTTCTCACGTATTCTTGATTGAATTCTGGCCTGGAATGCAGTGCATCTTGCTGGTTTATAAATACCTTCCCTTTGTAATGTTTTCCTGCTCCTTTGGCAGGAGAGAACGGCAGCAACAAAAGGAGGAAAGAAACAAATATGCCACATCAAGTTCCACTGAGCCCACAATCTCCATCAGCATATCCACCAATTCTATTTATCTCATGCTTTGCTTTAGGTGCATTTATGCTACTAATTTTAACCACTTAATGTGGTGGCAAGAATTATATTCAATCCTCTCTGTGGATAAAACACGAGTTCATTAGTAATTAGTGACTCTGAAATCAAATGAAAATCGCTTATTGTCACAAGTAGGTTTCAATGAAGTTACTGTGAAAAGCCCCTAGTCGCCACATTCCGGCGCCTGTTCGGGGAGGCTGGTACGGGAATTGAACCGTGCTGCTGGCCTGCCTTGGTTGTCTTCAAAAGCCAGCGATTTAGCCCAGTGTGCTAAACCAGCCTCTTGTACCTGAGCTGTTTTGATTTGATGAGGTGAATACCAAAGCAGGAATTAGTGGGGAGGCCGTGGCAGAGTGGTAATGTCGCTGGACTAGTAATTCAGAAGCCAGCTAAGATCAAGTGTAGGATCACGACAGAGATCCGGAGTAGTGCCGTGTCAGCCTGAATTTTGTATGTCCCTTTGGCAGGGACCATGAATTGGATTGAATTTGAATTGGTTTTTGGATTAAGGGCTTGCCCTGTCCACTCTGCACATTAGAAATGTAAAAAATATGAGCAGGAAGAGGCCATTCGGCCCTTCGGTCCTGCTCCACCATTCATTACGATCATGTCCGATAATCCAACTCAGTAGCCTAATCCCGCTTTTCCTTCATGCCCTTTGATTCCCTTCGCCCCAAGTGGTATATCGAACTGTTTCTTGAAAACCTTTGACCTAAACTACTTTTTGTGGGAGCAAATTCCATTGGCACTGTGATGCACAATCAATTGCACATAGACGAGAGTTGAATACAACTGAGGCTTTATTGCTCTAAGATGTGTGGCCTCCCACAGCAGCTGGCGAAATGGCTGCAGCATGGAGGACACACACATTTATACTCCACCTACTGGCAGGAGCCAGCAGGCAGGGACTACCGATGTACCTGTAGTACAGGTCCTACCATACATCACCTAATATAGGTGCAACACTGGTTTACCACATTCACCCCCTGTTAAAATTGAGTCCAGCGGGGGTGGTGGAGAACTATATACAACAATGAGTTTTACATTTACAATATTTGAGGGGAAAAAAATGTCTTTCGAAGTCCAGTGGACCAGTTAGAGGTTTAACCGGTCTGGTGCCTTGATCTGCCGCTGGGAGCGATGCAGTGGTGGCAGCGATGCCGATGCTGGTCTGGTCTTCGGTGACCCCGGGAGCGTGCCGAAATCTTCTTCATCCTCAGGCGTGGGCAGGGGGAGGACGGATGGTCCTGGGGGGGGGGTTGCTGCTGGGAGCATCGGGGGAGGGGAGGGTGGCGCCGGGCCGGAGGTGTGTGGGTGTGCGGAACCTGCTGGTGCCAGGCCAGGTCCCTGAGGGAGACAGTATCCTGGCGGCCTTCGGGGTACGCCACGTCGGCATACTGAGGGTTTGCATGGAGCAATTGCAGCCTCCCCACCTTGTGGACGTGCCTACGGAGCAGGGCGGGTCCTGGAGCTGCAAGCCAAGTTGGGAGCGACATCCCGGATGTGGACTTCCTGGGGAAGGCAAAAAGGTCATGGGGTGTGTTGTTAGTGGCGGTGCACAGTAGTGACCGAATGGAGTGGAGTGCATCAGGGAGGACCTCCTGCTAGCGGGAGGCCGGGAAGTTCCCGTACAGTAGGGCCAGTTGGACGGCCCTTCATACCGCCCCGTTCTCCCTCTCTACCTGTCCGTTTCCCCAGGGGTTATAGCTTGTCGTTCTGCTGGAGGTGATACCCCTGCTGAACAGGAACTGACATAGCTCATCACTCATGAATGAGGATCCCCTGTCACTGTGGATGTAGGCAGGGAAACCGAATAGAGCGAAGATTGTGTTGAGGGCTTTGATGACGGTGGCAGACGTCATGTCGGAGCATGGGATGACAAAGGGGAACCTGGAGTACTCATCGACCACACTGAGGAAATACTTGTTACGGTCGGTGGAGGGGAGGGGCCCTTTGAAATCCACGCTGAGGCACTCAAAGGGGCGGGAGGCCTTCACCAGGCGCGCACGGTCCGGCCGGTAGAAGTGCAGCATGCACTCCGCACAGACCTGGCAGTCCCTGGTGATTGTCCGTACTTCCTCAACGGAGTAGGGCAGATTGCGGGCCTTTATAAAATGGTACAACCGTGTGACTCCCGGGTGACAAAGGCTGTCGTGCAGGGTCCGGAGTCGGTCTACTTGTGCGCTGGCACATGTACCTCGGGATAGGGCGTCTGGGGGCTCGTTGAGCTTGCCGGGGCGACACAAAATCTCGTAATTGTAGGTGGAGAGCTCGATCCTCCACCTCAAGATCTTATCATTCTTGATCTTGCCCCGCTGTGTGTTATTGAACATGAAGGCTACTGATCGTTGGTCAGTGAGGAGAGTGAGTCTCCTGCCAGCTAGGTGTTGCCTCCAATGCCGCACAGATTCAACGATAGCTTGGGCCTCTTTTTTGACGGATGAGTGCCGAATTTCTGAGACATGAAGGGTGCGTGAAAAGAATGCCATGGGTCTGCCTGGCTGATTGAGGGTGGTGGCTAGGGCGACGTCTGATGCATCGCTCTCGGCTTGAAAGGACAGTGTCTCGTCTACTGCGTGCATCCCGGCCTTGGCGATATCGGCTCTGATACGGGCGGAGGCCTGTTGTGCATTGGTCATCAGGGGAAAATGGTGGACTGTATGAGTGGGCGGGCCTTGTCCACATAGTTTGGGACTCACTGGGCGTAGTATGAAAAGAACCCCAAGCAGCGTTTGAGGGCCTTGGGGAAGTGGGGGAGGGGGAGCTCCATGAGAGGGCGCATGCGGTCGGGATCGGGCCTCAGAACTCCGTTCTGGCCCACATAGCCGAGTATGGCTAAGCGGTTTGTGCTAAACAAGCACTTCTTGTTATAGGTGAGGTTCAGGAGAGTGGCGGTGTGGAGAAATTTGGCAAGATTGGCATCGTGGTCCTGCGGATCATGGCCGCAGATGGTGACGTTGTCTAGGTATGGAAAGGTGGCCCGCAAACTGTACCGGTCGACCATTCGGTCCATCAACCTGTAGAAGACCGAGACCCCATTGGTGACGCCGAAAGGAACCCTGAGGAAGTGATAGAGGCCACCGTCTGCCTCGAAGGCAGTGTATGGATGGTCCGATTTACGAATGGGGAGCTGGTGGTAGGCGGATTTGAGGTCTACCGTTGGGAAGACCCGGTACTGTGTAATCTGATTGACCGTATCAGATATGCGTGGGAAGGGGTACCTGTCGAGCTGTGTGTACCGATTGATGGTCTGGCTGTAGTCCACGACCATTCTGTGTTTCTTCCCAGTTTTAACTACTACCACTTGGGCTCTCCAGGGGCTGTTGCTGGCCTCGATGATGCCTTCCCCGAGCAGCCGCTGGACCTCGGACCTGATGAAAGTCCTGTCCTGGGTGCTGTACCATCTGCTCCTGGTGGCAACGGGTTTGCAATCCGGGGTTAGAATTGCGGAGAGGGAAGGTGGATCGACCTTTAGGGTCGCAAGGCCGCACACAATAAGGGGTGGTAGGGGCCCGCCGAATTTCAGGGTTAGGCTCTGGGGGTTGCACTGGAAGTCCAGGCTGGGTAGTAGGCCAGCGCAGAGGTTAGGGAGGACGTAGAGGCGGAAGCCGCTGAATTCTACACCCTGGACCGTGAGTGTGACCCCGGATCGCCACGGTTGGATCCGGTGGCCAGGGAAATTCTTTGGTTGGCAGGGTGTACCGCGAGGGAGCAGCGCCTTACCGTTTCCGGATGGATGAAGCTTTCGGTGCTCCCGGAGTCCAACAGGCAAGAGGTCACGTGTCCGTTGATTTTAACGCTGGTCGAAGCGGTGGCCAGGTTGTGCGGGCGAGACTGGTCGATGGTCACTGAGGCGAGTCGTGGTTGGTCGTCGCTGATGTCGGATGATGGGGAGCCCGGGGGTCACAGGTCCTGGAACGCTGGCGGTGCCCATGTGCCATGGGGGAGACAAGATGGCGGCGCTTGAAGATCTTGAGGAGGACAAAATGGCGGCGCCCATGGGCCGCATGTGGCGGGGGTTGAACAAGATGATGGCGCCCATGGGTCGCATGTGCTACGTGGAGGGGAAGATGGCGGCGCCCACTGGCCGCGCTTCGTCTGAGGGGGAGAAGATGGCGCCGCCCACTGGCCGCGCGTGGTCTGAAGGGGAGAAATGGCAGCGCCCACTTGCCGCGCGTGGTCTGGGGAGGTGAAGGTGGCAGCGCCCATTGTCCGTAAACAAGGGGGGTGGGGCGATAGCGGCGACTGCACGCACCTGGCACACCGTGGCGAAGTGCCCCTTCTTACCGCAAGCCTTACAAAGGGCAGCGCGGGCCGGGCAGCATTGGCGGGGGTGTTTTTGCTGGTCAAAAAAGTAACATCGGGGACCCCCGGGGTTCGCTGGCTGGCGTGTTGTGCAGGCGTATTGGCTGGGTAAGGCCCCCGCTGGGGCAGCCGTCTGTGGGGTCCATGATGCGGAGGAGGGGTGGGCCGCGCGGCTGGGGGTGTAGGCCTGAATGTTGCATGAGGCGACTGTCATAGAGAGCGCTGGCTTCTTTGTCTCTGCAAGATCGAGCGTGGCCCCTTCTAACAGTCGCTTGCGTATGAGGTCCGACCCAATCCCCGTTACAAAAGTGTCCCGCATAAGGAGGTTTGAGTGTTCCATGGCCTTAATGACCTGACAGTCACAGTCCCGGACAAGTGGGATTAGGGCCCGCCAGAAGTCTTCTATGGACTCACCAGGGAGTTGAGAGCGAGTGGCGAGTACGTGCCTGACGAAGAGCGTGTTCGTCTTCTGAGCGTAATTTTCTTTGAGAAGCGTCATGGCTTCGGCGTAGTTTGGTGTGTCCTGGATCAGCGGAAAGATGTTGGAGCTCAACCTTGAGTACAGTACCTGCATTTTCTGAGCCTCCGAGACAGGGCATCGCACCGAGTTGATGTAGGCCTCGAAACAAGCTAGCCAGTGCTGAAAGTCCTTTTTGGCATTGCTTGATTGTGGATCTAGCTGCAGGCGATCCGGCTTGATACGAAGGTCCATCTTTTGAAAATCTTAGAGCAATAAATTGATGCACAATCAATTGCACAAAGACGAGAGTTGAATACAACTGAGGCGTTATTGCTCTAAGATGTGTGGCCTCCCACAGCAGCTGGCGAAATGGCTGCAGCATGGAGAGCACACACATTTATACTCCGCCTACTGGGTGGAGCCAGCAGGCAGGGACTACCGACGTACCTGTAGCACAGGTCCTACCATACATCACCTAATATAGGTGCAACAGTGGTTTACCACACTCTGTAACTCTGAGAAAGAAATAAAAACTGTTTCAAAATGTAAGCCAGAGGCCCACTCTCATGATCTGGGAGCTTAGGTAGAAATCCCACCAATGAAGCTGGTGGAATTTGCAATAAATTAATCAATACGGAATATAAAGCCTTCTGGTGGGGGTGTGGGGGTGTGTGTGTGAGTGTGGTGGTGGGGGAGGGGCGAGTTGCAGAGATGGGTGGAGAATGAGTAGGAGTCTCAAACCAGCTTGAACACCAATGGGATTTACCTGTTCGGCCCCGTGTCTGCGTGGGTTTCCTCCGGGTGCTCTGGTTTCCTCCCACAGTCCAAAGATGTGCAGGTTAGGTGGGTTAGCCATGCAAAACTGCCCCTTGCTGTCCTAAAGATGAGGTGGGGTTGCTGGGTTGAGGGGATAAGGTGGAGGTGTGGGCCTAGGTGGGGTGCTCTTTCCAGGGGCCGGGGCAGCCTTGATGGGCCGAATGGCCTCCTTCTGCACTGTAGGGATTCTATGATTCTATGACTGTCCCCATCCCCTGCCAATGACGTTCTGGGAATCCTGACTGTAAAGTACATGATCCCCTTTGCATCTACTTGACTTTGCACATCAGCATTTTACACCTAATTTCCCTCCCGTTAAATTGTCCACGCTGAAGTGAACTATGACAGGTGCCCCACGACATGCACCTGACGAACAGAACCCAGCGGCGGTGCGCAGGTGAGTACAGCTTCCCAAGGCAAAGGGGCCATGCCCTTGCACTGCCGGGGGCAGTGCCGGGGCAATGCCGGGGGGCGGGGGGGTACCCTGTGGAGGAGGTGCCACGGAGTTCCGTGGTGGTGGGGGGTGTTCCCTGGGTGGTTCTGTCCCTTTTTATTACATTGGGACTTTAAAAAGTTGAAATTGCTGGCGGGGTGGACTTTTCTCACTAGAGTTCACACTTAAACAAAAAAATCGGTAAATTCCGCCCGAGTCTCAGTGATGGTGGCCATCAAATTATCATCGATTGAGCTAAAAACCCATCTGGTTCACTGTGTCAACAAAGAACAAAGAACAAAGAAATGTACAGCACAGGAACAGGCCCTTCGGCCCTCCAAGCCCGTGCCGATCATACTGCCCGACTAAACTACAATCTTCTACACTTCCTGGGTCCGTATCCTTCTATTCCCATCCTATTCATATATTTGTCAAGATGCCCCTTAAATGTCCCTATCGTCCCTGCTTCCACCACCTCCTCCGGTAGCGAGTTCCAGGAACCCACTACCCTCTGCGTAAAAAACTTGCCTCGTACATCTACTCTAAACCTTGCCCCTCTCACCTTAAACCTATGCCCCCTAGTAATTGACCCCTCTACCCTGGGGAAAAGCCTCTGACTATCCACTCTGTCTATGCCCCTCATAATTTTGTATACCTCTATCAGGTCTCCCCTCAACCTCCTTCGTTCCAGTGAGAACAAACCGAGTTTATTCAACCGCTCCTCATAGCTCCTTTAGGGAAGGAAATCGGCCGCCCTTACCCGGCCTGACCTACACGTGACTCCAGACTCACAGGAACGCAGTTGAATCTTAACTGCCGTCTGAAATGGCTGAGCGAGCCACTCTGCTCACGGGCAATTTGGGGATGGGCAATAACGCCATCCCATGGCATGAAAGGAAAAATAAATGAATTCTCATTTCGCTGCCGCTTTGTCAACTTAATTAGCATACTGGAGCTTTGGGCCTGGACCAAATGTGAGTTCTCTCCTTTGCCCTCTTTGTTTTCCTTCATGGCGTCATTCTCCCAATCCTGATTCAGTGTCCACCCAACCTTTCGCCTGTCTTTCTCTTTCAGATGCTATCTGATTTGTTCTGAATTTTGAAATCTTTAGCTTATCGTAAAATTTCAGTGAACTGGCAAAATACATACCCTGTTGTAATGCCAAAATATAATTTGAAACATGTCACTAAAACTTTCTTCTGCGAAGCCAAATTCATTGCAAAGTGCATGTGGCTCTGATAATGTGGAGCAGTTGAGTGTGAAAAAACCTCATTGGCAATTTCTCCTGGCAAAGACCTCCAACCCATCATCATCACGGGAAATGCTTTTCCACGCAAACTAATCATCTATCTGGAAACAGTGAAGAGACCGAAAAGACCATTGATGTGTTGGATAGGCTGGGTCGATGTGGACTGCACTTGATGCAGTGCAGTGAGAGACAGACCTCCCACACTTGATAAGATGCAACACGATTTTATTTAACATCTAAACTATTAGACATGTTCAACTGTGGGTTGACACTATGCTGACTTGACTGGAGACCTGATGCTAGCCTAACCAGACTTACTAGCTACCACATGGTGTTTGCACTGGCAAGCTCACTAACTCTGACTGTCTCAGAGGATGGGTCCCGAGAGAGCGGGAAAACTGGTGCCCTCTGGCTTTATAGTGGTCGTGTCCTGTCTGGTGATTGGCTGCTCTGTTCTGTGTGTTTACTGGTCATCCTCTGTGTCAATCACTGCCTGACTGTACTCCATTATATGCATCGATGTATATTATGACATCTGCTCCTTTTTGTTTGTACTGTGTGTGTCGAGATAATAAATATTAAGGTGTATGTGTGTGTGGATGTGTATATGTGCGTGACTATCTCCAGAATGTGCTAAAATGACCTTATGTACACAGGAAGGTGTCGCTAGTGCAGATATAGGGCAGATGAAACGGTAAAAAATTATATTTACAGAGGTCAAAACAATAAGGTAACACAGTTGTGCAGAAGTTCAGTCTATAAGTTTAGTCGCTGCGGCGGGCAACAAATTCTGGTTGACCGCCTTAAGGGTGGATCAGGGGCCGCCTGCACTTGGATAGGCGGGACCGCCGCCAATGCGGTGGTCGCAGAGGTCGGCAGGATTGCTGGTAGATCGGTGGCCTCGTGGTAGGGCACGTCCGGAGGAAGCATTGTGTGAGGCGGGACATCATGGTTGGGTGGCGGGCGTGGAACTCTGCGCAGCGCCCGTCTGTTGCGTCGTAGGAAGGAGCCATCACCCATGCGGACGAGGAACGATCTCGGGGCCACTTGCTTGACCACCACAGCTGTGGCGGACCAGCCACCGTCAGGCAACTGCACACGAACACGATCAGTTAGGACCAGCTCGGGGAGATCCGTGGCATGAGCGTCGTATGCTGATTTCTGTCGGGCCTGAGACTGCTGCATCTTTTGTATGACCATGAGGTGGTCAAGGTCTGGAACATGGATGGCTGGAACCGTGGTTCGCAGAGTGCGATTCATGAGCATCTGCGCGGGAGACAACCCAGTGGACAGCGGGATGCTCTGTATGCCAGCAGCGCCAGGTTGAAGTCAGAGCCTGAGTCTGCAGCCTTGCATAGTAATTTCTTGACGATATGGACCCCTTTTTCAGCCTTCCCGTTTGACTGCGGGTGGTGGGGGCTGGAGGTTACGTGACGAAAGTTGTATAGGCGGGCAAAATCAGACCATTCCTGGCTGTAAAAACAGGGACCGTTGTCACTCATCACCGTGAGCGGTATCCCATGCCTGGCAAACGTATCTTTGCATGCTTTAATCACAGCCTTCAACGTGAGATCGGACAGTTTCACCACTTCTGGGTAACTGGAGAAGTAGTCGACCAGGAGTACGTAGTCACGCCCCTTGACGTGGAAAAGGTCGACACCGACTTTGGACCATGGGGAGGTCACTATCTCTCGGCCCTGTTCCCCAGAGTGGGAGTGAACATCGGCCCTGTTCTTCCAAAAGGTGAGAGTCTTTTTCCTCAGGTGGTGATGTCCAGCACAAGGGGACATAACTTTAAATTGAGGGGAGATAGATATAGGACAGATGTCAGAGGTAGGTTCTTTACTCAGAGAGTAGTAAGGGCGTGGAATGCCCTGCCTGCAACAGTAGTGGACTCGCCAACACTAAGAGCATTCGAATGGTCATATGGACGATAAGGGAATAGTGTAGATGGGTTTTAGAGTGGTTTCACAGGTCGGCGCAACATCGAGGGCCGAAGGGCCTGTACTGCGCTGCAATCTTCTATGTTCTATGTTCATGTTGCTGTAGAGTTTCTTTGGGTTGAGCTGGCTGAAATTTCTGACATGTGGGGCAGTTGAGGACCGGGTTGGCAATGTCCTGGCTGATGCCCGGCCAATAGACTGCCTCTCGAGCTCTGCGTCAACATTTCTCGTCCCTCAGGTAACCCTCATGGAGTTGGCCGAGCACCATAGCTCGCATGCTCTGCGGAATCACAATTCTATCGAACTTCATGAGGATGCCGTCCACCACCGTCAGGTCGTCCTTGACGTTGTAAAACTGGGGACACTGTCCCTTCTGCCAGCCATTTGTGAGGTGCTGCATCACACGCTGTAGCAGAGGATCCTTGGCCGTTTCCTCACGAATTTGGATGACCCTCTCATCAGAGGCCGGAACGTTGGAGGCACACAATTGCACCTGCGCATCGATTTAGCAGACAAAGTCAGTTTGTTCACACGGTGTGGTGATAGACCTGGAAAGGGCATCTGCAACAATGAGTTCTTTGTCTGGCGTGTAGACAAGTTCAAAGTCACAGTGGCGTAGCTTGAGAAGAATTCATTGTAACCGAGGTGTCATGTCGTTCAAATCCTTCTGGATTATGTGGACTCATTATGGCCTGTGGTCCGTCTCAACCGTGAATTTTGGGAGGCCATACACATAGTCGTGAAATTTGTCGATTCCCGTTAGGAGGCCCAGGCATTCCTTCTCAATCTGAGCGTACCGTTGCTCAGTGGGCATCATGGCTCTGGAGGCATACGCAACTGGGGCTCATGAGGAGGAGTCATCCCGTTGGAGGAGCACCATCCCAATACCGTCCTGGCTCACGTCAGTGGATATTTTGGTCTCTTTGGTAGGGTCAAAGAACGCCAGAACCGGGTCTGTGGTGAGTTTTGCCCACAGCTCACGCCATTCGTTCTCATGAGCGGGCAGCCACTGGAATTCCGTCGACTTTTTGACGAGATGGCGGAGGGCTGTGGTGTGTGCCGCCATGTTGGGAATGAACTTCTCGAGGAAGTTGACCATCCCTAGAAAGTGGAGGACCGCGTTCTTGTCCTCTGGGATCTTCATGGCGTTGATCGCCGAGACCTTGTCAGCATCTGGCCGCACGCCTTGCTGCGAGATGTGGTCACCAAGGAATTTGATTTCTGATTGACCGAACAAGCACTTGGCTCTGTTGAGTCGGAGGCCATGCTCATGGATTCTGTGGAATACCTGCTTGAGGCGATCGATGTGTTCTTGAGGAGTTGTGGACCAGATTATGACATCGTCAACATACACGCGCAGCCCCTCGATACCCTCCATCATCTGTTCCATGATGCGGTGAAATACCTCTGAGGCAGAGATGATGCCAAAAGGCATCCGATTGTAGCAGTAGCGGCCGAACGGGGTATTGAATGTGCACAGCTTGCGACTGGATCCATCCAGCTGTATTTGACAGAACCCCTTGGAGCCATCCAGCTTCGTAAAGAATTTGGCATGAGCCATCTCGCTGGTCAACTCTTCTCGTTTTGGTATCGGGTAATGTTCCCTCATGATGTTGCGGTTTAAATCCTTGGGGTCGATGCAGATTCGAAGCTCCCCTGACGGCTTCTTGACGCAGACCATGGAGCTGACCCAGTCCGTGGGTTCTGATATGATGCCGTAGTCCTGGAGGTCCTGTAACTGCTGCTTGAGGCGGTCCTTGAGGGGTGCTGGCACCCGACGTGGTGCGTGGATCACAGGGGTGGCGTTTGGTTTGAGCAGGATTTTGTATCGGTATGGGAATGTGCCCATTCCGTCGAACACGCTGTGGTACTGCGTGATGATGTCATCAATTTCAGCCTGGAAGTTCTCATCAGGTGAGGCTGTCGCCTGTGAGGATGACATGATGTGGACTCGCTGAACCAAGTTCAGGAGTTTGCAGGCCCGAGCACCGAGCAGGGATGCTCTGTAAGGTCCCACGATCTCAAATCGCAGTGTCGCTTTAAATGACCTATTGGAAACTCCGAGTTGGCATGAGCCACTGGCAGATATGGCATTGCCATTGTAGTCAAGGAGCTGGCAGGCCGGTGCTGGAATGCTTGATCTGACGCGGATGGTGTCGAGATCGGATTTGGAGATGAGGTTTGCCAATGAGCCGGTGTCCAGTTTGAACCGGATGCGAGCCTTGTTGACTGTGAGGACAGCACACCACTCGTCGCCGGGATACACGCTGAGGATCGGGAGCTGCTTTGCTATCTTGGAGAAAGGCAGCGCATGCTTCGTAATGATGCCCACCCGGTATGGAGATTTGAGCCACGCAGCATCAGGATCTATTGGGCTGTCGGGGTCGGAGCCTGGCATGGCCTGCTGTATTGAACGGACGCTCCTGCGCCGCGGCTGGGATTGCTGGATGCAGGGCAGTGGAGCAGATCTGCAAAGGGCTGCGTTGTGGCCAAGCTTGCCACACTGTAGTCACCGTCGTGATTTTGCCGGACATTGCCGCTTTAAATGGGCGGAGCCACAATTCGGACACATCATGACGCCAACGTTAGCGCGTTCCGTGCACCATTGCGCATGCGCAGCGCGGTCGAACGATGTACGCACCTGCACAGTCTGGGCGTCGGTCTTGCCGTCCCCTTGGTCGTGGCGCGCATGCGCAGGGGCCCGGGAAAGGCGCGTGGAATGGCCACTCTCGTCGATACTTAGGCCCTGCATTTGTGCGATGGCCTGCACCCTTTCCGCCTCATGGGAGGTTAGCTTTGCCGTTTCTGCCACCCTGATGTGGGAGTACCGATTGTTAGCATGTTCGTGGAGAACGCAAGTTTCGATGGCAATGGTGAGGGTGAGCTGCTTGACTTTCAGGAGCTGCTGGCGAAGGGAATCAGAGTGGACCCCGAAATCGATCTGATCCCGGATCATGGAATCAGTGGTCGAGTCATAGTTACATGACTGCGCGAGGATGCAGAGATGGGTCAGAAAGGATTGAAAAGGTTCATCCTTACCCTGAAGCCTCTGCTGGAAAACGTACCGTTCAAAGCTCTCATTCACCTCAATGTCGCAGTGGCTGTCGAACTTCAGTAGGACTGTTTTAAATTTCGCCTCGTCTTTGCCTTCAGCGAATGTAAGGGAGTTGTAGATGTGGATGGCGTGGTCCCCGGCTGTGGAGAGGAATAGTGCGATCTTCCTGGCATCCGATGCAGCCTCGAGGTCGGTGGCTTCTAGATAGAGTTGGAACTTTTGTTTGAAGATCTTCCAATTTGCACCGAGGTTGCCGGCGATGCGGAGCTGCGGAGGAGGGCGGACATTTTCCATGTCACCCGATGGCTGTTTGCTGGTCAACGCTGATTCACTCAAGGTAGGTCCGTCTGTTTGCTGGTCAACGCTGATTCACTCAAGGTAGGTCCCTCAATTTTCAGCATCACTCACTGGTACCATGATGTGTTGGGTAGGCTGGGTCGATGTGGACTGTGCTTGATGCAGTGTCTCGAGAGACAGACCTCCAACACGTGATAAGATGCAACACAATTTTATTTAACATCTAAACTATTAGACATGTTCAACTGTGGGTTGACACTATGCTGACTTGACTGGAGACCTGATGCTAGCCTAACCAGACTTACTAGCTACCACATGGTGTTTGCACTGGCCAGCTCACTAACTCTGACTGTCTCAGAGGCTGGGGCCCGGGAGAGCGGGAAAACTGGTGCCCTCTGGCTTTATAGTGGTTGTGTCCTGTCTGGTGATTGGCTGCTCTGTTCTGTGTGCTTACTGGTCATCCTGTGTGTCAATCACTGACTGTCTGCACTCCATTATATACATAGATGTATATTATGACAACCATCAGCTGTGGATCAATTGGTAGTATTTTCACCTCTGAGTTGGGAAGGTTTTACAATAAGGTCCACGTAGCCCGGGCAGACAGTTCAAAACAGTACTGAGGGAATGCCAAACTGTCAAAGATACTGGGGTGAATGTCGTCAAGTGTGCGTTCAGGGCGCTCTCTGTTGTCGCAACTGGCCGGACAACTGTACATAACCTAATTTATTTTCATTTAAAAGGTGGTAGCCATTCTCAATGTAAAAGCCGGTAGCGCCCTTTGGACGCTTCTCCTGTGATTGGAACCACAGCAGAAATGGCGCAACCCATCGCTCCGTGACCCTCTCGACACCTGCCTGCGACCCACCTGCGAGTCGCGACCTGCGCTTTGAAAAACCCTGCTGTAGTTTCCTGGGCTTGGACGCAGGTGTTGTAAACTGCGGCATGGGCCTTTTCCGTGACTGCAATAAAGGGATTTGTTAATGGAAGACAGATCTTGGCTAAGTTATTACAAGATTTAACCTTTCTTAACATATCTAAAAATATGTACTGATATTCAGCAGATAAAATGGTACATTGTTCATAATACAGGGAAAGTTGATTCTTGACTCCAGACCAAACAGTTGGTGAACCACCTTCCTTGAACAAAGAACAAGGCAGTAAGATGATTAAAAGCTGGTTAAATGGCCATATCATTTTGCAATCAAACACCTCAGTGACTGTTTATCTGATCACTATTGCGGACTGTCAGAAAGCTGGCATGTGTATTTCTAAGTAATAATGGCATGTCAAATAGAATAGACACCCAGACTTAGAGAGTTAATTATCTCTGACAACTTTGCCAGCTAATTTCCTATTTATATGTACAAAACTAGAGCTCTCTTTTATTCTCACTTGTCACAAAGGATTTATCAATCAACACAACACAAAAATTGGCTTCCAGTGCATTTGCTATCCCACCGGAGTCTATCTGTTTGAGATCTCCCCCACCTAATGACAGCAAAGTTGACATGAAACATAATATTCATTGTTTGGACGAATACGTTACCTCCCAGGGTATATATCGGGAAGCCTTCACTCCTATTGCTCCCCCTCTTGACGTCTTATCACAACTGTCACTATATCACAGCCTGCTGCTTGAACCTCAACTCTCGATGGCTGTTGACAGCAACATGCCAGTACCAACTCTATCACGATTACTGACAATACAATGGCACAGTCTCTACACTCAGGAGTCCAAACTGTCTTGAGCGGTGAGATTTTGATGACAGCCATACTGATGACGGAGCTTTGAACCTGAACATCACTCATGATACTATTTTTATCAGTGCGGCAGTATTTGTGCAGTCAATTTCATCAAAAGTTTGTGTTTTATCTAGGATATAAGGAAGAGACGGCTCCTCTCGAGTCAGTGTGGATCACAGGTCTGACCAGTGTTGCATCAGTGTTCAACACCTCATCTCGACACAGAGACCGAGTGCTGAAATGATTCTTCACCCAAATGACTGTGCGTCTTTGCTGGAGAACGGATTAGACTTACTTGGATGTCCTCGGTAGCACAACATACACTTTTCTTGGGCCTGGCTATATAATACAAGGATGTCTTAGTACCCTGCATTGATTCCCAATCTATATATTTAAAAAAATAAATTTAGAGTACCCAATTCATTTTTTTCCAATTAAGGGACAATTTAGCGTGGCCAATCCACCTAGCCTGCACATCTTTGGGTTGTGAGGGCGAAACCCACGCAAACACGGGGAGAATGTGCAAACTCCACACGGACAGTGACCCAGAGCCGGGATCGAACCTGGGACCTCGGCGCCGTGAGGCAGCAGGGCTAACCCACTGCGCCACCGTGCTGCCCTCCAATCTATATTTTTAACTCTTCCCTTCCCTGGTCCCTCTCTCTCAATATTTTAAGATTTTAAAAAAAAACCTTCCCATTTGCTTCTGTCACCTCTTCCTCGGACAAGCTACTGTCTTTAAAAATCCAAGCTTAGTGACATTTAACTAACTACCTCTTGATTTATCTGGTATTTTCTCCTGTTCACTGTGACCTTGCTGATGCACTGCTGCAAGATCCTAAAATCTTCATCATAGTTTCGTGATAATAAAAAACGATGGTAAATTTAAGAGACAATTTATCTTTCCCAAGTAGTAATATTATGATCAAAATGAGAAATGAGAAGATGTGAAATGCCCCTAAAATTATTTGGGATGATATAACACTTTAAATTTAATACAACTGCTGAGATCATTATGAATTCGACTTTTTGAACTTTCCATCAGGATCAACTGTTGTGTTTTATGCCTTGGAGATATGTCGAGATGACACACACCAGCTTATATGTGAGTACCAGTTTTATTCAATGACTTCAAATATTTGCTCTCATGCCGGCAGCAGTACAATCACACCTAGGCTTAATTAATCGCACACAGCGAGCAGATACCAGACACACATAATCAAACACAGAAAAATCGAACAATTGAATACCACGGGCGGGATTTTCCAAACCCGCTGCAGTGAATGGTGTGGTATTATCATAACTATCAGCATTACAAGGGTTAATGTACTGTCGAGGGTAGCCACTAGAGGTAGCTGCAGATACAACTATATAAGGCAGTGATGCTAGACCTCTTGGAAGCAGGGACGACAGGCACATTTAAGGGGCATCTTGACAAATACTTGAATAGGATGGGAATAGAGGGATACGGACCCAGGAAGTGTAGAAGATTTTAGTTTTGACGGGCAGCATGGTCGGCACAGGCTTGGAGGGCCGAAGGGCCTGTTCCTGCGCTGTACTTTTCTTTGTTCTTTGTTCTTAGGGGAGGAGTATGTGCAGGAGATAGATAGTAAAGGTCATAAGAGTAGATTATGTGAGTAAGGTTAGATTATAGTTTATACCAGTAGTTAGATTAGCAGTAGATGAGTGTAGTTAGATGGTATTGATCAGTTGTGTATTCTTAAGGACTAAGTGTCATATCCCAATTTAGTAGTGTAAATAAAATTACAGCTTTGTTTAAGTTAAAAGCTATTCTGTGGTCTTTGTGACCACTAAGCCAACCATCCTTAAATAAGCCACACAGAGAACACCACAAATGGGAGTCCTGGCTGAGGGTCAAATTCCCCGTCCTCCCCCAACTATTCAGCTTAACTTCAGCCTCAGGACTCGACCACATCCTGCAAAGGTGTGTCAATCCCATTCCCATTTCAGTCATCCATGCCATACAACTGAGTAAGGGTGGCAACTTGGCAACAGTTTGTGTTCATGTGTGGAAAATTAAGGGATCTTGACTCACACCGACTTCGATATTGATTGAAAGGTAAGGGATAAAGAAAGAAACTTGCATTTATATGGCACCTGTTCAAACCTCAGAACCTCTGACAATGTAGTTATACGGTGCCTTTAACATAATGAAACACCCTAAGGGACTTCACAAAAACTTTGTAGAACAATTTATAACAACTAGCTATATAAGGAGATATTAGGTCAGATGGTCAAAACATTGGTCAAAGAGATAAGGTTTAAAAGGTGGTCTTAAAGGAAGAACACAAGGTAGAGATGCAGAGAAGTGTATGGAGGGAAGTCCCCAACTTAGGGCTTAGGCAACTGCAGGGACGGCCACCAATGGTGGAGCAAATATAATCGGGGATGCACAGGAGGCCAGAATCAGAGGAGTGCGAATATTTCGGAGGGTTATGTGAAGTTGAAGGATATTACAGATAAAGGAAGATACAATGCCATGGAAAAGCACTTCCAAAGCACTTTGAAGACAATGAAATACTTCTGAAATCAAAACAGAAACTGCTGGAAAAGCTCAGCTGGTTTTGCAGCATCGATGGAGAGAGAAACAGAAGTTAATGTTTCAAGACCGTCCGCCTCTTCTTCAGAGTTAAAGAGAGGGAGAAATGAGATGGATTGTACACTGTTTGAGAGGGGTGGAACAGGTGGAGCAAAATAGAAGGTCAGGTTCTCACGGATGGAAATAAGTCAGAAACCTTCAAGGTCAAGAATGGAGTCAAGTAGGAATGTGTCATCGCCCCCACCCTTTTCTCCATCTTCTTTGCCACCAACCATCACCTTGTCAGAAATAAGCTTATCAATGGAGTGGACATCGCCTACACGATGGATGGAAAAGTTTTCAACCTCAACCTGTTGAGATCCAAGAAGGAAATGAGACTGACATCGCTCGTGGAACTTCAGTATGTGGATGACATCGCCATCTCCACTCTCTCAGAAGGGAATCGCCAAGCCGGGCTTAACACCTTCGTGGAAGCATACTGAAGAATTGGTCTCAGCCTCAACCTCAGGAAGACTTAAGTACTTTACCATCTCACCCACGGAGAGATCCAGTCTCTCCCATCATCAAGATCAGTGGAGAAACCCTACCAAATGTGGTACACTTTCCCCGACTAGACAGGGTAGATGCAGGGAGGATGTTCCCGCTGGTGGGTGTGTCCAGAACCAGGGGTCACAGTCTGAGGATTCAGGGTAAACCATTTCAGACAGAGATGAGGAGACATTTCCTCACACAAAGAGAGGTGTGCCTGTGGAATTCATTACCACAGGAAGTAGTTGATGCTAAAACATTGAATATATTCAAGAGGCGGCTTGATATAACACTTGGGGGCGAATGGGATCAAAGGTTATGGGGAGAAAGCAGGATTGGGCTATTGAGTTGGAGGATCAGCCATGATCGTGATGAATGGCGGAGCAGACTCAAAGGGCCAAAAGGCCTCATCCTGCTCCGCTTTTCTATGTATCTATGTAAATTGGGTATCTACCTCTCCTCTAAGGCTGACATCGATGCAGAGTTCCAACATTATATCCAATCCGTGAGCATCTCCTTCAGAAGTCTAAGGACAAGAGTCCTTCATGACCATGATATTCATACTGACACCAAGATCTTCCTGTACAAGGCAGCCATCCTCCCAACTCTTCGATATGGCTCAGAAACTTGGACTATGTATAGATGCCACTTCAAAGCCGAAACAAACCTGTTGGACTTTAACTTGGTGTTGTAAGACGTCTTACTGTACTTCAAAGCCTGGGAGAGGCACGATCAACACTGCCTGAGATGGAATCGCCACATCAGCTGGGAAGAGAGGGGTACCAACATCAGCGAACTTGAAAAAGCCAAGAACACCAGCACGAGGCCATGATCATCTGAAACCTACACTGCTGAGCCGGCCATGTGCTGAGGACGTCAGAGTCCCGACTGCCAAAGCAAATCTTCTTCGCCCAGCTCAAGGAAGGCTACCAAAGAAGAGGAGGACAAAAGAGCTGTTTCAAAGACACCCTATAGGCTGACCTCAAGGCATGCAACATAGACATCGACCCCTGGGAGACCCTTGCTCAGAAGAGATCGACTTGAAGGGACACAATTCTTCGAGGACACCAGACGGCAAGAAGAGACCCGGAAAAGTAACCTGAGAAAGGAATACCAGCGATCTAGAATCCAAGGACCAAACCCTTCCCCTGGAAACACCTGCCAAGTATGCTGTCAAAGATGCAGCTCTGGAATAGGGTCCATCAGCCACGCAAGAACCCATGACCAATAACACAGAGTTTCTTAGGTCGAAAATCAAACCCGTTAGTGAGTGATCGCTGAAAAGATTTCAATTTAATTCTCAGCTTATGACTATCACTGGTCAGGCTGATACTTACTGTTCCTCTTTCATTGGTAGTGCAATTTGCTTTTGACCTTTATTCTTGAACTGATCTCAGTTGCCACAGTGCTGTTAGGTAGAGATTTCCAGGATTTGGATTTCACAATGATGATGAAGGGAAAATGATAGTTTAAGGCTTTGCTGGCGGATGATTTGGAGGGAAACTTGGAGGTTGTATCATCCCTTGGGTCTGTTGCCCTTGGCCTTCTAGATGGTGGAGGGTGGGGGAGTCACAGGTTTAGGAAGCGCTGTTGAAGAAGCATTAGCGAATTGCTGCAAGTCATCTTGGTTTCTGTTCGACACCTTAGTATCTTTGACATGAATCTTCATTGTCAGAGTCTTCCTCCCCTCCCCTAGCTGCTTCTGTGTCAATCCTTATCTCAGTTATTCTCCCCGCCAGTTCCTCTCCACAGATGACAATTGCAAAGTTCCTGCAGCACCAGACCCATTAATTTGCTCCATCTATACTCCTCTGGCAACCTTCTGTCCTATCAGTAACAGGCATTCACCCAGTTCTTTTGTGCAAGAGTTAATTGAAGCAACTTTAACTGCTTTTGTTAGCAATCTGTTCCAGAAGCACTGCTTTGTCTACACCAAAAATAATTGTTTGGCAGGAATATAAATCTCACTAAAATGCACCACTTCATCACCTGTCCATGATAATATTGTGCCGAAAGTGAGTCCTTTATCTTTTGCTTCATCTATGAGCATTTCGCTCATCCTTGTACTATGTGGAGTATTACCAGACGTTCAGTGTTAATTTCTTTGCTGTGGAACCAGACAGCAGACAGAAAATACTGTAGGGTATCCACTTTTGCACAAATGCTTCGGAAAACTATCCTTGTGCCTGCCTATAAGCAGATATCCCACGCGAACAAGCAAATAATTATGGACAAACCTCTGCGGCTGACCTTCGCACCATTCTGAACAGGGTGAGGCTGTCGCTGGGTCACTTCATGTTGGATTCATTTAGCTGGGCTAGGAACCAATATTATGAGAGCTGACCCTCTAACTCCGGACTAGCCCATAAACAGGACCATCTTCTTCTAGATTACAGTATTGATCCCTTTCCTACACTGGTAAAGGAGGGTGGTGACAATTTTCATTAAAAATATTCAGTTTATGTCGTACGTTTATTTAAGAAGAGAGACTATTTGATAAGTTTTTTTGAAGAGTCATTGTACAACTAATTCTGATATTGGCCTCATTTTAAGAAACAGCAACTGTCACCTTTTGAACACCTTTGGTAGCCCCAGATGTTTTCAAAAATACAATTGGCCACAAAGGAGGAACTGAGAGGTGGTTGAGGCAAGATTGGATTGGATTGGATTTGTTTATTGTCACGAGTGCTGAGGTACAGTGAAAAGTATTGTTCTGTGGGCAGCTCAGACAGATCATTCCGTATATGAAGAGTAAATACATAATATGGCAAATAAAATACACAATGTAAATACACAGACAGAGGCATTGGGTGTAATACTACTTGGTAGAGAAGACGTGTGAAGAGATCAGATCAGTCCATAAGAGGTTTGTTTAGGAGTCTGGTAACAGCGGGGAAGAAGCTGATTTTGAATCTATTAGTGCGCGTTCTCAGACTTTTCTATCTCCTGCCCGATGGAAGAAGTTGGAAGAGTAAAGTAGAGTAAAGTAAGCCGGGTGGGAGGGTCTTTGATTATGCTGCCCACTTTTTCAAGGCAGCGGGAGGTGTAGACAGAGTCAATGGATGGGAGGCAGGTTCGTGTGATGGACTGGGCGGTGTTCACGACTCTCTGAAGTTTCTTGCGGTCGTGGGCCGAGCGGTTGCCATACCAGGCTGTGATGCAGCCTGATAGGATGCTTTCTATGGTGCATCTGTAAAAGTTGGTAATAGTCAATGTGGACATGCCGAATTTCCTTAGTTTCTATAATAAACATGGAAGTAGGTTTTGAGAAAGAATTTGAAAACAAAGGGTTTAGAACCAGAAATGTTGACAGGCTGATAGATAATTTATGGACCAGAGTATAAAATTATATGAAGACAAAGGGGCATGGGTGATTTTAAGCGACAGATCAGCCCTGATCTCTCTGAATGGCATAACAGTCTCGAGGTGTGTTTTTCCCCCGTCTCTCCTCGTGGTGTGTGCTGCGGCGATGAAGACAGCCCAACGTTGGCCGGCAGAAGAATGCCCTGGTCCCGCCGCTGTCAACGGGATCGCCATCAGCGGGACCTGAAGATTCCACCGGTGGGGACGGCTGGAAAATCCCACCCGAGGGGCAGAATGGCCTTCTCTTGTTCTTATGTTCTTCTGTTGCAGCATAGAATGAGGCAATATTCAAAACAGCACTTTGAGTAAAGAAAGTCCTCTGTTCTCTATCACTCTTTACATCGCAATTTTAATGATGATCCCTCAAAGCTTCGTAACAAAAGGACATACTATTTTAAACTCCATCAAAATCCTTTGCTTTTAAACAAACGTTTGAATTAAATTATTTGATACTTGTCTACTCCATTTAAAATAGTTTTGGTGTCTCATCTACCTCCTCGTGAATTCTAATGAACCTCATTTCAGAGGGCAGAAATTAAGAGTCAGCCACATTGCTGTTGGTCTCGAATCACATGTAGGCCAGACCAGGTAAAGAGGGCGGATTTTCTTCCTGAAAGGATATTAGTGAAACAGATGGACTTTTACCATACTCTGGTAGTTAAATGGTCATCATTACTAATTCAAGCATTTTATTCCTGGGGCCACATGGGGGCACAATGGTTGGCAATGCTGCCTCACATTGCTAGGGACCAAGGTTCAGTTCCAGCCTTGGATGACTGTTTGTGTTGGAGTTTGCACTTTCTCCCCGTGTCTATGTGATTTCCTCCGGTTTCCTCCTACAGTCCAAAGATGTACAGGTTAGGTGGATTGGACATGTTAACTTGCCCCTATGTATCCAGAAATGTGCAGGTTAAGTGGGGTTACGGGGTTGCAAGGATAGAGCGGGGAGCCGGGTGAGGATGCTATTTCAGAGGCTCGGTGCAGACAATTTATAGGGAAAACAGCCAAGGTTCTTTAATAGGACTGCTGTAAGACCTGGCCTGCAACCTCTGTAATACGTGGGGCGGAATTCTCTCCCCCCCCCACGCCGGGTGGGAGAATCGCCGGGACGCCACGCGTGTCCCGCCACGCCGCCCCGATGCCCGCACGCGATTCTCCCCCCCCCCCAAAACCAGCGTGGCGAGAATCACGGCTGGCCGCTGGGAGAATCGCCGCTCGCTGTTTGCAACGGGCAAGCGGCGATTCTCCGGCCCGGATGGGCTGAGCGGCCTGCCCAATACGACGGGTTCCCACCGGTGCCGTCCACACCTGGTCGCTGCCGGCGGGAACAGCGCGGGAACGCTGGGGGTGGGGGGGCGGCCTGTGGGGGGGGGGGGGGGGGGTTCCTGCGCCGGGGGGCCTCAAATTGGGTCTGGCCTGCAATCGGTGCCCACTGATCGGCGGGCCGGCCTCTCTGAAGGAGGACCTCCTTTCCTCCGCCGCCCCGCAAGATCCATCCGACATCTTCTTGCGGGGCGGCCTCGGGGAGGACGGCAGCCATGCATGTGCGGTTGACACCAGTTACGTGGCACTGGCCGCGTCATTTACGCGGAGCCGCTTTTACGCGGCGCCAATGCCCGGCGCGCGTAAATGACGCGACGCCGCTCCTAGCCCCCCGGGGGCGGGAGAATAGGGGGCTGGGCACGGGCTCCGACGCCGGAGTGAAACACTCCGGTTTTCACTCCGGCGTCGGCACTTAGACTCCCGATGGGAGAATTGCGCCCGTGGTCTCCAGTTTACGTGGGCTTCAGCATCCATTTTACATTTTCACAGCATGCACGGCACAATTATTTTCAGGCTATAGTGGATTAAACATTTTCATACAAGGATCAGAGTTCTACGCATGAGCTCAGTGTGTGAGAGGTTTGTACGAACGGGAGTGCTGAAGGATTTCTACCATCCGGTTACCAGTAGCACTTTGCGATTACTGGAACTCAGTAGAAATTTAAGTTAAAACTTCTCAGGTGCCAATAAGAATTGTTTTATTTGTCTTCTATTGATTACAATTTGAAAGTCATTTAAAAGGCAATTCGTAGACAATTTGAAGCTTTCAAAGAATCACAGACATTGGGCGAAATTCTCCGTTATCGGCGGAAACTCCGCCGATCGGCGCAAAAAACGGCGCAAATCCCACTTGCGTCACGTCATAAAAATGGGCCGATAGTCTGCGGCCCGAAATGGGCTAGCAGCGACGTAACGGGATCCGCGCTTGCGCAGTGGTTCACGCCGTGCAGCGTCATACGCGCTGCACGGCGTGACGGCTCATAAGGCCGCGCAGCTCCCCCCCACCCGACCGGAACAGCCGACCGCAACACCCGACTTGATGGCTGGCCGTCGCTCAGCCCCGAGGTTCGAGTCACGCGATGTGGAGGCGCTCCTGGATGCGGTGGAGCAGAGGAGGGACGCCCTGTATCCCGGGCACGGCCGCAGAGTTGCCCCACGCCACAGCCGGCGTCTGTGGAGGGAGGTGGCAGAGGCCGTCACCGCTGTGGCCCTAACACCACGGACGGGCACCCAGTGCCACAAGAAGGTGAACGACCTCGTCAGAGCAGGCAGGGTGAGCGTCCCCCATATCCCCCATATCCCCCCTCCCCCATATCCCCCCCTCCCCCATATCCCCCCCTCCCCCATATCCCCCATATCCCCCATATCCCCCCTCCCCCATATCCCCCCTCCCCCATATCCCCCCCTCCACCATATCCCCCCTCCCCCATATCCCCCATATCCCCCTCCCCCATATCCCCCCTCCCCCATATCCCCCATATCCCCCCTCCCCCATATCCCCCATATTCCCCCCTCCCCCATATCCCCCATATCCCCCATATCCCCCCTCCCCCATATCCCCCCTCCCCCATATCCCCCTCCCCCATATCCCCCATATCCCCCTCCCCCATATCCCCCCCTCCCCCATATCCCCCATATCCCCCCTCCCCCATATCCCCCCTCCCCCATATCCCCCCTCCCCCATATCCCCCCTCCCCCATATCCCCCCTCCCCCATATCCCCCATATCCCCCATATCCCCCTCCCCCATATCCCCCCTCCCCCATATCCCCCCTCCCCCATATCCCCCTCCCCCATATCCCCCATATTCCCCCTCCCCCATATCCCCCCCTCCCCCATATCCCCCATATCCCCCCTCCCCCATATCCCCCATATTCCCCCCTCCCCCATATCCCCCATATCCCCCCTCCCCCATATACCCCCCTCCCCCATATCCCCCCTCCCCCATATCCCCCCTCCCCCATATCCCCCCCTCCCCCATATCCCCCATATCCCCCCTCCCCCATATCCCCCATATTCCCCCATATCCCCCATATCCCCCCTCCCCCATATCCCCCCCTCCCCCATATCCCCCCCTCCCCCATATCCCCCCTCCCCCATATCCCCCATATCCCCCCTCCCCCATATCCCCCATATCCCCCCTCCCCCATATCCCCCATATCCCCCCTCCCCCATATCCCCCATATCCCCCCTCCCCCATATCCCCCCTCCCCCA